>NC_084825.1:52946160-53280222 GCF_958449725.1 Rosa rugosa
TATACCGACAATGATGAATATGAAAATCTATTATGTACATATTTTAGTGAAAATTCTATTATATATAGACTATGATGCAGGTGAATCATAGTTAAATTGGGAACCGCGCGTGACTGAATTTGGACTTGGTGCAGGTGGACCTTAGTCCACAAAAAACTCTTCCATATTTTAGCTACTATATTGTTGGTGTTCTCCAATACATCATATGAGAGACAGCTTCAAAATAAACCACCTTTTTAAAAGTTGCTCACATATGCATGCATATACAACTTGCATGTATACTTCGTTCGTTAAAGTAGAATATTAGATGATCAGTATGAATTATAGACCAACATTCTGTATACATTTAGGAACTCCTGAATGATGAAATTTGTGTGAACAATAAAACTAATTTAACAAGGTCCCAAAAAAAAAATGGCAAGATTAAGATAAAAATCAGGTATTGTTCTTAGAGCATCTTTAGCAATATTAGTCACTTTTTAGTTAAATTTTGATCAAAGTAGCTAAAAAATTATTATTATTATTATTATTTTCGATTGGAAGTGAGGCAGCAAGCCACTTCGGTTAGCGAGTTAGTAACACACCCACCCAGTCAATATTCAGACCGAGATCCACGAGAGTTTCCCAGCAAAGCTAGACTAATCTCCCGCCATAGGCGCACGAACCCGAAGGCCCCTCAAACCTACTGGCCACAAACTGGTGGGAGTTGGGACTCGAACTCTAGACATGGGGGTTCCATACTAGGCAATTCGACCAACCTTACCACACTAGGTGGTTAGCTAAAAAATTATTTTTACTAGCCACTTTAGAAATACATATACATCAATTTTCTCTATTTTAGCTAGTTTTGAATTTATATTATTTAATAAATAAATAGAAAATAGTTTAAGTGTATTTATAAATTACACATAATAACTTAAAAGGAATGTTGTAAATTTACAAAAATAATAGAGAGTCTCATCTCGGTCTCTATATTTAGGAGCTAGACAACTAAAAATTAAAATGAAAAGTTACTTAGGGCTAGTTTGGGATTAAAAAAAAAAAAAAAAAAAAAAAAAAAACTATTGTTGCTGTGTTGTGACTTGTGAGAATAATCAGCTGTGAATTAAAACATGTTCGTGTTTAGTAAATAATACTTTTAAAAGTGTTGTCAGTACATAAAACAACTTCAAAGTAGCTTCTAAAAGCAACCTTTGGGTTGCTTCTAAAATCTGCTGCCAGTGACCTGTAATTAAAGTTACTTTTTATTTATTACCAAACACAATAAAATCTAAAATTTTAGACAAAAACTGATTTTTTTTAAAGCTAAGCAATCTCAAACGGGGTCTTAAGAGTCTGGTGCAGCTGTTAGAGCATCTTTAGCAATGGTAACCATTTTTGAGTCAAATTTTAGTCAAAATAGCTAAAAAGTTATTTTGGCCAGCTACTTTAGAAATACGTCTGTATCAGTGCTCTTTATTTTAGCTAATTTTGAGTTTATATTATTTTTTAAATGAATATTAAATAGTTTAAATGTATTTATAAATTACATAAAATAACCCAAAAGGAATGTTTTAAATTATAGAGAGCCTCATCTCGCTCTCTATATTTAGGAGCGAGATTACTAAAAGTTGTAATGGAGAGCCACTTAGGAGTTTGGTGCAGCTGCTAAAATATATAAAAAGCTAAACATGCTCTTCAAAATAGCTAAGAAGCCAAAATAGAGAGTCTACTAAAGATGTTTTTAAAACTGATAAAGAAGCTAAACATGCTCTCTAAAATAGATAGAGAATCTGCTAAATATGCTCTTAGTGTAAGAGTTAAAATTAAATCTAATTTTTTTATTTATTCAACCAGTAAGTTTACCTTGGCAAGATCTTTTGGGGCAATTAATTTGAAAAATGAAAATTCTTTCTTTGACAACAAACTTATATGATAGAATAGGAAGGATGTCGAGACCTGACCTAACTTTTGTTTCTCCACCGAATCACTTGTGCTTGTATTGGACGATGATACTACTATCCCTGCCAATATCATCAATTTTCCATAGTTATATTTCAATTTTCCATAGTTATATTACAATGATGACGACATTTACTAGCTATATGAAAACTCAGTCTTATTACATATACGAATCTAATTTGTATCCATTCCAATTTAAATATCTGATCTCGTTAAAAATGTATATTTTCTAATCTGATGTTAGTTTTGTCTTTGGTAATATCTAGTTTAATACATGCTCACCTCATAATCTAGAGCAAATTTCTAATGGAATCACCAAGTTGATAGACTGCACTTAGGGCTATCAATTTTGACACGACCCAATAACACGACTTGAAACTCGTAAGAAATAAAACTAGTTGAACTTGCACGATTAAAAAGCGGGTTGGCCGTGGGTCAACCCGTCAACAAGAAGTGAACCCGTATAACTCAATTATGTTATATTTCTTCTTAAAATTTTGGACCTTGGGAGTATTTGATCCTAATATTTGACAGTTTGAAATATTTTTCTTCATCATTATTGAATTTAATTATTTATATTTTTGTCTTGTGGAGTTTTTAGTGAATTTAATCAATTTATGCATTTTTTTTAGTTAAATGAGTCGCACTGTTAACCCTTAAATGGGTATGTCCAACACGATACGACCTATATCTTAAATGAGTCAAGTGGGTTAGAAACGGGTAACTCGTTTAATAAATAGGATGAATTTGGGTTTAAATTTTCGACACGATTATTAAATCAGTTGGGTTTGAGTCTGTCTCTTGTGACAATACCAATATCTTGATCCGACACGACCCATTGACAGTCCTAACTGCATTAGTCAAAAAAGAATAAATTGCGAAGTATTTGTACAAATACTCTAATAAACTGATGACTGTAGTACTACTACTACTGCCTAGTTGCTACACTTTCTTAAAGCTGTAGCTTGTTTTAAGTGTGCAAATGTTGAACATGACATATAACGAAGTAAGTATCAGAAAATTGTGCGTACAAAAGTTGTGATTTTCGAAAAACTAGCTACTTCTCTTTCTGTTTCATAATTTTTTGAAAGTATCTCCTCTCGATCTCCAACTCTATCGCTCTAATACCGAGTTTTCTTGAATTTTCATGATGATTTAGGCATGTTTGCTTCTTGGTTCACTTTTCCTACTTAATTGAGGTATATCAAGTAGAGTGAGAACCATAATTTGTGCTTGAAATTAAGGGATATATACATATACAGTCCTTCTCTGATAAGGACCTCCGCATATATTAATATATGTTGATTTTCTTAATAAACTCACTTTTCGATCGCATATCCACGTCGAGTTCAGTTTTTAGGTCTTAATGTATAGATTGCTTCTGCAAATTTTCAACCAAATTAATGATCGTTAAGGTATCGAACTCGATTAAATCAATGAACGAACCGAATCTGTCCAACCTGAACTGTTCATATTCATAATTGTAAATTGCAGTTTTGAATGCCTTAATGATTATCAATTTGGCTGAAATTTGCAGAGATAATATACTTATATACACCTAAAAACTGAACTTTTAAGATGTGAATATGCGATTGAAAAGTGGGTCTATCAAGAAAATCCGCATATATTAATATATGTGGAGGTCCTTACTAGAGAAGGACTACACACACACACATCATTTCTATGCTAAGAACTTTTTTAGATTTTAAAATTTAAGGATTTCCTTGAATAGACTCACTTTTCGATCGCATGTCTACATCTTGACCGTTCAATTTTTAGGTCCTAATGTGTAGATCATTTCTGTAAATTTTCAGCCAAATTGATGATCGTTAAGGTATCGAACTAGATTAAATCAATGAACAAACTGAATCTGTCCAACCTGAACCGTTCGTATTCATAATTGTAAATCGCAATTTGAATGCCTTAATGATTATCAATTTGGTTGACAATTTATAGAGATGATCTACTCATATATAACTAAAAACTGAACTGTTAAGATGTAGACATGTAATCGAAAAGTGAGTCTATTCAAGAAAATTCTTAAATTTTAAAATCTGAGTAGCATACAAAGACCAATTATATATATATATATATGTTGTCTGCGTGAAGAAATGTATTGTCTACTCTCACATCAATTAGAGTCTTTGATTGACTACAACAATTATAAGATGTAGGCTCTAATTATATATATATATACAGATTTTATCCAGAGCGGGGCTCCACTTTGAAATTAAAGTGTGAAGTTCGAGTTTTGGGTCACTTTTCGGTCGCATATCCACATCTCGACCGTTCAGTTTCTAGGTACTAGTGTATAGATTATCTCTGTAAATTTTCAGCCAAATTGATGATCGTTAAGGTATCTAACTCGTTTAAACCAATGGACGGACTTAATCTGTCAACCTGAACCGTAATAGCTTTAAGGCAGTTATCAATGCCTTAACGATCATCATTTTGGCTGAAAATTTGCAGAGATGATCTATACACTAGTATCTAGAAACTGAACGGTCGAGATGTGGATATGCGACCGAAAAGTGACCAAAAACTCGAACTTCACACGTTAATTTTCAAAGCGGAGCTCCGCTCTAGATAGTTACTGTATATATATATATATATATATATATATATATATATATATATATATGCTGTCCGCGTGAAGAAAATGTATTGTCTACTCTCACATCAATTGGAGTCTTTGATTGACTGCAACAATTATAAGATGTAGGCTCTAATGACAATTGATTATGACATAAATATGCACAAACATATACAACTACGAATACTGATACCAACCAGGCAACCACCACAGCCAAGTATATATATAATATATGGGGGAGAAAAGTGTACATATACATTGGCCTAATAAAAGCGCATGGCACTAGTCGCTTTGATCTTTTCTTTCTTTCTTTCTTTCTGTTTTCTCGTATATGCATAGTCACACAGAAACAGAAACAGAAACAGAAACAGAAACATCACTTCAGGTTTTACATCCAAGAGAATCCAAAAAGTGTTTTCAAGTAAGAGGACCCCTTGATAGATCGACCACCAAAGCAATTCCAATTGCAAATTGGTTCGTCTGGAATTAGGATTAGACAAAAAGCACTACTAGACAATCCTCACCAGCTCACCAGCTGTGTTATAACAAGAACCCTATCTCTTTCACATATATATGCATTGAAAACACCTTGTCATTTAACCTGTTTTAATTTATACCACCCCGGCCATTTTCTAATCTCAACCTCCCCTCCCTAACCCTAGCTTTTTTCAATTAGAAGAAGAAAAAAAAAAAAATATATATATATATATATATATATATAGAGGGCCATTCCACTAAAACATCCTTTTTTTTTTGGTTTTTTATAGGGATAGGACATTAGACAACTTTTCGATCACATTTTGGCATCTCAACCGTTCAATTTTTAGGTCATAATGTGTAGATCATTTCTGCTCATTTTTAACCAAATCGGTGATTGCTAAGGTATTAAACTAAATTAAATCAATAGACGAACCAAATCTGTCAAACTTGAACCGTTCATACTTATAATTATAAATCACCGTTTTGAATGCCTTAACGATCACCGATTTGGCTGAAAATTTGCAGAAATGATCTATACATTAGGACCTAAAAATTGAACGTTTGAGATGTCGAAATTTGATCGAAAAGTTTTTCTAATCCCCTGTATATATATATATACACAAAAAAATTTTATGTCCATATTTCGACTGTTCAGTTTTTAGGTCCTAATGTATAGATCACTTCTGCAAAATTTCAACAAAATTGATGATCATAAGGTATCGAACTAGATTAAATCAATGAACAAATTGAATCTGTCCAACCTGAACCGTTCGTGTTTATAATTGTAAATTGTAGTTTTGGATGCCTTAATGATTATCAATTTGGCTAAAAATTTGCAGAAATGATCTATACATTAGGACCTAAAAACTGAATGGTCGAGATGTGGATATACGATCGAAAAGTGAGTCAATTCAAGGAAATCCTTAGATTTTAAAATATAAGGAGGTCCTTAGCAGAGAAGGATGTGGATGCTACTTTTCTATGCTAAGGACCTCCTTAGATTTTAAAATTTAAGGATTTCCTTTAATAGACTCACTTTTCGATCGCATATCCACATCCTTCTATGCTAAAGAGGTCCTTAGATATTAATATCTAAGGTTGTCCTTGATATACCCATTTTTCGATCGCATATCCACATCTTGACCGTTCAGTTTTTATTTATATATGAGTAGATCATTTTTGCAAATTTTCAGCCAAATTGATAATAATTAAGGCATTCAAAACTGCGATTTACAATTATGAACACGAATAGTTCAGGTTGGACAGATTCGATTCGTCCATTGATTTAATCTATTTCTATACCTTAACGATCATTAATTTGGCTGAGAATTTGCAGAAGTGATCTATATATTATGACCTAAAAACTGAACTATCGAGATGTGGATATGCGATCGAAAAGTGAGTCTATTCAAGGAAATCCTTCAAATCTAAGGAGCTCCTTAGCATAGAAAAGTTGTGTGTGTGTATATATATATGCACTTTATTTGCGAGTTTAAGACTACATTTCACGGATGTAATTTTTTTTTGTTCCATGACATGTTCGAGCTCAAATAACCCTGGACTGAAATATGTCTTTTTGCCTTCTCTCTCATTGACATCTTTGATAAGTGAGATTTGAGGGATTGGAACGTAATTGTCTTCCAAAAAAGTGAAATCACGAAGCGTAAACGAAACTCGGTTAATAGTGTTAATTTGTCTCACAACTACATCATTATGCAATGGCTTTAATTGTTGAACCAGAATATAGGTTGTGCGCGCCATTTGCAATTTGATCACGAAAACACTAAAAAGAGAAGGCCAAAGTACTAGATGCCAAGAACACCTCTTAGTAATCCTTTGATCCTCTTTAAAAATAGAAAAAAAAAAAAAAAAAAAAAAAAAGAGCACCTCTTAGTAATACATATTTTAGGAAGGAATAAAACAAAACAAAGTCATCATAAAAAGTGATTGCCTAATAAGATGCTAATATTGTAAATGACCAAGTTCACTTCACCTCCTCTTCATCATCAGTAGTATATTCCTCTTAGGTCAACCCAGTACTGCAAAATTCTGTGTTCATTATCAAACCCTAGCTTTCTCAGAAACCGTAATCCTGGAAGCACTTACCTAATTTTCACATACTAATCACCCAAAGAAAAGAAAGCATAAAAGGGAGACGCATTACCGACCCAATATGCAAGTTCTAGCTGAAGTGCAGCTTTACTATGCTGGCAAAGCTATGAGACATTATTTCATTCTTTGTCTGCTCAGGTCCACCACCAAAATTTCGGCTGCCAAGTGTGGCGGTCTGAACGTACCAAGTGGAAGCAAATGATTGGTCCAGTTTAGATTCTTGGAGAGCTAGCTTCCCTTTTACATTTTCTTTTTTCTTTCTTTCCAAATGCGGAATTTTAAGGTTTTCATGAACTCTCTGCTGTGTACATTCCCTGCTTCTCATTTCTCGAAAAAGAAGGGTTAGGGCATATACTTCACTTTTCTTTGCGTGTCCTGAATTGGTTGAAACTCCAACCTCTTTTTTAGCTGCTCACCTTTTCTACATTCTTTACAGCCAAACTCCATTTTTGGTCACATGGAATTTTCTTTTCGAACTCCACGAAAGCTATTTGACTTGCTCATAATTAAACCATGCGGTATGAAAACGAAACCTCTTAGTGGAGCTAGCTAGCTAGTGAAGGTTCTGTTTATGATTAGGTTTTCGCTTTCACACTTTCTTTTAACACAAGACTTCAAAATACTTATTTTAGGGAGTGAAATTCACACTCTTCATTTTATAGTTCACATTCTATGTTTTATATTTTAGTATCTCAACATCACATTTTACAACCTACGCTGCAAAAAGTCAAAATTTAAGAGACTAAAAAAATGAAACGTGCAGTGTGGATTGTAAAATAGAGAGTGTAAATTTCAATCTCCATCATTTTATGATATCAATAATATTCATCTGGTTAGTAATTGACTAAGAAAATTATGCTCAACTATCATTAGATTTACCATTTAAGGGTGAAAAAAATTATTTTTATGTTGAGTTTTTTGTTTTCCACTGTTGGATTTACATCTAAGAATTTGAACATAATTTCCTTGATCATTAGTTAGTGACCAGGTTAGGGATGGCAATGGGGAGGGTAGGGGCTGGGGATCAAAATACCATCCCTGTCCCCGAAGTCAATCTCTAGCCCCGTCCCCGCCCTGATCCCCATTATTATATATTGGGGATTTCCTGTATCTGTATCTATTGGGGATTAAGTCCCCATATCTGCCCGAATCCCCATTAACATATATTTCTAGTTCACTGTAACAATACTTATTATACAATAATTGAGTTTGAAAAGTATAAAATTAAATTTTTAATATCATAAAATATTAAAATATTTAAGTTGCAGATATAGTAATACAATTATAATTAATAGTTATCAACATAGCATTGAACCCATACCTATATGATAGATGTTGTCATATCCATAAAGGCATACTAGAAGTAAAATAGCGGCGCTCTCTCCTAGGGTTTAGCCGAGCACATAGAGGAGTCCGTCCAGATCTCGACGGTTCTTCTAGCCCAGGCTCGGTGATCTGTGATCATGGCCGGTGAAAGTTGTTGTTGCTTTTGTAACGATTCTATTTTGGTCTTGGTGTTCTGGGGTGAGCAAATCCCGGTGGAATTCTTGGTGGTCGGCGACGGGAAATTCTTCTGAATTTCGACTGGTGCAGGTGATCGGCGTTGCAGGCTGCAACGTTGGTGAAGAGTGAACCCGATCTACTGCGTTTGAGTTCCGGCAGGCTGCGCAGGGGGCTGCAAGGGAGACGCCGCCTGGATCATCGGGTTTTTGGCGGTTACTTTCTGCCGGATCTGATGTTGTTGTGGAACGGCCGGGCACCAGAGGGGGGAACGGCGACAGAAGTAGCCTGGCCAGGGCGGGCTAGGGCTACTGTTCTCTTTGTTTGGGTTTAGGCTTGGGTTTTTGGGCCTGGGCTCAACCTTGGAATGAGGGGTACTTGGAATTTTGGACCTAGGTTTGAGTTCAAGTTTGGGCTGGTTGAGTCTGTTGCAGTAGACAAGAAGAGCAAGACCAACTTGTTGCCGAGGTTGTTGGCTCCTGAAGAGGCTGAGGACAGTGTTGGCTCCAACCCTACGGGGAAGGAGCTAGCATTTTCTTAAGTCTCTCTGCTATTAGACATCTGGTTACAAGCCTTCTAAAGTTTGAGTAATCTCTATGAGTTATTCTAAGATGTTTCTAGTTGTTATTTGTAACACAATTGAGTGCTGGCAGATTAGACTAGTTGAATGATTCTTCCTTATAATAGCGAGGTTGTTCTTGCTTGTTTTAGGCTTGCTTTCCAATGAGCGTCCTTTTAGACTTTAATGTAGGCCTGGGCATATGTCGGGCCGGGTCGGTTTCAGGCCCAAACCGACCCCGACCCGAAGTTGTCGGTTGTGGATTTTTTAAGACCGAAACCGGATCTAGAATGTAATGGGCCGAACCTTCGGTTGGGCCGAAAATTCGAGTCGGCCCGGTTCGGTTTCGGGTTGGGCCGTTTAAGAGTTTTTGGCCCATTTTTGTGGCCCAATTCATTAATATTTCTGTTTCCCTGCTTTGTAAGACTTCTTTTGGGGCCATTCTGAACACCTAGACTTTCAACAAAAATCAAACATTCAAAAATCAACAGTTCAAAACGCAGCAGCAAAACAAACTATCAAAGTGCAGCAACCTAATTAAAGACTAAAAGTGCAGCAACCTAATAAACTCCATCAAATGCAGCAACCTAATAAAACTCCATCCATAGTTCAATACCAGTACTACTTACTACTTAGTTACAGACCAATAAAAATCCATCAGCCATACTAATAAAAGTCCACCATCAGTTTCAGACTTTCAGTCCTAATAAAAATACATCACCCAACAACAAATAAAAGTCTTTGATTTAAGGAACTAAAAATGCAGCAACTTAAAGTCTTCAACAAGCAGCTTCTTTCACCCATCACATAGTCTCTTCGGGTAGATCACCAACATTTGTTACACCAGAATCTGCATCATATTCACAATATCAAATTTCAAGTTTTCAACAAATTCACATAAACAAAGTCACAAAATAAAGAAGCTTAAATAGAGAAGCTTAAACAGATCGCTTTAGTAACATAGTAACATAAACAAAGCAGTTCCAAATCAGAGTCCTTACATGGCATCACATAAACAAATCGCTTTACTCGTAAACAAACTAACATAAACACTTAAACAAATCGTTTTACTCAAAAACCCATCACATAAACGGTGCAGCAATTGAAATTGGAAAACAGAAAACCCTAAATTGAAACCCTAAATTTGAAATTAGTCAATCGTTTGGGCTATCACATACATCTTCATACTCTTTTAGTCTTTCACATGAAAACGAAAAGAAAAAAAATAAACGAAGCAGCAACTCACTCAGATCTGGATTGAAAGCGTGGAGGCGAGAGAGATTGAGTGAGTCCGCGAACCAGAAGGCAAGATAGCCGAGAGCGCAGAGAGGAAGAGAGGCTTAAGTGAGACGAAGAGAGGCAGAAAGGATGAGACGAAGAAAGGAAGAGAGGTGAGAGCCGAGATCGCCAGAGCGGCGTAGTGAAAGGGAGAGCGAAAAGAAATGTCGCATGGAGAAAGGGAGTAGGGTTTTCAATTAAGTTGGGTGATCCAGTGTGAAAGGGAGTAGAGTTAGAACCGTGTTCTTCGAGTAATATTAAGACAGGTATTACAAAAAAAATAAAAAAATTGTATTATATATTTTCGGTTCGGCTCGGTTTAAACCGGTCGGTTCAAGAAATAAAACCGAGGCTGACCCGGTTCTTATCCGGTTCGGTCCGGTTCTTTGCATTTTCGGTGTTACAGTCTTCGGTTCGGTTACCGAACTGAAAAAACCGGTCCGGTTCGGTCGGTTTTTAACTGCAAATCGGTTTTTTGCCCAACCCTACTTTAATGAGTTTAGTATTGGCTTAGATAGGTTTATCTGGTTTTACCGGATTTCTTGTGTAAGTGCATGTTAGACTCTGGCTTGTTTTATGGCTTTGATGACTAATAATATCAAATCCTATTAAAAAAAAAAATTTATCAACATATTCTAAAAGTAAAATTACTTAGATATTAAATAATATGAATAAAGATTATATAACTTTGTTCACAAAATAATATTTACTATCGGGTGGGGATGGGTGTGGGGATGAGAATATCATTCCCGCCCCATCCCCAAATTGAGAAATCGAATATAAGGGATCCCCTACCCATTACTAGGGATCTCTCCCTCATTAGGGTCGAATACCCGATAGGTACCCTATCCGATGAGGATTTTTGTGCTTACCCTTTTCATCTTGATTTTGTGCTTATGCGGTTTTACCTAACATTATGTCACAATTCTTAGCTATTTGTTTGCATTTGATTTAAATATTATCCTGTATTAAATCGTGAATTAACATGAAGGAGAGTTTTCTTCCTTTCTTAATATGCCCTTCGTATAGACATAAATACATAACCTGCCTACTTCATCCGGTTGGTAAAGGATCTTATACCTGCACGTTATTTGTCTCTTCTTCTGCAGTTTTTTTTCTTCTATTTGTTTTAATAAAGTACTTGTATATGAATACAAGAGGCATACCACTTTGATAAAGATGTATGTAAAGAGATAACTCAGATGGGATTAGCACAAACTCATCATCTAACAGTGTACTAATTGCTTACTTTTCCCCACAACATTAAAGTAAGAGTATATATATGGTTTACTTTCAGCAGGTCATTCTTTTTCCCATTTTTTTTTTTGATGATACGTTCTTTTTCTCATTTGTGCACTTTCATTTTATGTAAGACTTATTCTATATGCTTTGAGTTTCAGAAAGAGACTAAAGTTGGGTTGACACTTTACCGTATTTTTTCCCAGTAATTCCAAATTGCAATGTGAACGGATAGGGGTCACCATATCGAAAGAGAATTTGAATATTTTTGATCAAATTGCTGGACAGAATCTATATATCTTTCAACCTTTTAGTTTTACAGCTAATAATTTATATATTTTCCAACTATCCAAATATAAATTCCAGTGAAGAAAAGGAAAAAAAAAAAGAACAAAAACATTGGATTTGGATGACTGCTGGCTTCAATATTATCAGATGTCATATTTTCTACTTTTATATATGTAACACTCTTTAATTTCAATTTGACACTGAAAATGTCCTGCTAGCTAAGCTTGAAACTTACTTTCTTTTAAAGAAGAACAAAAGAGTTACTAAGGTCAAATTAAAGACTATTCATATGGTTTGCTTATGACCTATACTTTTTCTTATGCCACTCTAGTTCCCTATCTGGTCTGCATAAAATATGGAGTTCTTTGTCTCCTTTCATAATCTTTCAACGCCATCACTTATCATCTCCTTGATTTACAACTAGAGCCATATGTATATGGTTGTCCTATAACAAATAATATTTCATTATGAGGTTATCTCCTCACACATCTAGCTCAAATGTCAAAGATAAAACTAGTCGGATATGGGACACTTCTCATCATATATATGTACTAAATATCATTGAGAAACCCTTTCAACTAAAATACTCATTGAATCATATTTGATAATGTTATTATAAATATTTAGTATCATTGAGAAACCCTTTCAACTATAATACTCATTGAATCATATTTGATAATGTTATTATAAGACATTAGGTCTAGGCGCGATTCATTAGTTTGATGGAATGCTCTCGAACAACCATTTCAGTTTCACAAAAATAGTAAAGCACACAATCGAGTTGAAACATGGTAAGAAATGAAAAGACCCTCTTTAAATTTGACACTTAAATATACGCGAACAAAAGTCTGAAATTGTACTATGGGTCAACATGTGATTGCCGAGCAGGGTGAAAATATCTCCGACTTCATATATATCCCTTTGCACTCACTCTTTTGGTTTTGTAGCTAATACCTGGGAATAAACACATATATCCCTTTCTGTAATATTTTTGTTCTAAGCTAAATGACCACCAGAGAACCTAAAAAGTCACAGAGGCTCCAAGCCTACACAAGACGACGGGGAACTATCTTGCAGTAAAATCCAAATGCCTTGAATTGGAAACTGGAAAGTATAGATCGATGGCCACAGTGGCCAGTGACACAGTCCAGCCCACAAACATGTCCACATATTTTGCCCGATGCAACTCATCTCACTTGTACAAATTGCAATACAATAATGATTATACCTCACAAGTATGAACCAATAAAAATGACAAAATAATATATTAAAAGGGAGCATGATAAGAGACCTGGGGACAGTCCATTATAAAAATGATTGTGTCTTTTTCCTTACTTTGTCTTTATTATATGGTATCATCATCACTCCCAATATTTACTGAAAACTACCCCCACTCATTATTACACATATAAATTCTCTCTCCTAGTTGCTCAAAATCACAATACCCAAAACAACCCATTGCAACTTGGCTACTCAGTTTCAGTGTGTTTCTGTTACTCTGGCTTTTGCTTTGTTTTAGGTTTTGGGAGGAGATATTTATCAAGGTTCTCTGTTTCAAAGTCTGTGACTTTTCAAGAGAGAAGATTTTGGATTTTAGAGAATGTATGCAGAGACTGGTCTCTTGTTCCCTTATTTCCAGAATACCCCTCAAGACTTTCAGCAGTTGGAGGAGTTCTGCAGAAACCAGAAATTCAATGCTTCAATGGTACCCTTCTCTCTCTCTCTCTCTCTCAACACATGCATGTATGTGTGTATTTGTTAATTTTCACCAATTTGTGATTTTTGTCTTCAATTTCCTTGTGGATTTAGCTTGATCTGCATTGATTTGATTGTTTCTGAGATGGGTTTGAGCTGTTTCACTAGAAAGTTGTGAACTTGGCCTTAGTGTATACTCTGTCTAAGAACACTGAAACCCCTTGTTTCTTTCTTGAGAAAATGGGTTTCTTCATGTATTCAGTTTTACAAAAACACAATCTTTGTGCTATTGGTTTGGTTGCTGGAAATTAGAGTGAAAATGTAAAATTTTGGGAAGTAGTTGTCTTCTTCTTGAGAATGGAAAGAATAGGGAAAAGAAACGCAGAAAGAATCTATAATTGATGGTGAATTTGAGATATTTGACAATTGAAGAACACTGAAATCTCATTTTTGTTACCAAATCTTTGTACTTTTGGCGAGAATTTATCTTATCTATGTTTCTCTCCAGCTTTAATCCATGGAGGAAGGGATTCTCTCCATTTTTTTTAAATCCAAAACACTGTAAAAGTGTTTTAATTTTACAAATTAAAGTATCTGGGTTTCAGCGAATTGAAAAAGGAAAAAGAAAAGAAATTTCGATCTTTTTCTTGGCTTTATTTGCGCAGGTCATGCATGGAAACAGCTGGAGCTAGCTTTATGAGCTGGATCTGGAAAATGATAAAAGAGGAAGTTGTTTAGTTGGAAACGATTTCATACTTGCGTGTTCTATAATTTCTCTTTTTTTTTTTTTTTTTTTCTCTCTGGTGTATTATCTAGTCTTGTAGTTTTTTTGATGACATCTAGTCTTGTAGTTGAAAATATAGCTTTTTCACCATATTCACACTAATGCTGAAGTGGGAAAGATGTAATTTGTTTTATGCTTTTGAGTGAGAAAAAGGGAGAGGAAAGGTAAAAAGTGTTCATCTTCTCATCCTCATTGATTTTACTTTTGGAGTTAAAAACTGCACTTTTGGAGTGGAATTCATATAAGATCTTTAGCATTAGTAATTTCATTTGGGCCCAGTGGTGAGTGCCTTAAAGTTAAGAACTTTGTCACTTCCACTTTAGGTCGTCTGAAATTTATGTACTGCTACTTGCAATTAATGTTTGACTCGATGGCCGACCAAGATGTTAATCCTCAACTCAATATGAAATGAGTAAGGATCATATATGTGATCTTCAAATTACAAAGTCATATGCTTTTTGTTTGTTCTTGTTCCAGCCTTTTGCCAAATGCTAATACTTCAAACAGAAGTTGTTATTGTTCACATCTACTATTATTTGTCTAATGCTAATACTTCAAACAGAAGTTGTTATTGTTCACATCTACTATTATTTGTCTAATGGGAACTAAAGTTAAACTTTCTGAGCACTAATTGACTCTACATCTCCTGGGAATGAGACTAGTATCATCTCCTGAAGTTTCAGGCGAATCTTGGTGTGGTCTTCTAATTTTGATTATCCTTTGTCTAATGCAGAATAACCTTGTTGAGGCCTCCATGATATCAGAATACGACCTGGGAGGAGATTGGGATCTATTTAAAGCTCCAGAGCCTATCATCGAAGAACCAGTTCTCGGCCTTGATCCCATGACAGCAGCCTCAATGATGTCTTGTGGGGAAGATGTCATCTCGTCTCAAGGACTTAAGGCTTCAGACATTGAATCACTTCAAAGTGAACAGCTATTGGATGATGTCTTCTATGACAAGGATATCCTAGAAAAGGATCCAACAGAAACACCACTTTCAGAGGTCCTTGATATCAAAATTCCTGATTTGGGGACAGATGGAAATCAAATTCAAGAAGACAAACCACTTCGTGACATACAATTCCAGAAAAGTGTCAGCTCAGGATGTCTAAGCTCAACGGAGTGGATGCAAGGAGCTGCAACGAAGCCTAATTTTATGGAATTACCTGGAATGGATTTTGCTGCTGCTTATGGGATTCGGAGGGCATTTAGTGAAGGAGATATTAAGGTCAGATAGTTAGTTTAGTTGCTATTTTAGTTTCATATTTTAGAGATTAAAAATTATAACTTCATACAAAATCAAGACAGCACTTATCTATAACACAGAGATTGGGTATAGAAGAGGTTATGGATAAACAAATAAAAGGCATAATATGATTAAAGGAGACCCTAATATCTTAATGGACATTGTGAATCTCTTATCAACAATATAGCTAAGTTCTTGTTTAATAGCATTTAGACTGCCTATTCAGTCTATTAAAAACCCCTTCCTCACAGTGGAACACATCTGTAGTCTGTAGATTAATGCATGTGCAACTGATGTCTAGAGATCAGGGAATCCAGAGATAGGATCTCTGTGCACTTGCAATGCATCGATAATATCATCTATTTGCAATCAAGCTCTGTGCAATGATTGACTTTGTACCAAAGTCTGAGAAATGTTTAGACATGTCTGGCCATTTTCACAGGATGGGGCTGGGTCATTGATACTGAGTTTTTATGACAGACTCTTGGTAGCGGTAACATAAGCCTCGTCCATCCTCCTCCTGAGCGGTCGATTATCATCACCAACTGCACCACTGAGGAACGCAGGGAAAAGCTTTCAAGATATAGGAACAAGAAGACAAAGAGGAACTTCGGCAGGAAAATCAAGGTAAAATCCTGACCAGTAGTGCTTCTCTCATGTTGAATAAATACGTTATATAGAAACTAATCAAGGCAAGATATAGAGTCAAAATTCAGGACTGCATAGCCGTATACAAACGAAAACAACATTTGTCGTATTAATGCTTTATTCGGATCCTATGCACTCTGAAACTATTATTATATTAGATGGCCGGCATAGTGAACCAGCACTGTCTGTTTTTGTTTTGTAACATACTTACATGTCTTTTCATTAGATGTTCATTGGGTTCTATGTGAGGATTAAGTTGATTACTCTTTTCCTGGAGCTGTTGATCTATGTACATAGATGCTTTCCCAATAATAGCTTAAATTCAAAAAGCTGCAATATGCATGCTGATGTAACCATGACAAACTTTGGCTGCCATCCCAACGTTACATGTAAACCATTTCAAAAGCTGAGAATCATGTCAGTCAGAATACGCATGACTTTTGATGCTCTGATTGGTGAAAAAGCATTCTTAAGTTTCATATCTGCTAGCTTTCCTTGAACTACTACTGTATTCAACCCTTAAGCTGGTACCTTATTTGAAGGTTAGAAACTGATGAAATGCTTTCTTTCAGTATGCGTGCAGGAAGGCTCTTGCTGACAACCAGCCGAGGATCCGCGGAAGGTTTGCAAAGACTGAAGAATCTATTTGTGCCAAGAGTAACTGTTGACTTATAATTTACAAGAATGTAGGAATGAAGTAGCTGCTAGGTTCCAAAGATGTAATATGGAAGAGGTCAGTAGTGGTATTAAGCCTGGCATGTAGTAGACTTGGACTCAGTTTAGGTATCGCTCAATAAATCAGCCCCCTCTCCCCCCACCAAAATCCTGCTTGGTATTTCATCTCTTTCTTGCTGTAATAACCTTCTTCTCTCTACGCTAGACCTGCATGGCCAGTTTCGGATGTAAATAGAGTATGTTAAATAAACCAGGGAAGCAAAATCTAGTTGTACCTGTTCATATTATATGGTATGAAGGAAAATTTTGTGGTTCCACTGTACTGTGTATCCATAATTGCTTTCTTGAAATAGGGATATATTTAAGGTTTATGACATCTTGTTTTCACCAAGAATGAAAGATAAAAACTAAAGGGGAAAGGTTATTACTTTACCATCCCTGAGCTATCCGGCTCTGTTACAGTTAACATCTGGTAAGACTTGGTATAGTAAAAGCCCTGCAGTAGTTCAACTATGAACACAACATTCTCGCACACAGAAATTAACATATAAGCTTTGGCATGGTTATCTAGTCTACGCAACTACTTGGATGATCAAATCAGTTGGATTGACGCCTCTTGCTGCCTTTGGGACAACCAGGTATGTGGTCCAGGTGCATATAACCCGGTTACCCAGCAGGCCCGGTATCGGTATTCCTGCAAATGGGCCGTTTTTGTTGTTTTGGGCCTGCCGGAAGTTTTGGTAATATGTTGCTCTCTTTTTCACTTGGTCATTACTAATCACTAATATCAGAATGCGTGTCACTCGCTCCAAACTTAAGGGCTCCAAGAGGAATATGCAAATATTCTTTTGTAGATTTCCATATATGCAACGAAGTACATCTTCTGTTTCTGTTTGCCGTCTGCCAGTGCCAGATTGCAAGCCTGCCTTTTGCTCAGAAACCTCAAACAATGCACCAAATCCCAAAGGAAATGGAAAGCTAGCTCCTGACCTCCTCTCATTTTGTGCGATCAGAAACTTAAACACTAGCCCAGAGATTTTGGGTCCCACATCATCATGCCCTAAAACCCATCTTCTGAGTTTGCACAGTTTTCTTTGATCTAATTTCCGCACCCTCTTCTTCTCCGTATTTCTTCCGTCACAAAACTCATTTGTTCTGGAAAAGGCAACTCCTTCCAGACCCGAGTGTAGGTAAGCTCATGAGAGACAATAAGTGGGGCAAAACACAGGCGGGAGGACCCAACATAAGCTAAACTGCTAAACCAACCATGTAGTACAACCAACATTACCCAAAAGGGAAACTTATCAGAATTCCAACATTTTTGGAAGAAGCTCATCACCACAATCTTTCTCTTTGGGTTAATAACACCATACCCGCCACCCGGTCAGCCACCTATATATATGTGTATACATACTTGTATATACTCCCATGCATAGCTCAAGCTCAACCAGATTGGCAGATTGCAACTCTATATACTTCTTCTACATCTGCAGGTTGACCTTTCAACTCTTCTTCAAAGTTTCAAGACACTTTCCCCATATTATAATACACAACTCTTTCACATGATCCAACTTGCTATTCCAAATTAAGGCATGCCATGATCATCATTTACCCATTTCTTTTGTCTAAATAAAAAATTGCACTAAAATCCCAACACTGCTTCGTTGATGATATGCACAGCTCATATGCACTTTCTTCTCTACACGACCAAACCAAAATCCAAAGAAACCGGACTCCGTTCATTTTTCCAAAACCACTTACCCACCAACACTTCAAACTCAAATCACTGGTGTCAAGGACCATAGACGCAGAGGTCGAGGCCGTGCTCTTCTTCAATTTCAGATTCGGAGAAATTCAACTCACAAAACCAACCCTTTTGACAACCATGAAAATCGAAGAGAAGGGCAGCCATATGAGATCGTCATGCTCACAAACACAGAGCATCACCTCAATCTTCCACAAATTGTTCTAGTCAACTAGATTCAGATTCTAGAGTTGGTCCAACAACCCAAACCAAATTAAAAGGCTTTATACTATGTACTTTACATGATTAAGATCTTAGATACCATAACGGTAACAGTAGTCCCCTGTTAGCAGGACAGCCAAACATCAAAGATACCCAAAATAACCCTTTACTCCATGAATTTGGTGGGAAATTTTCGTGCTTTTCCCTCCTGTGAAGATTTTCAGATTTGGTACTTCAAACCCAAAAAGAAAACATAACGAGAAATGAAATAGAAAAAGAAAAAAGAGAATAAGGTCAAGTATTTTCGAAACTCTGCCGCCCTTATAACTCCGATGACCACCACCCCATTTACAGAAAATTTGTCCACAACAATTCTTAGAATCAAACCCATTAAAGTTTTCATCTTTCAAACCCATAACTTCTCCAAACTCAAAAAATTGTGGAATAATTTGAGTCTCACGTATCAATTACCTTCAGCCAAGAACTTGCAGCTTTCAAAAACGACCAATTCCCATTACAAATCGACCAAACTTTGGTACTAAAATCATTACTATGTGCACAAATTTATCAAATCCCATAACCCAAATGACCAAATCGATTCAAAACCAAAAACATAGAAATTGGACACTCGCATTGTAGCTTAAAGCTTCCAACTTTCGTGGAACAAACTCTGCTACAAAAACCATGGCAACCATTACCAAACCCAAAATGGTAGTGTAACTATACGAATTTATAAATAAAACCCAAACCCAAAGATTGGCCATGACCACCATTGCTCTGAAGAATTGTGCTCTAAACACGTAAGGCGCACGTTAGCGAATTCACACATCTCACCATACACACACACATACACACACTTTTGCAAGATAACGCCGACCCTTCTCTCTCTCTCTCCTCTCATTCTCGTTCTCATTTTCTCTCTCTAAAATAAAAAAGAAAAACAGAGAGACAATATCGAAGAAGACTCGAAATCTTCAGTCTTATCTGTCTCTGGTTTTTTAACGCAAATTACATTGCGATTTTGCATTGGACACTTTTATATTCTATTCCCCTTTCTCTCTTCTCTGTTGTGCTTTGTAGCAGTTGGGAGAGAAGCTTCCCGAAATAGATAGATCCCTATTTCCCTATCCTGTCTGTGTTCGAATTTTCGATCCCTCAATCACTCTCGGTTTCGCTTGAGTTGGTGCGAAGTTGGAGTCTTTTGCGGGAGAGAAATTCCGGGGAGGTCGTCGTTTCGTCAATTGCTCTGTTTTTGGGGACCCAAATTGGGGATTAGGGTTTATTGGTGAGATTGTGGGAATTTGGGGGGTTTTTGGTTAGTGGGTATTATGCGGGAGTGAGATTGCTGAGGTGGGTGTGAATTTGTTTCTGAGGAGGATGATAATCAAGAAGAATTTGAAATCGCAAATGCCGAGTCTGAAACGGTGCAAATTCGGTGATTCGGAGGAGGACGAGAGCTCGGGGAGGAAGAAGAGGAGGACTAATGGGTACTACCCGCTCAATTTGCTCGGCGAGGTGGCGGCGGGGATTATTCCGGTGAGCTTCAGGGGCTTGCTTGGGTCGGTTGCTGCGGCGGAGAAGGGAGGAGGGTTTTCGTGGTGCACTGAAGTGTCGTGCTCGCCGCCTCCGGAGGAGGAGGCGGAGTCGAAATCAAAGGTATGCAAATCCGCAAAAGGAAAGGCTGAGGTTTCGCGGCCGCCGCTGGTGAGGACGTCGAGGGGACGTGTTCAGGTACTGCCTTCTCGGTTTAATGACTCGGTTATTGAGAATTGGAAGAAAGAGAGTAAGACTATTTTGCGTGGTGATAGTAATGTTGAAGATGAGAAGCCTAGCTTGAAACCCCAGAAAAATGGAAAGAAGCTAGGGAATAATGTGTATGGCTCGAAGAAGTATTCGGGTTTGTGTGAGGAAGAAGAGGAGGAGGAGGAAGAAGAGGAGGAAGATGAAGATGGGTATGTGCCGTTTAAGAGTTATAACATGAGGAAGTATAACTCCAGCTCACGTAGCACACTCACTTCAGTGCATGAGCATTTGGTTGAAGATGACAAGTGTGCGGTTGTGGAGATTATTGAAGAAGAAGAAGAAGAAGATGATTTAGAGGGTGCAGTGAGGATTTCAAATCAGAGGACAGATGGGTTGTATGGACCGGAGGACTTTTATTCCGGTGATATAGTGTGGGCAAAGCCAGGGAAAAAGGAGCCCTTTTGGCCTGCCATTGTTATTGATCCAATGACACAAGCGCCGGAGCTGGTTTTGAGGGCTTGCATACCTGATGCAGCTTGTGTCATGTTTTTCGGTTACTCTGGGAATGAGAACCAAAGGGTATGGATTATTTCTCTATATGGACTTTTATCTATTTATGGACTGTGTTATTTAATGTTTATGAGAGTGTGGTTATTTAATACGATCATTTGTGTGATCTTGAGCAGGATTATGCCTGGGTTAAAAGGGGATCACTTTTTCCATTTATGGATTATATAGACAGGTTTGTGCTTGTTGCGGTTTTAATAAGCATTTTGAATTGCAATTCAATACACCCATTGTGGTTAAGTAATATTTTTGCATGATATAGGTTTCAAGAGCAGACTGAACTGGGCAACTGCAAGCCCTGTGATTTCCAGATGGCAACTGAGGAGGCATTTTTGGTGGATCAAGGGTTTACCGAGAAGTTGATAGCAGATATAAACATGGCAGCTGGGAACCCAGTGTATGATGAATCCGTACTTAGAGGAGTTCAAGAGGCTACTGGTTCAAATCATGATCTCGACTATCAGTTTGTGGACCAGGCAAGTTCTCCTAAGAGCACTTTTTTGTTTGTCTTAGTGTTGTGTAATTGCTAGGACATAGTATGAGCAGAGTTGCACAAACATTCTCGAAAAGATGAATTTGAATGAAATGCAGAACTGGGTTTAATGGACCTTTGCGTATTCTTTGCTTTGTTATTAAGAATGTAGAGGAACTGGTCCTTTTGCCAAGGAATCCAAAAGTTACATGTACAAACAACATTGGTTTTCTCTGTTATATAATCATGAAAGATATATCTACTTTAGAAGGTTCACTGGTCATCGAATTTTTTATTTATCTCCCAGCAGGACATCTATCGGAAGAAGAAAGATGCAAGAGTCTGTGAAGGCTGTGGCTCGGATCTTAGAATGCCAAAGAAAATGAAGGTTTCAACTTCTGGAGGGCAATTCCTTTGTAAATCATGTGCTAAGGTAGGGTTTGAACAACCTGCCCCCATTTTGGGTGTTCTTATGTTAGATTTAAATTTCTTTAGTCTCCTGCATTCTGGATTGTGTATTGTTCATATTTCATGATTATTATTAATATTTTTGTTCATTGCAGTTAACAAAACATGTTTGTGGCATATGCAAGAAGTGGAATCAGCCTGACAGTGGAAGTTGGGTGAGAAACCTATAAGTTATGCTAGAGTTGTAAAAATTATACTGTTTATTGAGAACTGCTGTTCCTTATTAATTCTTGTTTACTTTACTTTGAGCAGGTCCGGTGTGATGGTTGCAGAGTATGGGTGCATGCAGAATGTGATAGAATTAACACCAATTATTATAAGGTCCATACACCATACCTAATATCATAGTTTTTTTTTTTTTTTTACTCAGTTTGCATAATGAATGAGAAGAGATTCTAGAGTTCGCTGACTTCATTATTTCTTTTTTGCAGAATTTGGGGGGCACTGATTATTTCTGCCCTCCTTGCAAAGTAAAGTTTAACTTTGAATTGTCAGATTCTGAAAAGGAGCAACCAAAAGTCAAGTAAGTCTATGAAATGCGTTAATGTACTTCATTCATACAAATGTTCTGTTACTTATTTTATGAATATGAATGTCGCAATATATAAAACTTTCTTTTGTATAGTATGAGTAGTTAGTTTATTATCTCTAGTTCCTGACGATTATTGAATTTCAGGTGTAGATCTACTAAAAATGAGGCACAACTGGTGCTGCCTAACAAGGTTACTGTTCTCTGTAACGGTGTGGAAGGCATATATTTTCCAAGTCTTCACTCGTAAGCAAAAGATTGCCTCCTTTTTTGGTTTTTAATTCTCTCTTGGAAAGTTATGTTATTAGTCTTGGGTTTTCATAGTGTTTATTCTTTTCTTGTCTTTGTTCACCTTAACGAGGCAGATCATTTGATGGTCACTGTGATATAAGATCTGGAAGTAATTTATTTATATCCATTTTCTCTTCTGTGTCAGTGTTGTGTGCAAGTGTGGGTACTGTGGGACAGAAAAGCAAGCGCTTAGTGAATGGGAGCGACACACAGGTTCCAAGTCCAGAAATTGGAGGACTAGTGTCAGAGTTAAAGGCTCCTTATTGGCACTGGAACAATGGGTTTGTACTATACTTTCAGATTCATTTTCTTTTTCCGGTCTAGTAGTATGCCGATGGCCTCTCACAGACATCAAATGTTCTTAATGCAATCTTGTTTGACTTTGCAGATGCTGCAGTTAGCAGAGTTTCATGAAAATGCTCTTGTGTCTGTTAAACCACCTAAACGACCTTCTATTAAAGAACGGAAGCAAAAATTGCTCACTTTTTTGCAAGGTATTTTGTTTTGTACTTTTGGCCATATGAATTTACTTGTCAATAACCAGGTGGAGAGATGTAAACTAATTGCATTCCCTTGGTTTCTATGACAGAAAAGTATGAACCCGTTTATGCGAAGTGGACAACAGAGCGATGTGCTGTATGTAGATGGGTTGAAGACTGGGACTACAACAAAATCATCATATGCAACAGGTATCGACAACAGGGTCATTTTCATTATATCATGATGGGTGACAAGCAACTAGTGGATGCCCTTCATAGTTTATAAAGCTATGAAAATGAGGCGAATATTTAATGTTTTATATTTCAATCAGATGTCAAATAGCTGTTCATCAAGAATGCTATGGAGCAAGACATGTCCGGGATTTCACTTCATGGGTTTGCAAAGCATGTGAAACTCCTGAAGTCAAGAGAGAATGTTGCCTCTGTCCTGTTAAAGGCAAGTTTCTTCCTAGAGTGGATTTGTTGAGTTCTGTGTCTGCCATATTTATGAAGTTTTAGTTTGCTATCATGATCTCTTATTCTTATCTGGTCTTCTTCATGCTGTTGGCCCACAGGAGGTGCTTTAAAGCCAACTGATATTGAGACATTGTGGGTTCATATTACATGCGCTTGGTTCAGACCTGAAGTGTCGTTTGCAAGTGATGAGAAGATGGAGCCTGCTCTTGGTATCTTGAGTATTCCATCAAATTCTTTTGTCAAGGTATGATTAGTTCTTGTATACATCTTTTATGATACATATCACTATTTACATTAAAGTTGACATTTGAGCACCGTGAATATGGTACTGTAACCAAATGACACTAATCCTTTACATGCATTGTTAACATCTTCAGTAAAGGATAACAAATTTTGCACCACACCAAATGGAGAGTAACCTAGGCAATATACATTGAATGCGTTTTGGGTTAATAGGTCTATACATGATCCAGAATGCAGCAATTTTGCCTGATTCTACTTTGTCATTTTCATTGTTATCTTATTTGAATGCTAATCAATGGCTTTCTTTTGCCACATGTGCTTCAGATTTGTGTAATCTGTAAGCAAATTCATGGTTCATGCACACAATGTAGCAGGTGCTCCACTTATTACCATGCAATGTGTGCATCCAGGGCAGGGTACCGCATGGAGGTTAGATTCTTATTGTTTTTTGTCTGTTTTCGTTATTGCTCTGTACTTTTGACACACAAGGGAGAATATTTCTTACTAAGTTCATATTTTGTCAGTTTGTTATGGTTTCTAAAGTTGTTGCATCTTTACGTTTAGTTGGCTAGATTATCCTCGTGAATGATATTGCTAATAAATGCATTCTTTATATGCAGTTGCACTCTTTAGAGAAAAATGGGAAACAGATTACAAAAATGGTTTCCTATTGCGCTTATCACAGGTATGGACTGTCATCCCTTCACCTTCTTTCCTCTCAGATTGTTTTTATGTATTAATGCCTCTGAATTGTTGTCATTCTTGGACATATTTTTATCCCTAATTTTTTGCCCTTCACAAGCTATAGTTTGTTTGTTGCAGGGCTCCAAATCCAGATACGGTCTTAATTATACAGACTCCTCTAGGAGTGTTTTCAGCCAAAAGCCTTCTCCAAAGTAAGAAGAGGCCTGGTTCAAGGCTAATTTCATCTAATAGAATAAAGTTGGAAGAGGTTCCAACTGTTGAAACGACTGAACCTGAGCCAGTATCTTCTGCAAGGTGCCGAATATTTAAAAGATTGAAAGATAGTAGGAAGGTATTATACTTTGATCTTGGCCTTCCCAAATTATGATACTGTTACTATGCTTGAGGGAATATTTATATTGAGCTGTTGGGTAAAACAAAAATTTCAGCCAGCTTGGCTTGAATAATTTTAAGGTGTTAGTGGGAGTGTTGAATTTTATAAACTTATCATGGACATAATTTTGATCAGGATGACAAATGGATGACATAATGTGGTGGATCAGTGAGCAGATTATTTAAGTGTGAATTAGATATGTAATTAGCTATCTTTTCTCACTATCATTTTTTCTGATGGCTAGAGAACAGAAGAAGAAGCTGTTGCCCACCAAGTGATGGGACATTCCCATCATCCCTTGGAAGCAATTCGAAGTTTGAACAAATTCAGAGTAATCTATCTTCCTTTTCAGTATTGAATGGTATAAAGTATTTGTTTTCATTCCTTTCTTGGACGATGTCTGACTCTAGATGACATGTTTTCTTCTTCAACAGGTAGTAGAGGAACCTCTAACTTTTTCATCTTTTAGAGAACGGCTTTACCATTTACAGGCTAGTATTTCCTTCTTATCCATTCAATATTCTTGGCTTTCCTTTTCCTTTTTTTTTTTTTTTTTTCTCTCTCTCTTTCTTTTTGTGACTATTTTTGGATGTATGTATGACTGCAGAGAACCGAAAAAGATCGTGTTTGCTTTGGCAGATCCGGGATACATGGATGGGGTCTCTTTGCACGTAGAAACATTCAAGAAGGAGAAATGGTATGTAGCAACTTTAGTTAAGTATATCAACTTCCATTATGTCTGCAAATTGACGTTCACCATGTTAAATTCATTTGAAAACACAATGGACTAAGAAGCATGTCTCTCTTTCAGGTCCTTGAATACCGTGGTGAACAGGTGAGGCGTAGTATTGCAGATTTGAGGGAGGCACGATATAGATCTGAAGGCAAAGACTGTTACGTGAGTTGATTCTTTGCAAGTGGTTCAAATTATTTTCTTTACGATTGGTTCTAGTTATATCTGTTCTTTAATATTGTTTTAAAGGCTTATGTTTGCCCTTGTCTTCAGCTTTTTAAGATTAGCGAAGAAGTGGTAGTAGATGCCACCGATAAAGGAAATATAGCACGGCTGATCAATCATTCGGTAAGACTTTCTGATGAAGGAAGCCTTTTTGCCTGTAGTTGCCAGTTATGATCTCACACTCACTGTTCTGTGTATAGTGCATGCCCAATTGTTATGCGAGGATCATGAGTGTTGGTGATGAGGAAAGCCGGATTGTACTTATTGCAAAGACTAATGTATCTGCGGGTGACGAGCTAACGTAATACATCTCTCCTCTCTCTCTCTCTCTCTCTCTCTCCTCCGAGTGCTGGTTGTAATGTATTTGTTGTTTCTGGCTGTGGCAGGTATGATTACTTGTTTGATCCAAATGAGCCTGATGAATTCAAAGTTCCTTGTCTATGTAAAGCTCCCAACTGCCGGAAATTCATGAATTAGAGGAAGGACGATGATGATATAGATGCACTTTTCTTGCACTTGCACAGCCATTGTTTCTCCGCGAAGAACAAACACTAACCCATTCCCCTACCCTGCGGGATCTCACAGTTCATATACCGAATTTGTATTTTTTCCAAGAAAAAGAAAAAAAAGGAAGAAAAGTAGTACTGTTTTGCTTTCTGTTTATATATTTTTGTGCGGACAAACTTCTAAGCTTAATAAAAGCTATAGTTTTGCCGGCTTTTTGGTTTTGTGCAGTCGTGTATATTTGTCTGTCTATGATTACCATATTCGTTTTCATTAGTGATGGAATTGTACCATTGGTTTTGCTAATTTAAGAGAGACAGTTATCCCACAAGAAATCAAGGAGTTACTCTAATCAGGACAGTTGGTGCGCCTTAAAACTTCAAACCACACACCCACCCCCCACCCAAAAAGAGGAAAATGAACTCCTGCAACTAAATAACTTAAGCCCAACTATCGAGTCAAAATCTGTTTGATCATAAGAACACAGCATTTTCTTCCAATTCAAGTACTCATCCACGGCAGACCCCCGATAACCAGCATTTGCATACAACGAACTTGAAGCCCAACTATCAAGTCGAAATATGTTTGATCATAACAACACGGCGTTTTCTTCCAATCCAAGTACTCATCCACGGCGGATCACCGGAGACAACCCGGTAACCGGCATTTGCATACAACTCCCGGGCACCAAAATCGTCTTCATAAGCCCGGAGAGCAAGATACTGAAATCCCCATTCAGCTGAGAGCATGTCACAAGCTTTTAGTAAAACAGTGGCTACTTTCTTCCTCCTGTCAATGAAACCATTGACCTCTTGTCACAATACCAGAACCCAAAACAAAAGGAAACAAAACTAAGTGTTTGGGGACAGTAGAAACCTAAAACTCTTGAGAACAGCTATGCCGGACACATAAAGAAACTCATCTGCATCAGGTGGGAGATGCTCTAGTACATTCTGGTCTCTTGACGCCGTGAGATCCACGACGCCCACGAGTTCTTGTGACTCGGAAGTGTCCATGGGAGTAGGCTCAGCAACCAAACAAGCATACCTGTTACATTGTATTAAAATGCTGCACTAAATGAACGATCACAAATTGCATACTAATTCAGTGTACGTAAGTAAGCTCAAGATCCCAAGTTCCCAACTGTTATGCAAAGTGTGGTACTAGAACAAACTTTCATTTATACAAGGTCCAGATCCCAAATTTCAATCTCCAAAAATTGTGCTTACCTGTTTGGGGGTGAGTTCCTAAGTTTATATACAAGCCCAGATAACACTTCAGCCTGCAGCAATCAAATTAAACAAGATCATCAAAATAATGACAGAATATGAAGAACAGGAACAAAATCCCAAATGGTATCAACTAAGCAAACCTGGAAGAATTGGAAGAACAGATCATTGAAGAGAAACACAGGTTCATGAAATGCTTCAGCTTGAACTTGAGCTGCCTTCCTTACCTCATCTCCATTTCTAAACAAACTCCTGACCTTCCATCCATACTCACTCACCAAGTACTTGAACTCTCCCTTATTATCAATACCAAACTTTCCACTCCCTACAAAACCCACTTCCTCCGTTGATGAGGTACTACTACTTGAGCTACCACTAGTACTACTGGAGCAATGCACTACACAATTTGTGGTCTTAATCTCTACATACCCAACATGTCCCTCACCATTGATCAATCTAGTCCTCCTAGCTGGTCTAGAAACTGTAATTAATCCATATGAGAGTTCTGATATGTTGGGATAGCTTGCTAGCATATTGGCCATATTTACATTTTGTGTTCTTAGTTTCTTGAATGACTGAAACATGTTGTAGATGGAGAGATAGGATGTGGGCACTAGTGGCCATAACTTGTGGTCTGCTTCAGGCCAAGAAATTAGTGCGCCACGTGGTGAAACTTCTGTAATGTCTTTTTTTTTTTTTCTAATTTCCAATTTTCCAGTCTAAAAGTCAAGAAATTGATTCCACTTGAGCAATTGACAAGACATGTCAAAACCTTTCCTTGTGCTCTTGTTATTTGCCTTCATTGTACGTAATTTGGGAATAGAGTAACAGAACAAAAAACATTAAAAGAAATTTCTGAAGTAAAAACAAATAGACTAATATCCTCTAAACAAAAAGATTGTAAATGAAGGGCCTTGCTATAGCTAGGAAGCAAAATAGACAAGTTATTTAGAGAGAAAAACAACAATAGCTACAATACAGAGGGCATGAAATGAAAAGCATTTGAAAACGGAGTTGTTTTCATGCCTTCCACACCTTATTTATACTTCTTCTTCTAGTCTTCCTTGATTTATGTCTGGCTTAAACTTTCATGGTTTTCATTAGACCCATTGCTCATAGTACTTCTCTCACTATTACTCTCAACATTGCTATTAACTCCTATCATCCCTTCTTCCTTTGATTCTGTTCCTTGACCACTACCACTTCTTCTTTCACCATCAACAATATCACGCGGTGTTGTTGATAGCGAAGGCGGCTGGCTATACCCTCGACTACTACTATGTTCACCACCCTTTCTCTCACCCTTCTTAACCAAAACAATAGCAAAGTGAAGGTTGTTTCCCACATCCCGGAATGACCAAACTTGGACTACATCTTTTTGCTTGAGATTGTTTTTATCGGCAACTTCATTCCAACGTGTTTTCAACACATAGCTTGAGCTCGTCTTACCCGTTTTCTTTTCCATGTTCCACTGCCTCAGGGTTAGATCTTCTTCTTCAAGTAGGGGATCTATAACCGAAACTGGCCAGTCATTTTGTTTTGCAAGAAACTTTATCTCATCTGCATTCAGAAAACTCTCCGGTTTGATTTGGTTCATAGGCATTGACAACCGGCAAGCGGTACGTGACAAATCAGTCTTGGTCAACTCCTTCTGTATCACCAAAGTCGCCTTAGCCTTATCAAAATTTTCAATCTTTCTCTTGTATTCTTCAGGCAAGCCGTTAGCATCAATAATTTGTGTTGTGATCTCCTTCTTTGGCTTCCTCAATTTGATATTCTTCGGCTTCGGCCTCAAACCCCATTGTTTATCATCATCACCATTAGCACTCTTCTTCTTAATATCAAAACTCATTATACAGTTTGCCCTAGGCAAAGAATTTTCTGTCTTTATTGTGCTAACTGAGTATAACGCATCCACCTTCAATTCTTTTACGACTGACGAATTTGGTTCTTTAGCCTCGGAGGTACTACCCATATCCATCTTCTGCTTCTTGAATTGAAAACCCCTTTCATGATCGTCAAAATTGTCAAAACCCTTTCTTTTTGACCCACCAATCTTCCTCACAGATTCAAAAACAGAGTTCATAAATTTTTGTCCCTTTGCATAAGTCTCTTTCCCTACCATGAAAATGGGTTCTTTAAACCCAATACCGGCCATCTTGGTTTTCAAATGAGTACTTTTCTCCATACTTTGCTTGAGTTTCTTATTCTGAAGAACACTAGCAACCTGAAGAAAAATATCAAGGTAGGACGAACGAGGTCGAATTGCTTTGCCCTCAAAATCTTTCATACTCAGCAGCCTCCCCATCTCGTCTTCTTTAGTGCTTTTTTGGTCTTTTTTCGACTTCGGAGATTGAAGAATTGAAGAATTAGTTGAATATATGAAACCTGCGGGTATTATGTAGTGACAAACATGGACCTACTGCATAAATACAAGTATGTATTACATTAAGCTTTTTAGTAGATACCCAACTAAGCTTGGTAATCAAGTTTTACTCCATAAACAAAAACTTGGTAATCAAGTCGGTCAAAGAAAAAAAAATTTATATAAACCTTGATAACCAAGGAATGCAAATATATTTTCTTTTGGAAAATATTTTCCTGAAACTATTAGACCGACGTAATGCTGTATTTAAATTCGAAATTAAACAATTTTCAGTCTCCAAAAAAAAAAATAAAAAAAATAAAAATAACAACCACTGATCTAAACGGTGCTTCCCCCAAAGTCCCAAACCCTAACTCGCGGCCGCACCAAGAGTCTTGAGCCAATCGGCCATGGAGCTCACGACGGCAGCCATGGGCAACATCGATGAGATCCGATCCATCTTCAACTCCTTCAATGCCTATATGAATTAGGAATAGAAATATTTTATGGTAGGTACTTATAATAATCCTAATTATATAAGGAGTAGGAATCCTTTATGATAGGTACCTCTGTATCTATATATGAAGGATGGTATCCATGATAGCACATTGCTAGTTTTCTCAAAATTTAATAGTTTCACACTTTCACTCTCCAATTTCGAACAGCGCTTCCCCTAAACTTTTCCAATCGGCCATGGAGCACACGACGGCAGCCAATTCCAACGCCGATGAGATCCGATCCCTACGCGTCGAGGGCTTGCTGCCAGAGATGGATGCGAAATATCTCTATGGCTGCTTCAGTGATCATGGCCAGGTATATATATCTGTGTGTATTAGATGTACAATTTTCTTGCTGCGCATCATGCGTGTATGTTTGCTGCTGCCAATTCCCATTCTGTTATTCATGGTAGTTTTTTTTTTCTTTTTTCCCCAGGTTGTAGCTGCCACTGTTATTCATGGTAATGTGAGAACTGGTTTTGTTGAGTTTACTTCTCGGAGCTGGGCTGAGATGATCTTGAAGTCCTACAATGGTCTCGGGATGCCAAACTACCCTCAGATATACCGCCTGAAATGGGATATGGATGCTACCGGTATGATGTGGCGCTGGGATTATGCTTACGAGCGTTGTTCGTACTTTGGTTTTAATGATGCAGGTGAAGAATTGAACGCCAACAAAGCGCTCTTGAGATACAAGCACTTGATACCTGCTGTAAATGAAAAACCAGCTGGTGGTGGTGGTCAGCAACATCAGGAAGGCGTGTCTGGTTTAACATATGAGATAGTTGAAGAGATTCTCTACCACAACTGGTTAGGTAATAGGTTTCTGTATCTATGTATGGAGGAATTGTGTAAGGAAAAAGACGGTTGTTACGTTATCCGCACCCTCAAGTTGTCGAACTTATTGTCATGCTCTTGCAAGTTTGACGAAAAGATTGGGAGTATAATCACCTGCCGCTATTGCGCCGACTGCAACGTGCCATTTGAATTGCAAAAGCAGGCTTGGCTATGCACCAAGGACTTCGGCAACCGGAAAAGTCCGCGGCTTATGGGATGCACTTCTTGTTTCAGCGGAATTATGTTCGCCGGCGGCCTGGACCACTCACCAGATCAAACTCGAGCTCCTTACTTTGTGCCGAGTCAAAAATGTTATTATTTTCAGCCGAGAGATATTTACCACTATAATCCCGAGTGGATAAGGCTTCCGTACTATCTCAAAAGCGAGAAACAGGGGGCCCTGCTGGTTAACGTTGATGGAAGTCTCTGTTGTCTCTCTGGTTTACTCGTTGGTCAGCAAGTCGCTCATCCTACTTTTGAGGTGTTCGATCCCTTTGACGAGAGATGGGTGCCTCTGCCGGATCCTCCTTTTTACAGACCCGAAGCACTGAATTACAAACACGGTGACCCTAGGCCTGGTACACACTTGTCTTATGCAATCATGGGCACCAAGCTTTTGGTCTCGAGCAAAATCCCTGGTTCAGATTCCCCTCACTTTCCCGTTTGTTGCTTTGACGTTGAGGAAAAAAAGTGGACAGAGGTCACTACCTTGTTCAATGGTAAGCCTTTTCCCTTCCGACGCAGGGCTTTAGTGGTCGACTTGGAGGATGGTACCCATGATAAGGTCATGTTTTACTTCAATAATTATTTTGCTATAAGAGTCTGCCGATTAGTAGTTAATGAGGATGATGGTAGTATTAAGAACTCACCGCACCAATCTGTGGGGATTGATACCCTCATGACTAGCTTATTGGAAATTACCATTCAAAATCAGTCAATGGTGAAAATGTCGTGGGATTTTGTTGATCTAGGAAATAAAAAAGTCTGCTTTGTTTTGTCCTCGAGCCTCCCGAAAGGCAGAGAGGACGAAGGTTTCTGTCATCGCCAGACCTTGCGTCTTCTTATCTTGGTAATTCAATTTCAAGTTTTGGAATCAGGAGATTTCTCCTTCAAGTTCCTGGCTACTCGCACCTTTGAATACCAGGGCCATTTCCCTCGCATCTGGCACCCCAATCTGCAGGGTTGTTTTCTGCTTTAACTCGCTCCATCCATTGGTAATTGACTTACTCATCCTCCTCTTACTTTCTTAATCAAGTCATGTACTTCACTTTTTTGGCATCCTTGTTTTTTATTTTTTCAGTATTGTAAATGTTAGTGCGGGTTCTAAAAATGTATTATAGGGGGTCCTTATACCTCTTAAACATATACTTAGGAGGGTGTATTCAATTCAGATTTTAAAAGATTCTGGCTGACTTTTAATAATCCATGGATTCTGCTAATTCTATAGATTGTTTTAATTCCATGTGGAGTTTAACAAACTTTATTAGATTGATTTATCAGTATTTATTTAGATTCTATAAGTCCATAGATTGTTGTAATAGCAATAAATAAAAGAAAAAATTGACCAAAACACAAACAATAGAATAAAAATAATTTTGACTTGAAACAAAATGCTCTTATACAATGGCATAGGGAACTATTTCTGAACCAAAAGAAATGTCAAACTCCATATTATCTTATATGAAATATTCATAGAAAATGCAAAAGAAAACAACACAGAAAATGCAAAGCCAATTATAGAAGTACATTAGAATGATGCATACTCTTCCATTCCAACCTCTTATCATCATAAACCCCTTGATTCTCATCATCTATGTGTTCCTCATTATTCTCATTGTCATTGTCTTGATCCTCATTGTTATCCTCTTGATTTCCATTATCATCATTCCGCGGCCTATCATTCCACATAGCATCAGCAATGCTAATTCTCCAAGCATTCCGCTCTTTGTTGTTGTTGGCTTTGAGAAAGTAGTTCAAAATTTTCATCTTCCATGTCTAGATATGATGAAGATTGATCATCTTCTGATTCAACAGAAAATTCATCGGAGCGACATTCTTTGCGAAGAAAGTTATGTAGTCCAGCACAAGCTAACACTAGCTCTGCTTGTGTCTCAAATGGGAATGGAGGTGCTATTTTAAAGTGAACCACGATTTAAAGATACCAAATACCCTCTCAATCACATTCCTCAATGATGCATGGTGAAGATTGAACAACTCACTTGCATTTTTGGGGTGGCGACCTTGACTACCAAAATCTTTCAGATGATATCGGACACCGCGTAATGGAGCTAAAAACTGGCGTCGATTAGCAAATCCACGATCCACGAGAAAATATTTTCCTAAAAATACAATATATTTTAATTAGCATGTCATACGCATAAAATGACTACCAAAGCCCACAGAAAACCAACACTATAAAAAGAATAATTGTCGAGTCTTAGCAAACGTGACTTCCTATATACTGAAAGTCCATAAAAAATGAAAATAGTTAATTACCTTGAGGCACTTTAAGTCCCCCCCCCCCCCCCCCCCCCTTTGGCATCTTGTTGTGAATCACCCATGATAATATTACTAGATTATACACAATAAATTTTGTTAGTATGTCTCAATTATTGTTGCAGTTATGTAACTCAATCACTAGCCAGAGTACAGAATTTCCATGGACATTGCATAGACACATAATTATTCATTTATCACATATACTGATTACTAGAGTACTTCCACCAACATAGTCACACCCAATGAAATTAAAGTATTACACTTCCACATAGCATCAAAAACAAAAACTTCTTTTATATGAATAAAATTATTCAAATATATCTCTGTCAATATGAAACCAATACCATAGTCCATGAGATTAAAGTACCAAACTTTCATACAGCATCAGAGTAAACAAGTATTTGAGCAGAATCAATTAGTGTAGTCTTAACTCAATAATTAGTATATATGTATATCAAACAAGCAGCTCACATATTATACCATATTTCCAAACAAACCTGAACATACATTCAATAAGTTTCTGTATGCCACAACAATTCTGACAAAAACATAACAAAACACATGACCATTTACAAGGAAAATGAGCTAAGATCCCAGATTAAAAACCACAATAATGAGAATCACCGAACTGGACAAACCCACAATGTTGTTGCCATTATTCCTTCAAAAACCTTGTCACAAACTATCCCACTAGTACATATATTGCATATATGATCCCTGGTGGTATATATCCCAATTCTGTCAGCAACAAACATATCACGAACTCTACTCCACAGCCATAACGAAGGAAGACTCCAACAGTGGAAGAAGTATGGCCAAGATCACTTCTAGGAAAGTTTCTGAACCCATGATGATAGCTCCAGAGTTTGGTGGAGGATTTTATGCTTGAAGATTTGGATAGTGAGACATACTTTTATATGGTTCATTCACACGTTTTCTCTACCCAGATATATATATAGTGGGACATACTATTATATGCTACCCAGATTCATATATGATTGTACTTTTATATATATAAGCAACTGCCAAAACTGTAAATATATATATATATATATATATATATATATATATGCTTGCGAACAATACGTGTTAATGAATCTGGGAAGCATATATATAGACACTCATTCACACATGAATCTGGGCAGCATATATATATATATATATATATATATATATATATATATATATATATAACCTCCTGCATATATTGTAAGAAGAGAAAACTAATGCACATTCTGAGAAAAGGATGTAGATATACACAAGTCTATAATAACTATCGATCAAAAGTCACAACAACGAATGAAGAAGATGAAACCAGCGGCACATCTAGGGCTCAAACAACTCCAACAACGTATCAAGAAGATGCAAAAATATTGAACACGAAGGGGGCTGTATTCAGAGAAAAAAACCGAGAAAAGTACCTTGCTTGGTCAGAGAAGAGAATTGAAGAGGTCTCTCCACAGGTCTTCTACTGAGGTCTCTCCATCTCCTGAGAGAGAGAACGTCAAAATCTTGAGGGAGGTGAGCAGATTTCTCAATGGATTTTGTATTTATACCTAGCCCCCAAAAATCCTCCACAATCCAAAGAGAATCTTTAGAGTTTTGAATATCACCAGATTTTAACAGATATTTTGAAATCTTGATTGAATACATCAAGATTTTAAATGACTTTTTAAAATCCTGATTGAATACCCACAAACTTTTAAAGTCCAAAAAAATCCTACAAACTCTCAATTGAATACACCCCCCCTTAAGCTTGCTAGCTGTAGTTCAGGTGTAAGAAATTGTGGACTACTCTTAACTATCTTGTGCAGCAACCAAATCAATTTCATCTGCACACTCACAATCTCACAGCTATTTTTTCTTTGATTCCAACAAACTAAACTACTATGGTGTTTATGAGTATTTTGGAAAGAGAATTGGAAAGTTAAATTGGTTGGCATTTGATTTTTTGCATTGTTAAACTAACAACTAAAGAATTAAAAGTTGTAGAGTTGATTAACCCCCATTATGTAATCAAGAGAAGCTAGCTTTACTTGGTGAGCCTAGTAACTAGAGTCTGGACACTTGTTGATGGAAGGGCCAAGTGGGCCATACATTTATAAATGTGCAACCAAAGCTTGGGGCAAGGAGTACATGTGCCTCGCAGGATGAGAATGAAGAACTTGGTCCCTGGAGTTGTGTCAATATAATAATTTTCCAAATCTATGGTTTTCAAGAATCTTCACTCTTATTGCTCTTTGTACCCGTCTTTAATATCTTTTTGTGGTATTGCTATATTGAGTATATTCTTCTGTGCTGTTTGCAATACTTGGTTATGCTTGTCCCTTTTCTATTTACTGGACTGTGTTGTTGGAGGGTAACTGGTTTGTATCAAAGGGAATACATTCTTTGATTTCCACTCTAATTCCGAGGATTACGATAATATCATTTGTATACCGTAACTCTGGTTTTTGGTCCATTTGCAGGTCTGGAGGTGCGGCTGAGAAGAATCAGGTTATGAATTTTTCTTATGAAATGTACTTCAGTTCAGTCTGGCTGGGAGTATTGGTTATGCATATTCTTAAGAAAGTTCTTCGAGATGATGCAGAATCACAGGTTGTGAATTTTTCGTATGAAATGTACTTCAGTTCAGTCTGGCTGGCAGTATTGGTTATGCATTTTCTTAAGAAAATCTTAGAGATGATGAGGAGCCTGTAATTTGTTTTAAGACCATTTGATTTTCTATGCAATGATTATCTGTTCCTTTTGTTTTGCTCTTGATCAGGTTTAGTTTGAAATGTAGTTGAAAGAGAGCAGTTATAATGCTCGATCCTTTTAGTTCCATGTCGTTTCAGTATTGAGGTGTTCTGGGATTTATTGTCGAAGTTTCTTCAATTTGGGGACTGTTTTGGGATTTATTATCGAAGTTTCCTCAATTTCTGCCCCAACATTTTATTTTCCCCATTTTCTTTTTTATATGCATGCTAGGATTGTGAAATCTCTGGGGGCCTTCATGACTGATGAAGGTGTTTTGTTTCCTTTGGGCTTTGGCTAAGAAAGGACGTGGAATTATGACCATTGTGGGTTTGGTTTGTCATAGGGGATTTGGTTTTTAATTTGACTGTCTTGGTGTTGGTTGTAAACTGCATTTCAGTTTAATACCTCCGTTTATGTTTGAAATAGAGACGACTGATATTAATTTGATTTTGAATGAATTTGGTCCACAAATGATTTCCGACCTGTCTTTGCTAATCCGATATCAAAAAAATAAAGTCCTGGATTTCACTCTTTGATTCTCATTACCATCCTTTTTTTCTTTTTCTTCTCAAGATCTCATTAGCATACTTTGCTGTTTGCTGTCAAATTTTGTGAATCTATTTTTTAATATAACTACATTAATTGGCAGTATTGGTACACAAAGAAAATCAAATATCTTATACATTCCCAAAACCAACCTGAAAGTCGTAGAACAATTTAAAGAAAAAAAAAACAATATCTTAAAAAAAAAAAATATATATATTGTTTGAGGACAAACATAAATTGACAGAAATATAGAGAGAGTAATAATTCAGAGAGAATGGAGATTCATGTGTGTTTATTTATCTCATACAAGAGGGTATTTATAGGAATACATAGCTAGTGTGAAAGCTCTAAGAGAAACTCAATTTGGTAACAATCTTCTCTTGTTGATTGAGGGCTGCAGCTCCACATACTTGCATTCAATGATGAAATTTGCCATGCTTGTTGCCCTTTGGCATAAAGCTTGTCACACAAGTCTCTATACCTATATTATACACTTAAGTACCTTATCTATACACTCAAGTGCCTATTTATACATGATATAGACATTTATACTATGACTCATATATACTACAATATGATTCATGTATACTACAACACTCCCCCTTGGATATTTCATGTTTAATAGCATTGTCTAGGCCGTGCGCTTCGAAATTTCCTCGTTAAAAATCTTGCCAAGTAATAAAACCCTGTGGGAAAAAACAACCTTGGTCGAAGGACAAAAAGAGCACAACGCGCGTTGAGTGTGGAGTATGTTTCTGGATACTCCCCCTGATTTAGACTTCCCCTGAAGATCATGGGAGTTCGGATAACCTTCTTAATCCGATGCTCTTCACATGTTTCTCGAAAGGGGATTTTGGTAACGACTTAGTAAATAAGTCCGCTACATTATCCTCTGATCGGATTTGATTTACTTCAATTTTTAGAAGTGTTTGTTGTTGCTGATTATAAAAGAATTTCGGTGATATATGCTTGGTATTGTCGCCCTTGATGAAACCTAATTTCATTTGCTCAATACAAGCTGCATTATCTTCATAAATGCATGTAGGCTCATTTGTGGTGAACTTCAAACCACAAGTTCCTCGAATGTGTCTATTTATAGACCTTAGCCATATGCATTCACGCACAGCTTCATGTAGAGCAATAATCTCTGCATGATTTGAGGAAGTAGCAACAAGGGTCTGTTTTGTAGATCTCCAAGATATCGCCGTGCTTCCCATGGTAAAGACATAACCTGTTTGGGAGCGACCTTTATGAGGGTCAGAGAGATACCCTGCATCAGCAAATCCCATCAAAACATCATTATCATTTTGATGGAGGGGAGGAGGAGAACGTCGGTCACCATGGACGGTGTCACCGGCGTCTACATTACGGAAGATGGCTTTTTGCCTCTTGGGGTTTGATCCCATGCTTCCGTCTTTTCTTTTCTCTCTGTAGGGATAAAACAAGCCCATATCAATCGTACCTTTTAAGTATCGAAAGATTGTCTTTATGCCAATCCAATGACGGCGTGTTGTCGCAGAACTATGTCGAGCTAACAAGTTCACTGCGAATGAGATATCCGGTCTTGTGCATTGAGCTAAATACAATAATGCGCCTATCGCACTTAGATAGGGTATTTCAGCCTCTAATAAATCTTCGTCCTCATCCCTTGGACGAAACGGATCTTTTGTGGGCTCAAGACTACGGCCGATCATGGGAGTACTAACAGGCTTTGCTTTATCTTCATTAAAGCGCCTTAGTAATTTTTGAGTATATGCTGACTGATGGATCATAATCCCATCACTACGGTGCTCGAGTTCTATTCCGAGGCAAAACCGTGTTTTCCCAAGATCTTTCATCTCAAACTCGGATTTCAAATATTTAGCAGTTTCCTTTAACTCATCTAGAGTTCCAATTAGGTTCATGTCATCGACATAAACTGCTACAATTGCAAATCCGGAACTTGTCTTTTTAATGAACACGCAAGGGCATATTTCATTGTTAACATATCTCTTCCCAATCAAGTAGTCACTTAGACGGTTATACCACATCCGTCCGGATTGTTTCAATCCATATAGTGAGCGTCTTAATCTTATTGAAAACGCGCTCCGTGGTTTAGAGCCACTTGATTTGGGTAATTGAAGTCCATCTGGAACCTTCATATATATCTCTAAATCTAGATCCCCATAGAGATATGCTGTAACCACATCCATAAGCTGCATGTCAAGTTTTTCGGAAACTACCAAACTGACAAGGTAGCGGAACGTTATAACGTCCATTACGGGAGAATATGTCTCCTCGTAGTCGATTCCAGGGCGTTGTGAGAAACCTTGCGCCACAAGGCGGGCTTTGTATCTAACAACCTCATTTTTCTCATTACGCTTTCTAACAAAGACCCATTTATGGCCAACAGGTTTTATATTTGGTGGTGTCAGCGTTATAGACCCAAATACCTGTCTCTTTGTTAGTGAATCCAATTCATTCTGGATCGCATCTTTCCATTTAGACCAATCTGCTCTTCGTTGACATTCTTCAACGGAGCGAGGTTCGATATCATCGTATTCTATAATTCCTTTTGCAATATGATATGCAAATGCATCATCAATAGTCATAGAATTTCTATCCATCATCACATGTATACTAGTGTAATTCATGGAGATCTCTCTATTCTCTGGATTTGGTTCTGTCATTTGAGCGTCCTCCAATGATGTCTCTTGGACATAACCATAATCCGGAATATTCTCATGAGATGGATTATTTGTATCGATGATTAATGGATTATTTTGTGCCAAACTCGCTTTCTTCCTTGGGCGAGAATCCATCGAACCTATGGGCCTCCCGCGCTTCCTGGCAGGAGCCGTGGGCCTAGCCAATGTGTCACCCATAGAGAGGACGTTGGCGCCATTCTCATGTACTCTTGAGATGGCATTATGTCTTTTAGGGACATCAATCCTTGCAGGTACATTTGCAGCAGGTATGTGTGATCTCGTCACTTTAGCGATATCAGAAAACGCATCAGGCATCGATTCTGCTACGTTCTGAAGATCGAGAATTCTCCGCACTTCTATTTCAGACTGTGCGGTTCGGGGATCAAGATGAGACAAAGTGGGGACAAACCACGACAATTCCTGTCCTTTTTGTTGAACATTAGTGTTCATGTCTCCCCCTAATGACGGGAAGACTGTCTCATCAAAGTGACAATCCGCAAATCTAGCGGTAAATAGATCACCTGTCAAGGGTTCTATGTAGCGGATAATGGTTGGAGAGTCATAGCCAACATAAAGGCCTAATCGTCTTTGAGGACCCATTTTAGTGCGCTGTGGCGGCGCAATTGGCACATAGACTGCACACCCAAATATGCGTAAGTGTGAGACATTTGGCTCATACCCAGTTACCATCTGGGACGCAGAAAAGGGTTGTGTGGCAGTGGGCCTTAGACGAATAAGCACAGCTGCGTGCAATATTGCATAGCCCCAAGCAGAAATAGGGAGATTGGTGCGCAAAACCAATGCCCTAGCAACCATTTGAAGTCTTTTAATGGCAGCTTCTGCGAGACCATTTTGGGTATGTACATGAGGGACAGGGTGTTCAACCTCGATCCCAATGGACATGCAATAATCATCAAAAGTCTTTGATGTAAACTCCCCAGCATTGTCAAGACGAATTGACTTAATAGGGTGATCAGGGTGGTGAGCCCTTAACTTAATGATTTGTGCTAGGAGTTTAGCAAATGCAGCATTTCTTGTGGATAAGAGCATGACATGTGACCAACGTGTCGATGCATCAACCAACACCATAAAATATCTAAATGGTCCGCAAGTTGGATGGATAGGTCCACAAATATCACCTTGTATTCTTTGCAAGAATGGTATATTTTCTTTAGTGTCCTTTGCATAGGATGGTCTCAATCCTACTTTTGCTAAAGAGCAAGCTTTGCAAAACGAATGATATGCTTGGGAAGTAATTCTTTGAACCTCTCTATGCTGAGGTTTTTGGCGTAAAGAATGAAGATGGAGAAGAAAAGGAAAGTGCGGGGGTAAGACTTGTCCATAGAAAAAAGAAAAATTATGTATGTGCCGTGAAAAGAAAAAAAGAAGAAAATTGAAAAAAAATTATATGTGACGGCAAAAGAAAAAATATGGTAAGTGCACGAATCGTCGTTAGTATAGTGTGCAAGTACGAGGTCGTTCCCCGGCAACGGCGCCAAAAACTTGTTGTGAAATTTTAATTAAAACTCGCAAGCGCACGAATCGTCGTTAGTATAGTGTGCAAGTACGAGGTCGTTCCAACTGAGGATTGATAATCAATTTAAATCCTAACCTAATTAGTCCAAACACAAAAACACATAAACACAATGAACAATCAAGAGAAAGAAGATGTTGTTTCTTGATTTTTCGAATAAAGAAATAATGTGAAACAAACAAACAAACAAAATAAAGTTTATAAGTTGAAAAGCAAAGATGATAAAACATAGGGTTTCAGAATCAACCACTAACAATCCTATTTATGTTTCGATGCAATTAACAGATTCTTTTGTTTCTTTTGATGACAATTCCCGTATCTAAGTCCAGGTACGGCACTTAGACCATAGTTTTCCTTAAGTGTATGATTCTCTCCAGGTACGGCAGAGGTCGTATATCCTAATATGCAGTTTATCCAGGTACGGCATAAATTTAACACATAGGACTCATTACGTTCTAGAAAACAAGAGAATCATGCAAACCATTACTTCAGGTACGACAATAATGTAATTCACAACTCTTAATCACAAGAAGCTAATTTGAATTATATTGCAGGTACGCCTCAAATTCATCTTCTAATTACTAGATGCAAAGCCCTAAGGTGATCAATCAAAGAACTTAAACATAAAGCATCAATTCAAATAGTGACCAAGAATTCATCATAAAGAAACTATAAATCCATCAATATAATATCAAATACATAAACAATCATGATAAGGCATTATCTTAACCCCTAGAAAAAGGTTTAGTAAAATATAACTAAATAAAACATGGGAAAAACATAAAAAGAATGGAAGGGAAAATATGGGGAAGATGGATGAATCGTCTCTGCTCCTTAGGCGTCTACATTGTGCTCCCGAGACTCTCCTCTCATGTAAATTCGTGCTCCCTTATATAGGGAAGATTTATGCTCATCTTTGGCTTCATGTTTCCTTGTAAAACTTGGATTTAGATTCCTTTCTTCATTTGGAATGGGAAAAGCTTGAAATATCTCTTGTAGAAGTAGGAATAAGTTCCTCATTGAATCCTCATCTGAATTAACTTCCTTGAAACATTAGGATTGACAATCTTGCATCGCGAAACTTGAGTTCTCCACGAATGGTTGTAAATTCCCGAGCAGATTTCCTGTCCGACCTATCTTCACTCAAATAATCATAACTTTCTCTAGAAGTATCGAAAACGAGATCCGTAAAATTCTACAGAAAGTTGAAATCCGTAGCTTTCCAATGATATAAGGTTCATTGTCTGATTCGATCCGAACGTTTCCCAGTAATTCGGCGAAGTTGGATGTTCTGCACAGACAGATTCCCAGCAGTCTCAGATTGCACATTGCCTTTCAATCCTAGTTAGCTCATTTTAGCTTCTTTTCTTCTCTTTATGAGACAAACCTACAAAAACACTATAACAACATAAATGACTCGAAATAAGGAGGACTAAGCATAAATACTAAGATTAAGAGGCAAAGAAATATAGGAAAATATGAGCACATCATCTCAATCCTACTTTTGCTAAAGAGCAAGCTTTGCAAAACGAATGATATGCTTGGGAAGTAATTCTTTGAACCTCTCTTTGGTTCGTACTTCTTTTCGTTTTGAAGAATGGATGTCCGTGTGAAGTTTTTAATATACGGATCATCATATCACGACCTGGATGTCCCAAACGGTCGTGCCAAAGCCTATATGTGTCGGAATCCCATAAATTTTCATTCATGACATGGTTGGATTCAATAACTCTAATAGTGGTTGCGTACAATCCACTAGAGCGACACATAAGTTTCTCTAATACTCGTGTTTTTCCGTAGTTATTAGAGGTAATGCAAAGGAACTCTTGTCCATTCTCACTATGTGTTTCCACATGAAAATCATTGGCTCTTATATCTTTAAAACTCAATAGGGTTCTTCTAGCCCTTGGAGCATATAGAGCTTCGGTGATATTAATATTTGTGCCATTTGGCAACAAAAATTGAGCTGGTCCTCGACCATGAATCAATTGTGATGGTCCTGCCATCGTAGTTACTGAAGTTTGACTAGGCGTCATCCATAAGAATAATTGCCTATGTCGTAATATAGTATGTGTGGTGCCACTATCAAGAAGGCATTCCAATTCTCCCGAAAACATACTGAAAAAATAAAGTTCGGAATATTAACACATGTCCATGACATTGAATGATAATGCGATACTTTATTAATAAGGAAAAAACCAATGATTACATCAAAGTTTCCAAAGTCTATTCCAAAATAAAATCAAACTTATACAAATTGTAATTGCTCAATCCGTTTGGTAATTCCAATGAAATATGACTAGGGAAGTAGAGAGATGTTGGTGGAGCGAGGCTCGCTTAAATACCCCGATCTCAATTACTTTCCTAGACATCATACTTCATTAGGTACGCCACATGAGAAAGAGTCAATACAATTGTCATTTATTGACTAAGGCACATTTGCCGTTTTATTGGAAAATAGAAAAGACTATTCTAATCAAAGTCTGCGGCATCCTCGTGCTCTTCATTTACAGCTTTGAAGTCTTCTATGGTGAGATTGACATCTTCACCATTTTCTTCTTCAGCAAGGTTGGCTTCTTGCTCCCTTATTTCCCTGTACTCCTTGTAGCGTGCAGCTAGTTGAGTACTTGCCTGGCATTGCTTAAACCAATGCTCGATTGAACCACACCGATGACACACGTCATTGTGGTTGCCTCCCTTGATTTGAGGTGCAGGTGGTGCACGTTGTGGATATTCCCTAGGCGGGTTGTTACTGCTACTACCACGGCGTATGGTGCGACCTCCACGGCCCACAGTGTTACGGCCCATGGTGTTGTTATATCCACCTCTCCCACGTGTGTAGTTACCACCACGTGTGCCCGCACTATAGTTGCGGCTGCCTTCTTTGTTGGAGCGGTTATATGGACCCGTCCGTCCTTCATGTCCCCTGTTATTAGGGTATACATGTCCCCTATTAGTAGGGTACCGCTCCTTGCGCCCTCTCTTGGGTGCAATATAATTCGCCTCACGAACGCTTTTGGTTCCAACGGGCCTTGAATTATAATTCTTTACAAGGATGTTGTCGTGCTTCTCAGCTACCGACAAAAGATTGATGAGCTCATTGAACTTTGTAAGTCGTCCAGCATTAAATTCAGTGCGATGCTGCTTTGATAGTATAATTGCTGAGACGGGGAAGGTAGAGAGAGTTTTCTCAATTAGCTCTTCTTCTGTGATAGGTTTTCCACAGAACTTCAGCATGGCCTTTAGGCGAAGAGCTTCTGAATTGTATTCAGAAACAGACTTGAAGTCTGAGAATCGTATATTGTTCCACTGAACCTTCAAGTCAGGGAGGAGGGAATCTTGGATATTACCAAAGCGCTCTTCTAGCGCTGCCCATAGGTCCTTTGCATCTTTGATGGACATATACTCTAATCTGAGTGCTTTGTCCATATGGCGTCGCATCAAGATAATTGCTTGTGCATGCTTTATGGATGTTCGTTGGAACACAAGGCCCGCACTTGGTGCCTGTATGATGGGCAATATCCCTTTCGTTGTGAGATGGTTCTCAACGTCGGTTCTCCAACTATGGTATTCCAAACCTGTTGAGTCAAGGATTTGAAAATCGAGTTTAGGTTCATTCGACATCCTGAAGATAAGAAGAAAAGATATATTAGTTTCGGAGTTTAAACTTCCACGAAAACTAAAATAATCAGATTTCCGAGCTATGCTACCAAGAAATCAATTTCCAAGAATATTTGGATTAGACCTAAACAATGATGTTTAATAGGGTCATAAATCGATGCTCGCGGACGCTCTTAGTCCGAATATTATGAACACTCTTAGTTCATTGGTCACGAACGCTCTTAGTTCGTTTAGCGTGAATTTCTATAATTCCGCTTTTTGATTGTAAGTTCCCGATAAAAAGAAAGAGGAGAAAAATGAATAAAAACTCAAAAACGAGAACTTTTAATAAGCAATACCTCGAAATAGTGTTGTCCGAAATGACCGAAAAGTTGCAGGAAAAGTGTCCCGAAAGTCGCCGGAAAAGTGTCCGGAAAGTTGTCGGAAAAGTGTCCCGAAAGTCGCCGGAAAAGTGTCCGGAAAGTTGTCGGAAAAGTGTCCCGATAGTCGCCGGAAAAGTGTCCGGAAAGTTGTCGGAAAAGTGTCCCGAAAGTCGCCGGAAAAGTGTTCCGAAAGTCGCCGGAAAAGTGTCCGGAAAGTGGTCGGAAAAGTGTCGGCAGATGCTAGGCAGCAGCTCGGCAGCTGCTAGGCAGCAGCTCGGCAGCTGCTAGGCAGGTGCTTCGGCAGCTGTTCGGCAGGGGCTCGGCAGGGGCTCGGCAGATGAGCTCGGCAGGTCTCGGCAGCTTTCGGCAGGTGCTGTCGACAGCTTTCGGCAGGTCTCGGCAGGACTCGCTCGGCAGATCTCGGCAGCTTCTCGGCAGGTCTCTGCAGGACTCGCTCGGCAGCTCTCGGCAGCTTCTCGGCAGGTCTCGGCAGGACTCGCTCGGCAGCTCTCGGCAGGTCTCGGCAGGACTCGCTCGGCAGCTCTCGGCAGCTTCTCGGCAGATCTCGGCAGGACTCGGCAGGGCTTCGACAGCGGTTCGGCAGCGGTTCAATTTTTCCGGTGGCCGGTTCAGGCTGTTTCCGGCCGGTTCTGGCGGTTCTGAAACCGGTTCTGGGCTTCTTGGATCAAGGGCTTTGATATGTGCTAGGGTTTGGAGGTTTTTTGTAGGTTTGGAAAAATGGCTTTAATCGGATTATGAACTTCCTCTATTTTGACAATTTCGATTCTAATTCTAGAGCAATTTCGTGCTGATAACGTGTTTGAGGACAAGCATAAATTGACAGAAATATAGAGAGAGTAATAATTCAGAGAGAATGGAGATTCATGTGTGTTTATTTATCTCATACAAGAGGGTATTTATAGGAATACATAGCTAGTGTGAAAGCTCTAAGAGAAACTCAATTTGGTAACAATCTTCTCTTGTTGATTGAGGGCTGCAGCTCCACATACTTGCATTCAATGATGAAATTTGTCATGCTTGTTGCCCTTTGGCATAAAGCTTGTCACACAAGTCTCTATACCTATATTATACACTCAAGTACCTTATCTATACACTCAAGTGCCTATTTATACATGATATAGACATTTATACTATGACTCATATATACTACAATATGATTCATGTATACTACAACATATATATATATATATATATATATATATATATATATATATATATATATATATATATATATATATATATTTCTGTGATAGAACATGCTTCCTATGAAATGCTTTGCTCTCCAAACCGTAATAGCAGTCGCACTATGATTTCAACCCTCTCGTTCTTAAGCAACATGTGCTTTTTCACGGTTGTTGTTGGGTTGCCATCTTCCTTGTTGCCCGTGGCTGCGATCTCACATTGCTTATCACCTTCTAGGAACTTAGAAGGCATGGTTCTCCTTCTTTCTTTGTTGTTGGTTGTAGTGCTTGGCTCGCTTTGCTCGTTGGCTTAGGGAGATCCAGTTTGTTTGTGGGCTTCTGCCTAAGAGGGGCCGCCTCATAGCAAGAAGGGTGACGCTTATCATAGGTTCGATTTGGGACGGTTACCATGGTCGGACCGTTTTTACACAATTGGCGGCATTGTGGTGGTGCTCATAGTGTTAAGACCATGTGGGCTCCAGATCAGCGATGTTGCTAATTGAAATTAAACTGTATGGTGTAATAAGTAAGTATGGTGAACAAAGAAAGTGACAGAGTGTTATTTTTATAGCAAACTACATATACCCTCTTGATAGGATTTCAAAACACAAAAAACTCCACAACATTTGGTTTTGAACATTTAAGGACAAAAGTTTACACTTAAGGACAATATGCTCTCCACTTGCCACATGTCATGAGTTAATTTACTTGTTTACCTTTAACTACATATTTTGACTTGTAATCTCTTTATAAGGACTAGCCTTCCTGCACGCGCTTTGCGCGTGCGGAATGACTGCGCTCGCGCGTGCGTAGTGTTTATTTTATTGTCTACATGTGTTCAATTTTGTTACAATTTATATACTGACACTTGAGTTTGATAAAAAAAAATTTGCTTGATATACTGCTGCTTAGCCAACTTAATATACTCATACTTGGCTTGTATTAACTCTTACACACACTCGCGTAGATGCACTCACACATGTTGAAAATGGTGTTTATTGCGATATCGAAATTACCTTCTGCATGTGTACAGAAACCAAATCAGAAATCAAAATTCATTATACAGTTTGCCCTAGGCAAAGAATTTTCTGTCTTTATTGTGCTAACTGAGTATAACGCATCCACCTTCAATTCTTTTACGACTGACGAATTTGGTTCTTTAGCCTCGGAGGTACTACCCATATCCATCTTCTGCTTCTTGAATTGAAAACCTCTTTCATGATCGTCAAAATTGTCAAAACCCTTTCTTTTTGACCCACCAATCTTCCTCACAGATTCAAAAACAGAGTTCATAAATTTTTGTCCCTTTGCATAAGTCTCTTTCCCTACCATGAAAATGGGTTCTTTAAACCCAATACCGGCCATCTTGGTTTTCAAATGAGTACTTTTCTCCATACTTTGCTTGAGTTTCTTATTCTGAAGAACACTAGCAACCTGAAGAAAAATATCAAGGTAGGACGAACGAGGTCGAATTGCTTTGCCCTCAAAATCTTTCATACTCAGCAGCCTCCCCATCTCGTCTTCTTTAGTGCTTTTTTGGTCTTTTTTCGACTTCGGAGATTGAAGAATTGAAGAATTAGTTGAATATATGAAACCTGCGGGTATTATGTAGTGACAAACATGGACCTACTGCATAAATACAAGTATGTATTACATTAAGCTTTTTAGTAGATACCCAACTAAGCTTGGTAATCAAGTTTTACTCCATAAACAAAAACTTGGTAATCAAGTCGGTCAAAGAAAAAAAAATTTATATAAACCTTGATAACCAAGGAATGCAAATATATTTTCTTTTGGAAAATATTTTCCTGAAACTATTAGACCGACGTAATGCTGTATTTAAATTCGAAATTAAACAACTTTCAGTCTCCAAAAAAAAATTAAAAAAATAAAAATAACAACCACTGATCTAAACGGTGCTTCCCCCAAAGTCCCAAACCCTAACTCGCGGCCGCACCAAGAGTCTTGAGCCAATCAGCCATGGAGCTCACGACGGCAGCCATGGGCAACATCGATGAGATCCGATCCATCTTCAACTGCTTCAATGCCTATATGAATTAGGAATAGGAATATTTTATGGTAGGTACTTATAATAATCCTAATTATATAAGGAGTAGGAATCCTTTATGATAGGTACCTCTGTATCTATATATGAAGGATGGTATCCATGATAGCACATTGCTAGTTTTCTCAAAATTTAATAGTTCCACACTTTCACTCTCCAATTTCGAACAGCGCTTCCCCTAAACTTTTCCAATCGACCATGGAGCACACGACGGCAGCCAATTCCAACGCCGATGAGATCCGATCCCTACGCGTCGAGGGCTTGCTGCCAGAGATGGATGCGAAATACCTCTATGGCTGCTTCAGTGATCACGGCCAGGTTGTAGCTGCCACTGTTTTGCATAATGTGAGAACTGGTTTTGTTGAGTTTACTTCTCGGAGCTGGGCTGAGATGATCTTGAAGTCCTACAATGGTCACGGGATGCCAAACTTCAATCAGAGATACCGCCTGAAATGGGATATGGATTCTGCCAGTATGATGTGGCGCTGGGATTATGCTTACGAGCGTTGTTCGTACTTTGGTTTTAATGATGCAGGTAGAGAATTGAACGCCAACAAAGCGCTCTTGAGATACAAGCACTTGATACCTGCTGTAAATGAAAAGCCAGCTGCTGCTGCTGGTCAGCAACATCAGGAAGGTGAGTCTGATTTAGTAAATCAGAATTGTGAAGCGATTCTCTACGAGGAGTGGTGCAAGGAGAGGTTTCTGTATCTATGTATGGAGGAGTTGTGTGCGGAAATAGATGGTTGTTACGTTATCCGCACCCTCAAGTTGTCGAACTTGTTGTCATGCTCTTGCAAGTTTGATGAAAAAATTGGAAAAATAATCACCTGCCGCCATTGCACCTCCTGCAACGTGCCATTTGACTTGCAAAAGCGGGCTTGGCTACGCACCACGGACTTCTGCAGCAAGAAAATGGAAATTCCGGGGCAGATGGGTTGCGCTTCTTATTCTGGCGGAATCATGTTCGCCGGCGGCCTGGACCAATCACCAGATGAAACTCAAGCTCCTTACTTTGTGCCGAGTGGAAAATGTTTTTTTTTTAAGCCGGGAGATATTTCCAACGATTATCGCGAGTGGATAAGGCTTCCTAAGGATCTCAAAAGCAGGAAACCGGAGGCCCTGCTGGTTAACGTTGATGGAAGTCTCTATTGTCTCTCTGGTTTACTCTTTTATCAGCCTGTCGTTCATCCTACTTATCAGCCTGTCGTTCATCCTACTTTTGAGGTGTACAATCGCAATTACGAGAGATGGGTGCCTCTGCCGGATCCTCCTTTTTACAGACCCGAAGCACTGAATTACAAACGCGGTGACCCTAGGCCTGGTACACACTTGTCTTATGCAATCATGGGCACCAAGCTTTTGGTCTCGAGCAAGTTCCCTGGTTCAGGTTCCTCCCCTCACTTTCCCGTTTGTTGCTTTGACGTTAAGGAAAAAAAGTGGACAGAGGTCACTACCTTGTTCGATGGTAAGCCTTTTCCCTTCCGACGCGGGGCTTTAGTGGTCGACTTGGAGGATGGTACCCATGATAAGGTCATGTTTTACTTCAATAATTATTTTGCTATAAGAGTCTGCCGATTAGTAGTTAATGAGGATGATGGTAGTATTAAGAACTCACCGCACCAATCTTTGGGGATTGATACCCTCATGACTAGCTTATTGGAAATAACCATTCGAAATCAGTCAATGGTAAGAATGTCGTGGGATTTTGTTGATCTAGGAAATAAAAAAGTCTGCTTTGTTTTGTCCTCGAGCCTCCCGAAAGTTAGAGACGACTATAGCGCCACTCATCGCCAGACGATTCGTCTTCTTGTCTTGGTAATTCAATTTCAAGTTTTGGAGTCGGGAGATTTCTCCTTCAAGTTCCTGGCTACTCGCACCTTTGAATACCAGGGCCATTTCCCTTTCATCTGTCACCCCAATCTGCAGGGTTGCTTTCTGCTTTAACTCACTCCATCCATTTGTAATAGACTTGCTTAATGATCCTCCTCTTACTTTCTATTAATCAAGTCATGTACTTCACTTTTGCGGAATGCAAAACAAACCTATTCTTGCTTTTTTTTTTCTTTTTTTTTTTTCAGTATTGTAAATGTTTGAGTGAGGCGTATATCTAACGAAGTATTATACTGGTCCTTATACCTCTTAGACATTTAATTAAGCTGGCTGTAGTTCAGGTGTAAGAAATTGTGGACTACTCTTAACTATCTTGTGCAGCAACCAAATCAGTTTCATCTGCACGCTCACATCTCACAGCTAATTTTTCTTTGGTTCCAACAAACTAAACTACTATGGTGTTTATGAGTATTTTGGAAAGCAAAATTGGAAAGTTAAATTGGTTGCTTTGGTGGGTGGTGGCATTTGATTTTTGCATTGTTAAACTAACAACTAAAGAATTAAAAGTTGTAGAGTTTGATCAATGCCCCCACCCCATCATATATGTACTGAAGAGAAGTTAGCTTTACGTGGTGAGCCTAGTAACTAGAGTTTGGAAGCTTGTCGATGGAAGGGCCAAGAGGGGGTATACACTGGGGAAAGGAGGCGAAGAACTTGGTCCCTGGAGTTGTGTCAATTTATTAAGTTATCTACTCAAATCTTCTTGACGGGTGGTTAACATGCAGAATCCCATTGGCTTGGATAAGATTGAAGAACTTGGTCCCTGAAATGTGTCAATATAATGAGTTTTTTTTTTTTTTTTTTTGATGTAATAAGTGATAGCAGAGGAGCAACCTCTCTAACACTCTAATTTATTAAGCCAAAAAAATGCGAATGATAAATTGACAATGGAGGGGGACCTAACCAAAACCTTCAGAATAAACAAGCAAAACAAACAAGTCAACGAAATCTAAACTGTGGAAGACCGAAAACATCACTCTCATAGAACGACAAGAGAAATGGAGGAGGCACATCCCACCATACTTGCTCCGACAAAGATGTTCCATGATTAGCTAGAGCATCTGCTACCTTATTCCCTTCTCTAAATATGTGTGAAGATTTGAAGTTCATATGTGAGATCCTATATAAGCAATTTAACCAACGTACTCGGAGTTGCCAAGGCACAAGAGAAGGAGAGCGAATAATATCCAATACAGTAGATGAATCTACCTCTAGCCATATATGTTTCCAATCGCGAAGCCAAACAATCTCTATAGCCGTAATGACTGCCATTACTTCTGCCGCAATAGAACTAAGAATATCCAGGTTAGAAGCAAAAGCACCAATAAACTGACATTTATAATCACAAAAGACAGCCCCAAATCCTCCAAATCTATGGTTTTCAAGAATCTTAACTCCTATTGCTCTTTGTACCCGTCTTTAATATCTTTTTTGTGGTATTGCTATATTCTTCTGTGCTGGTTGTAACACTTGGTTATGCTCGTCCCTTTTTTAATTACTGGAATGTGTTGTTTAAGAGTAACTGGTTTGTATGGAAGGGAATAGATTCTTTGATTTCCACTCTAATTCAGAGGATTGCGATAAAGTTTATGTAAATAACAATAATTAACACATTCCTACTTTTTCCTTTTTTTTTTTTACTAAGGGCCGGTGCAGCTGCCCTCAAACCTTGATTAATGAAACCGTAGAATACATTGGGGGGGGGGGGGGGGGGGGGGCATGGTACCTGAACCCCGAATTACAATACAGATCAAGAGAACTTCCTGAAATAATAACAAGAGCCTTAACTAAATTAATGTATTCTAGCGAGCACCAACTAGCGAAGAGTGCACAATTGGCTACTCCATTCGCTTTACAATTGTGGTGACATACCGGAAAGATAACTCTAATACGAAGAAGCATCATTACAAATAGCACAACTTTCCCACTATGTTGCTACCGGAAAATAAACCCGGTGACACTTACTTTCACCCTGCCACTAGAAGGCTACGACCATTTGACAAAGCAAAGAACTCGCCTCCTACCTAAAGCAGACACGTTACTGCTACTAAGAGGTTGCGACCATTTGTTAATGCAAGAAACTCGCAGCCTACCTAGAGCAGACAATGCATGCAAGGTGCATAGACCGAGACCAAGCCCACATCTCCAAACCATAAGGCGGTTGGGACTTATTGAAAACGGTAAATAACTTGCAACTAAAAAGACAAAGCAACTAATAAATAAAAACATAGCTGCCCAAAATGGGCCTAACTCCAGGCCCGAGGCCTAATATCCGTCCCAAAGTGTAGGAAGTCTACGCCAGGCCCAGACGTTTTCTCACCTCCTCCCACCACCACCAACACCAAGCCGCTGCGAGCCCCTCACCAGCTTCGCAGCACCAGTAATACCAGCCCACTCGTCGGACCGGAGATGACAACCCCATTTTCCCAGAAATGAGATCTGGTCGGGGATTGACGTCACTAATCTACTTGGATCAGATCGATCTGGCTTGCAATCAGACCAGATCCGATCGAATTCCGATCCCAGCCAAACCCCAACGATCCCATCTCCGAGTAGGCATCTACCATCTTGAACCGTATCGCTGCATAACGGTGCAGTCTGACCTCCCTCACTAAAGAGTTTCACTTTCCAATTTCAAAAAAGAAAAAACAAAATTATTAAGTACTTGGAATTAAAAATAAAAAATAAAAATTTGTTTGACAGAGAACATGGGGATGAAATCAGTGGATTCGAATTCGTATTTGCATTTCGGTCATTTGATTGAGATGAACCTCTTTCCCTCCCGGTCAACATACCAAGGAAACAATAGGACGTTCCCTGTAGAAACCCTAAACAGCGCTTCCCCCCTAAACTTTGCCAATCGCGGCCGCACCAAGCCCCTTGAGCCAATCGGGTATGAGGTGGCGCTGGGATTATGGTTACGAGTGTTGCTCCTACTTTGGTTTGAATGATGCAGGTAAAGACTTGAATGCCATGAAAGTGATCAAGACATACCCGAACTGCATAACTATTGTAACTGAAAAGCCAGCTGCTGGTGGTCGGCAACTTTAGTAATTAAGGTATGTGTAATATGTGTGTGTGTGTGTGTGTGGATGATTTGATGGATACATACAAGCCTTTATGACCTTTATAAGCTTTTTCAATACAAACTACAAAAGGGTCTGAACTTTTCAGTAAGAATAAAAGAATAATTAGCTTATTTCCCCTACCTATTGTTTTTTGAATTAAGCAGATGCAGCCCTGGGCACCAAAGTATTCTCAAAGACTGCCAGAGTAATATATATATATATATATAGATCAGTCAAAAAGTGGATGCATTTGCTCATTTAGCACCCCAAGAGAAGAATTATGCAAGTGTATTCTACAGTTTCATCCTGCCACAAAAATGAATATTTGTTTGCTAGCTATGATAACATACACGGTGTCGAAATTTCGTGATCATGAGACTCATTGCCATATGGTGTTGAAGTTCTCCCATTCCCACTACTGCTCCCATCATTAATCTGAGCTCCTTCTATCATCTCTTGTTCCTTTGCTTCTGTTCCTTGGCCAATATCACAACTATTACTTTCACCATCAACATCACTCTTGCTAGGCGGCGTTGTTGATCGTGAAGAAGGTAGGCTACACCTATCACCATCACTACTTGAGCCACCATCTTTTGACTTCTCTACCAAAACAAGAGCAAAGTGAAGGTTGTTTCCCACATCTCGGAATGACCAAACTTGGATTACATCATTTCGTTTGAGACCATTGTTCCTGCGAACTTCGTTCCAACGTGTTTTCAACACATAACTTGAGCTAACGCTGCCGTTATCCTTTTTCATGTTCCACTGCCTGAAGGTCAGAGCTTCATCTTCAAGTAGGGGACTTATAACGGAAACCGGCCAATCTTCTTGAATTGCAAGAAACTTTATCTCATCCTCGTCCAGAAAACTCTCCGGTTTGATTTGTTTTAGAGGCATTGACAACCGATTAGCGCTTTTTGCCATATCAGTACTGAACAAATGCTTTTCTATCACCATAGTCATCTTGGCTTTTTCAAAACTTTCAATCCCTTCCAAAGTTTCGATCTTCCTTTTCAACTCTTCAGGCAAGTCATTAGGATCAGTATTATATTTTGGTGCTCTGACATGCTCCTTCGGCCTCAATCCCAACCCCTTTTCCTTCTTAATCTTCATATTCTTCGGCTTGTTCTTTAGACCCCAATCTGTATCATACTCAACCCCATTAATACTCTTCTTCTTTGGCAACCCATTCTTTTCCTGAAACCCCAAATCAGAGCTCGTTATATACTTTTCCCTAGGGAAAGACCTTTCACTCCTTATTGTGCCAACTGAGTATAATGGATCCTGCTCCAATTCTCTTCCTACTGATGTATTTGGTTCTTTAGTCTTGGAGGTACTACCAATTTCCTTGTGCAACAAAATTATCTTCTGTTGTTTCAATTGAAAACTCTTGTCATGATCATCAACATCGTCCTCTCGACTCTTTCTTTTGTTCATATTAGCATACGTCTCTTTGGATCCAAATGAAAATGCTTCAGCTACACAATTGGGTTCTTTCATCTGGGGGGTACTACTACTACCCATTTGGGTTTCGATTTTAATATTTTTCTCCTTCCTCCTTTGCTTCAGTTTCTCCTGTGCAACACAAGCAACCTGACCAAAAATATCCAAGGATGAACCAGGTCTGAGTTCTTTGCCCTTGAAATCTCTCATACTCAGTAGAGGCTTCATCACGTCTTCCTTTTTGGTGTGTTTCGACTTCAGAGATTGAATAAGGTTGAATTTATGAACTTTGGGTAATAGTGTTCTCCTTTATCGTAGTGAGGACAAACTTGGGGCAACCGAATAGAACACAACACATATATATAGATATAAATACATATATCCTAGGCTTTTTCTGTATCGAATACGGAAGGTAGATACCCAACTAAACTAGGTAATCAAGTCAGTTAGGGAAAAGGAATCTAAACCTTGATAACCAAGGAATTAATCGCAGTTAATCATAGTTAAACTAAATTTTGTCAAACGTTGGGCTAAACTATGGTACACTGGTACAAACGAGACAAAAAAAAAATTACAAACCACACAGAAACCTACTCGAATGCAATTAAATTGGCATTGCATTCAAGAAATCTTCCGAGATTCATTATGCATGTTATACAAGGACCTAAAAATAATTGGATAACCGGAAATCTTAAACCCCATGCGCAATTTCGTTGTGTTTTTCCTTAATGGAGCGAGGCGATATTCCCTAGTTGAATGTTTTAACACCATGGAGACCAAACATATTACTTTTTTTCAAAAAAAAAAACCATGACTTCACCAAAATTGTGGATGCACACGGTTTTTTGGCAAAAATTGCATGTTCTTATGTTTTTACCAAATTCTTCCACCATCATATCATGATTTCAAGCACTTCTCCAACTAACGGAACTCAGAAATCTCAATTCTATTTTTTTATACAATTTTTCAAAGTTGGAAACAAGAAAAATTCATTAAAAAATTCCGTATTAGGCCCCGTTTGGAAACTGAATTTGGATTTGGATTTAGATTTAAAATTTTCAGTTAAAATCTCAAGGATTCAAAATTTACTGATTTCAAATATTATTGTTTGGATTGCAATTTTTCCCGTAAGGATTTCATGGGAAGAAAGTTACCCATATTCTAATTGGTGCCGCTGATTTCGACCGGATTCTCTCTCTCGGTTCGGCGCTCGGGTCGGTCGGATCTACCGCCACGACTCTTTCCTGTTTGCCGTCGTGGATGAACCTGTCTTCTCCTTCAGAGAGTGCACCGCGTCACTGACGTCGTTGTGAAACAGAGACGGAGAAGAGAGTGGTGAACAGAGATGGGGGGGTGGGGGGAGGGAGAGAGAGAGAGAGAGTCGGTGGTGAACAGAAACGGAGGAGAGAGAGAACGTCGTGGTGAACAGAGATGGAGAAGAGAGAGAGAGAGAGGATTAGATAAAACATAAGTGATTTCAAATAACTACCCTTCAGTAGTAATTTCAAATTCTTAATAAAATTGGGGTGTGGATTTGAGCAAGATGATTCGAAATCCAAATACACCTGAAAAAGAATTGCCAAACGGATAGATTTGGATTTGAGGAGTCCAAATCCAAATCCACACTCCAGAATCCTCAAATCCAAACGGGGCCTAAGAGATTTTAGTGTTATGTCAATTGGAATACCTTTTAAAAATCACCTTCTGCAATTGGTAGGTTGTTGCTTAGGAGAATTTGGGGAAAAACTTGTATTGGCCAAATTTGACATATTGTGATGAGTTTTTCAAGAGCAAGTGAGATTTCAACCATGAGGTGTCCTCAAGTACGATGTTTTCTTTTTCACGAATAGTGAGCTTGTGGTATGAGAGAGCTAACGTACACTGTTTTCATAATTCTTTACAGTATTTTGTCCCACCATTATCGAAAATAACAAAAGTAGTTCTTTTAGTTTGTTATAGCTCATTGTTTGTTTAAGAAATTGGCATTCAAGGAATCTTACGTGACTCATTGCCCAGGTGCTAAGAAACATGCAATGAAATGAACCAAGGAAACCAAAGGAAAGACTTATCCCACTCTGCTATTTGGGTATGATATAGATAATATAAGTTTTTTTGAACCTTTTCTGTTTCTAGAGTCGAAAAACAGGAAAATGGATGATACAAAATCAAAGCTCAAGAATGGACTTATGGTGATTGGAGTGTTTTCCAAGTGTAATATTGTTTAATGGTTATCCTCTTTGGAAACTAGTTTACCAGAACAAAAGAGGAAGCTTTAGTCTCCCTTCCAGATTAGTATCAAATTATTAACTAGCCCGACTCTAGTAAACCACACTACACCCGTTCCAACCAAAAAAAGAAACCAATTCCAAACAGGATCTCAGAAAAGTCAAAAACTAAGCTTCAAGCCCGCCCAATTGAAAAAATAAAAAATGAACACATTCTGAAAATGTTAGATGTGCCCAAAAAACTGTTGGACTCAAGTAAGAAGCAGAAAAAAGTAAACGGACAAACAAGTAGAATGTCATATTTTAGAAAGCACCAAAAAAAAAAGTTGTGTGCTAAGAAGACAGTAGTATGGTACAACGTGAGGCAAGGACCCAACAATACTTTCATGCAGAACCAGCAAAACAAAACAGGGTGCCAGAATTTCAAGCAACAGATCAATGATTTTGAAGCAAATGATAGCAATGCAGAATGATCAAACGCAGGAACCAGTACAAGTAAAAGTAGCGGAAAAGTTAAAGCAACAAAGCCAACGGCAGGAAGAAAAACAGTAGAGCCATGAACAACCATTGCTCTAGGGGCTGAAAAACCAGATTTTAATTTTATTTCTTGCTGAAAAGAGCACAGATAATAGAATGAGCAAAATTAACTTAAATGCAATAAAAAGAAAACAAAAACATGGATATAGAAATTGTCTCAATGTGTACTTTCAGGAGAATGATGTATCCGACTTAAAATTACCGAATCAGACTCATTAGACCCAGACATCAAAGCCTCACAAGCCTTTGGGGAACCATCTGGTAATACTAATGGACCCCTTATTGCATCAACAGCCACGCCTTCCTCGGCATGATAAATAGAATTGTCATCTTTGACCTTGTTCACGCCATAGCCATCCACAGGTAAAGTGGTATTAGTAGGAAGGGATGCTTTATTATCAAGTAACGAGAAACCATCTGCATTATCCACCTCTAGTTTCTCCTGCTCTGAAGACATTGAATCCATTTCCACCCCATTTGGAATTGTTTGAGGCTCTTCTGGTTCAACTTGACTAGAATCTTCAACTGCCATTTCCAACTTGGGAGAACCAAGAGAGATGTGATTTTGCATCTCGTGACCAGGAGTTGAAGCCAGCTCCTTAACACTATCTGTTGAAACAGTAACAAGAGCATTCTTCTCATCTGAACTTGACACTGGAGCATCTGCCATTTCTGCATCAGACTTCGACACTAGCTGCTCCACTTTCTCCACTTCACAAACTTTTGCTTCCATGTTCTTCTGATTTGATGCGAAAATAATATCCAATCTTCCACCAGCAACAAATGAAATGCCTTTTGCTTCCATCCTCTGCTTCTTGTAAAGATCCATAGCTTTCTGCAAGCCACAAGACATAATGTCAACCAACTACTAAACACAATTACTACTTATAATAATACCTAATTTCATAGAAATGCATGTCTATTCTAAATTGTTCTGTAGATTTTGTGTTCACAAATGTAGTTTTACTTGTGCTTTCTATAATTTCAACACGAGTACATACCTAATGAACAAGGTACTTATATACAGAAAATGTTACATATAAACATTCATTAACAAACAGATATATAGATGCCCAAGCAAAAAAACACTGAGAAACATATATGAACAAACATAAAAGCATATATGTCTAATTAATAACATATGAACAAGCAAGGAATATATATGCCTAATTACAAAAATATAACAAGATGCCTATATACAGCAAATGTTATACATTATCAGTCATCGTAAAGCATACCTGAAAAACAGAATCTTTTAAAGGTGGAAAAAGTGAGGAACTCAATAATGTTTTGGACGATTTCAATCCTGCTGTTGCAGCCTGTGACATCAGACGCAATTACAATCAGTAAGACAATATACACAAAGGAATACACATTCAACAAAGTTCTGCAATACACACCTTTAATATCGTATGCATAGTAGGATCTTCATCAACAGTTGCACTCCCCTCAGTATCCAGCAGGCTCAGACACTGGCTGTACAACTCAGTATGAGCAAGTTCTGCTGAAATGTCAAGCTTGGAAAGATAATAATGACTTAGAGAAGGGACTTTATCAATTGCCGATTTAGAGCCATCCTGTGACTTCTCACGAGTTATAGGCGACTCTTTCATAGGAGAAGCTATAGTGGACCTAGTCTCAGCTGTTTTAGTATGAACTCCAAGATCCAGGTTATCTTCATGATGAGACATCTGACCTACCTGCCCAGCTACACCATCATCCACAGGGGTCTGCACTGGATAATCATTTCTGGGAGATGGGGAGGGCAAGTCCCTTTTTACATCATTGTTATGTACTTTCCATGGCTCAGCACTGGGATCCCATCCCCGTGCACTCATTGGATGCCTGTTCTGATCCCATTCTGCCCCATAACTGTTAGAATCATCCCTAAAGGCTCCAGTACTCCCATCCCATGGATGCATGTGAGAAGGGCCCAAACCTTCCATAATGTTCTGAGACCCTAGTGGGCGCAAGTGACTGGAAAACCTATCATCAGCAATTTGATAAGGAATCGCATAATGATTAATCTCCATTGAAGGTCTAACACCAAAATGTGGCGGAGCCGAAAACTGTGGCAGCATCCCTTGAAAACCGACATGAGGTCCCCCGTGTGGGAAAGGCATAAAACCATTTGGAACTGGTGAAGGCCAGTTTGGGACGCCTCTCCAAGGCCCTCTAACCAAATTGGGATCACTACTCCTCCTATAACGTGCACTAGAGTTTACTCTACCGTCGTCTTCCACTGAACCAGCAAAGGAAGGGCTTTCAACTCCAGCCCTGAAATTAGGATGTGGAGCAAATGAAGAAGAAAAATTACTCTGACCACTTCTATTGTGAGTGGATGAATCAGCGGGGGAGGAATCATCCACAAAGGGCTTCTCCAATGCTAAGTCCCGACTCGGTCTATCCTCACTATTAGAGAAATCTCTATTATCCATAGAAGCACTGCTTCTCCGACCTGTTTCTTCAATGTCAATACTTCGTCTGACAGCAGTTTTGTTCATATATCTACGGTCAATACTTGATGATGAAGGAGATCTTTCCATCAATGCCATTGGTGAAGCCTTAGAACCTGAAGGTTTTTCATTTGAAAGCTCCCCTAAATGGCTATCGTCCATTTTACTGGACTTCTCCATTGACCTGTACTTGGAACCTCTTTCCGAAACTCCAGATACATCTCTGGGAGGAAGTGCTTTGGACCTCTGCTCTGCCATAGAATCCCTATATTTCATATCTTCTGGATTTGCATACCTGTAACAGAAGAAAATGAATGAAATATCATCAAAATACAATAAAATAATGCCTCCACAAATAAAATGATTAAAGATAATTTCCTTTTCAACCATTGCAATCTTTATTCATGGACAAAACTAAGTATTGCATTTCACAATGACCAAAAGACTGCATATTTAAAGATAGCTTAATAAATTCTCATGATCCTACTGGAAAGGGTAGCTTTCGAGATATAATATACAACACCATTAGACTATACAGAGGCATGAAAACCAAAGATTCATAATATGACAATCAAAGCACAGTTTTCCACTTATGTACAGAATGTAAAATATATATATATATATATATATTAATAATAATAACAAGTACCTGTACTCATCTATGCCAAGATTTGAATTTGAACTGGGAGAAGTCCTTCGTTTATTGCTGCCTAATATAGTATCTACATAAGCTTGCCGGGACTGAGATCTTCCCTTGTTAACATCCGACTCAACCCTATCACCACTTGATGACTTCTTTTCAAAGTCAGAATACCTAGGTTTGACACCTCTGGATTTAGTATCAGTAGAATCATCACGATCATCTGGAGATCTTCTCTTTCCTCTGCTACTATCTTTATATCTTGTGCTGCGATCATCAAGATGTGACCCATCATAGTCCCGATCATACTCACGATCTCGATCCCCATCTTTATCACGGTCTCGAGCTCGCTCACGATCATGATTCCTCTCTCGGTCACGATCTCCATCCCTCTCACGATCCCAGTCCCAATCCCGATCATAATCGCGATCACGGTCGCGGCCATGATCCCACCCATGTTCACGTTCACGGTCATGGTACCGCTCACGCTCACGAACATGATATGAGTCACGGTCCCGATTGCGATCACGGTCATGCTCCCCTTTGCGCTCACCATCCTGAAGCTTGGATCTCTTCTGTTGCATATCACTTATATCTTTTTCATCCCTTAAATGCTTATCCTCAGACTTGCTACTTAAATGATCTTTTGTAGAGCGGTCATCTCTTTGCTTCTCATCTCTTTGCTTTTCATCTCGGTTCTTATTGTCCCTATCCATGTCTTCACGAAACTTCTCTCTATACCTCTCATCCTTTCGCTTCTCATCTTTCTGCCTGCCTTCCTTGCCTAAATCATCCCTAGATGATAATCGCCCACCATTGATGTCTTCCACATAATCTAGATGTTTATCAGCATCACCAGAATCATCTCTCCTTTTCCTCATTCGTCTCTCAATCTGGTTCTCTGGTTCAGGACTTTCCAACTCCTTCCGTCCATTTAAATCTGCAATGCCACATAAAATTAGAGGTAAGTTTCACCCAAAACAAAGTTGTGCTTGCAGAATGCAACTTTTATATATAACAAAATCATGAACAGGTCTAGCTACAGAATATTGTCAAACTCGCCATTATGTAATAAAGCAGACAGTTAATTTATGAGAAACTGAAAAGAATAAAGGGAATCCTCTCTTGCTGAAGAAATGATGCAATATCTTCACATTGGTCAAAACAGCATCATGTACTACGGTAATCAAGCAATCTGATAGCTCCATTCTCGTCCCATTTCCAAACCAATATTAAATGTCAACCAAAACTTAAGGGAAAGATCAACACTTAAGTGTTTACTGAATAATCCCTTTGCATATGGCTGATTCCAGTTGGCTTATGTTACAATACACTTTCAAGTCATAAAAATGAGTGTATTGGCCCCATTAAAAAGAAGTTATTGGCCAAGCCAAAAAAACAATATCAATAAATGGATAGTTAAGCAACAGAGCAAAGAGAGAGAATCCAAGAAAAAACCTATTTCAATATCAAAAAAACAACAACTTTTACAAACCCAACCACAAATTCATCCACCTTGTTTAGGAATGGACATGTAACTACAGAAAAAGAAAAAATGACTACTTCCACTAGACAAGTGATACAAACCTCACAGCCTCTGAAAAGAAGAAAAACAAACCTGACTTGAACCACTATTTACCCATCTATGTTCTGGGAACCAACAACCATTCCGATATTCCACAAGATAATGAATACAATCACACTGATAAAGTTAGTAATCACACCCACATCTAAGAAATGAGTGTCAACTACTATACAATTTACACACACACACGTTTATCTACAGTTGGAACTGCCACATCTGGTACTCGTTTGCCACATTAATCATGCGGCTCAATCTAACAAGGCACTTCATGGTTAAACAAAACTATTAGTTAAGTTAGCAACCGGCACAGATAGAAAATCCGGAGGTCATCTAACAACAACAAATTGCCATGTCAAGCCTAATGTTTTTGAGTAATAATGACCAGGAATGTAATGAGTAATACAGAAGGGCGGCAGTGGGACCCACAAATAAACAGGACTCGCATCTATTATGAACGAATATGACAATGGATGGTCCAAGTAGCAATCAACTCTAGATTCAACCACTTCACTTCTACCTATATATAGCTATACACTATAAGCCAAAAGAGAAAAATTCAGACTCTAACAAGTTACACACAAGAACAATCAGTGACATGATTTTTTAACATGTTTGCTTATATTTATCCGAGAAGGTAATTGACTTTCAAACATTCCATTGATTGTCGTTATCAAAATCTAAGCTTAACTGGACTCTCCTCCAAAGCGTAACCAGGTTTTCTCAAAAATTAGCATTTACTCAATTAACTTTCAGTCATTCATAATAGGAGAATAGAATAACCCCGACGACATTGTAATACTACGCTGAACCACACTGAATAGAAAGTCAGTATTTCAGCAAACAGCATCTCTTACCCGGAGAAACGGGATTCAGAACAAAACAGTAAGCATATTCCTGTAATTAACTACAGACAATAAACCATTTCTTACCGAAAATCCATACATTCACATTATAACACACAACAACTAACAAACCACCATTAAGTTACCTTACCAGTATTTTCATTCCCTTGCTTTGCCACCAGCCGTTGTTCGTCGCCGCCACTTCCCAATCTCTCACTTCTCCCATCTTTACTTTTCTTCTCCCTCTCCCTATCCTTCTCCCTCTCCACTCCACCGCCACCTTCCCTGCCCTCCTTTCGACTCGAATCCTTATCCCTATCCCTATGCTTCCCTTCACCCTTCCCACCACCACTACTACTCTTCTTCCCCTCACCACTCTCCCCATACATTTCCACACTCCCATCTCTCTTCCTACTCTTCGAATCCCCCGAACCCTTCACCGCCTTCTTCGACCCCTCTCCACTTCCTCCTCTGTGCTCATACTCCCCACCATTCCACCTATCACTCCCTCCATCATCCACAACCCTCTCCTTCCGCCGCTTCGACGACCCTAACTCCTCCGCATACTCCCCATTCCCAGACTCCTTCCCCTCCTTCAAATCCAGCTTCCTCTTCTCACTCGAAACCCTAACTCCTCCTCCACCGCTCTCCTTCCGATCTTTCAAGCTCAAATCCTTCTCCGAATCCGAGTACTCCCTCACCTCCCTATGCTTACTCGATTTGTGCCTCGAACTCCTCGTCATCACTCCTCAAATCCCCTCGCAAATCTCAATCCAATCCTCCGAAATTAAACCAATCCCAAAACCCTAGAATCCGAATCAATGCTCAGATTGGAGATTGAAACCCTTAACCCTTAACCCGTAACCCTAATTGTGAAGCGAAGTAAAACAATTAAAGGGAGTAGACAGCCCAAAACCCGGACGGAGGGGGCGGCGGTCGGAACCGGAGATTCGGATCGCCGGAGATTGGGATCGAAGGGGAAGAGGGAGGCGTCGGCGGGGGTTAAATTGGGAAAAGCACATGTGCTGTTTAAAAGAGAGAGAGAGAGAGAGCTCTTGGTTTTTTGGGTTATCGGATTTGGAGAGAGTTAATGTGACTCGGAGACGACTTGGTGGAGAGTTTGTGTTTTATTTTGTGTGTGACGCCATTGCCCTTGGGGAATCGGGTTTATTCCGATTCTCTCTCTCTCTCTCATTTTTTATTTTCTTTTACCTAAATTTCTAAATTCTTGTAACCAAAAACAAAACAAAAAAATCTAAATTCTTAATAATGAAAATTATAGAAAATGTTTAAATACTTCCTATAATTTGAAATTTTTTTTAAGGATACTGTTTTATGTGCCATGCCCGTAAATACATTGGAATTCAAATAGTTGAGTTTTTCACGTAAAAATCATTAATTGGAGTTTGGAGTCATGTTACTTACGAGGTTTTATAAATAAACGATGAATGGATGATTTTATAGATTAGTGTCATGCTAAAATTATCTCATTTACTAAATTACTAGGTTGATATTTAGAATGACCTGCTCTAGAGGTAGTGTCATGTCAAAACTATTATCGTTCTAAGTCCAACTCAATGCTTTCATTTACAAAAGAGATATATACACATCACTAAACAAAATTTTGAATAGTATAAGTAAAAATAGTCTCACTTTTTTTTTTATGGAAATAGGTCAGCCCTTTTATTAATATTCAGCAAGCAGTACAAAAACGAAACACCCCTATGGGGTCGACAGAAAGAATCGTTCCTTAGAATCTCAGAAATCCTATTCTAGAAGAATAAAATCCCTAAAATCCCGAGTACACCCACCTTTTAGTAAATTCACGCACCATTATTCTAACAAGGGAAAAACTCACAAACAGTACCTGAACTACGAGCCACTAATAACTTCCGTACCTCAACTTCAAAAAATATCATTTTGGTACCTGGACTTTTCACCCCGACGCAAGATTCATACCTGGAAACAGTAAAACCGTTAACGGGGTTAACTTTTCAAGGGTATAGTCGTCCTTTCACTGTTCATTTTCTCCAAACCTCTCTCTTATCTCTCTGCAATTCCAGATTTTTCATCTTCTTCTTCATACCTCAGTGAAAATGAGCATCAATTCGTTTGCTTTAATGGGTTTTGTTCCAAAATTCATTTAGATTCTTGGGTATGTTTCTATTTCATTATTTGTATTAGTTCTTCCCCAATTTTCAAACTATTTGCAACACCAGAAACTCATAGCAGAAGAAAAATCCAACACCTCAATGTACTCACAGCTTGCATCAAACACTTATGCAATATCCTCATGGGCATGAAAAAACCCAAATTCCTCTTGGCTAAAGCACCCCATTATCCTTTTGACTTTTCAAGCAACTCAACCCATGAAACCTGTACATCAACACAACAACAGTATAAACCCCCAGATAGCCTCCCCAAAATCTATAGCCTCCTCTAGACAAGCAACCCCAATTCATTTTTGTAATTTTTTCTTTCTGGGATAGAAGATTTTCTTCCCCTCTAGCTCATCGGCGAGTTGCCTTCCTTTCCTTCTAGCTCTGAGATTCATCATAAAATGGATCAAACACATATGCAATCACAGAATCCCAATCATGAATTTGCATAATTAACAAAACTCAATCATGAAATCAGAGAGGGTCGACTAGCTCCTCCAAGCGAAGATGCCCCAGCTCCCAAAGTCTGCAGGTCGGATAAGATGCCGAAGATTGAGGTCTCCATGCAATTTGGCGTCGATCAAGCTCGAGATCAAGTTCGCATTGCCGGAAGCTATGGCGGGTCTGAGCAGAGTCGTCAACTCTAATCCAGAGCACCCGGAAACTGCTTTGTTGAAGAAGAAATCGAACCCAGAGATCCGGGTCCGCTGAGAAATGAGAAACTCCACCACGTGTGGGCCCACAAATGAGATGGGTATGGTGGCGTCCCGAAAAATGCGCAGCCCTGGTCTCGCGAACAGACAACGGAGATCCTCCAGACTGGCCTTCCCTGTCGGCAGCATCGATGCCTTGACGTTGATGACGTCATTAAGGACGGTGGTGGGGAAAGGGGGACGATCGGAGGGCTGAGAGGAGGAGGGTGTAGGAAGGAGAGAGGAGGGATTATAGAGAAGGGTTGTGTGAAGGAGAAAAGAGATGGTTTTGTGGTGGTTAGCGGGAGGACATGAAATGACGACTATACCCTTGAAAAGTTAACCCCGTTAACGGTTTTACTGTTCCCAGGTATGAATCTTGGGTCGAGGTGAAAAGTCCAGGTACCAAAATGATATTTTTTGAAGTTGAGGTACGAAAGTTATTAGTGGCCCATAGTTCAAGTACTGTTTGTGAGTTTTTCCCTTCTAACAAAAACCAAGAAACCTCGAAGCTTACATAAAAAGATTTCAACTAAAGCACTGGTTTTTGCGACCCAAACAGAAATTAAACAATGGTATGGGCCATAGAGACCCTACTCATAGAAGGAATAGGAAGTGAGAAATCACCCTCCACCCCCATTCCAAAGACAGACCAGACCTTGAAAAGACTTAAGACCCAGCCTACCTACATCCAGCCATGGGACAAAGCTCATCCTGTCGACCCTAGCCCGGAAAGCCCAAAGCAAGTATCCCAGAAGCAGCTTGCCCAGCAAGGAGACAAGGCAGCCCACTCCGGTCGTACACCGCCGATATCGGGCCAGTCATCATCGTCGTCCCAGCTTTGTACGACACCGTCATCCACAATCCAGCAACAGTTCACAAGTTTCGGGCCACCGTCATCGACAACTCGCGCCGCTGCCAAAGAAAACTGACACCATCTGAAGATCAAAGCTTCTCAACCAGGACTCCTTCGATCCTCCTCCCCCACCAGGTTCCGACCACCGCCGCATGGCGCAGTTCGTCCCCCAGAAGCAGCGTCAATATCCGGCCGAAACCCACGCTGCATCACTGCATCTGCAGTAGACCTTCGATCTCGGCTTCCAACACACAGCCCAGCCCAACCAACCACCATATGACGATCTCCAGCGATTACACCATCAACATCGACCACCACCAATCTCTCCTCCATCCAATACACGAGGAGAAAACCTAAAGCGAAAAGCAGAAAGGCCCCACCGGAGAAAGTCTCTATCGCTTGCCTCAATCTCATCAGAAAAAGGAAGAGGATAACCTCCTTGCCTCCTAATCGGAGGTTCGCCGTTACCGGCCATGTTTGAGAATTTTGTCGAAAGCCTTCGCCTTCGAGTAAACCCTAGCAGAGCTAGGTCAAATTGATCCTATCCTATATGTTAATTACCACATAGTCTCACTTCAATAAATATTGAACAATTTACTCGAAAGACTTTATTTCAATTGTAATTGCATAAAGTTAGGATATTAAAATAAGTGATTCGTGTGAATTTCTTTCTCTTCCAAATTATCTTCTTCTTCTTTTTTGCTGATTACATATATCTTCGATATTTATTTAAAATATAACAAATGTAAGAGACAACACAATATTATTCTCATTAACAAGTTTTCTCAATGTTTGTCATGATATTTGTATGCATAAATGGTAAAATAAATATAAAAAAAGAACATTTTCGAATTATTATGGATCTTGGAATCAAAGCCTTCAAAGCCTTTTGAGTGTCTGACCCAAAAGCATTGATCTTGTGTACTTGCAGAATGGCCAAAACTGTACAGAAGAACACGACCCATTGTTTTTGGGCCAACATAGTTTGCGGGCGAGTACCATCCTTTTGATGAAACGTATTGAAGTACTTGAGAACAGCCTTCAGCTTCCATTTGTGTGTGTTTCTTTTTTGTTTTTTTGTTTTTCTTTTTTAACTTGTCGATATTATCCATAATTCCTTTGATGTAATCATAATTTTTCAATTGTTGTACTATGAACTTCGTTTAAATACTAATCGGCATTTAGGGTGTGTTAATACTTAATACATAATACTAACATTAGTATATTAGAGTTGCAACAACTTGTGAATGTTAAGAGTTTTTTTTTTTTTTTGAACAAAGGGGATTAATTAGCCACTCCAAGGCCAGCCCAGAGATAAAACAAGAAACCGATTCTGATGGACAAGTCCATACAGAAACAACATAGGAAATTTAATCTCCAACTGAGCTACATAGAACCAGTAAGAGGAGATTAAACCTAAAAATAACATTTAAAAAACAAAAACGCACGTAGTCGATAGAAGCCGCACAAAGCCGCTCATAGCTGACACAAGCTACACGAAGCCGATACAAGCCGCACGAAGCAGCACCAAGCTGGCCAAAGCCGCCGAGTAACTCCGTAGTCAAAAAACCCCAAAGAGCAGATCTGAGACATGGGATGGAAAGTCTGATACCACACCTGGAAGCACCTTCCTCATCTCCACCAGTGATGCACCATCCGTGAAAGAGCCGACGCCACTGAAGTATGACAGAATCGAAAAGCAAAGGACTGTAACAATGGAGAATGGTGGTCGTGAAACCCATGCGTGAGCACCCATACTCGCCTAGATAAGTGATTTTCACTTTTTGAACAGCAGCCATGAAAACTTTCATGGAAGAAAACACAGGTAAAGGGAGGAGTGGTGATATGAGGTGTTGGGTGGAAGAGTTCATGGAGATAAAGTCAGATCTGGACAAATTTGGGATAGATTGATAAAGAAGGAGGGACGATCTGGACAAAGCCAGAGATAACCACAAAGGGTACAAAACACCACAAAGGTGAGAGAAGAACAATAGTCTTTAGGATGCTAAAAGGGAAGAAGGAGGGACCTCCCCCAACTCTTAAGCCCTCAATCTTGATCCGGATGGATCAAGATTTGGCCAAAAGAGAAGGGGGAAGGAGGGGTTTCTTCTCAGATCTACTTTCTCTCTCTACAGGTTAGAGAGAGAGGGTCCCGTAAGCTCTCCATGTTAAGAGTTTAATAATGTGTATTTTCTCGTAGGGATGCTCTTGTTATAATTCATGTCGAATTTAGTACTGTTGATCTATAACTAGATGAAATACTTAAGTATATGTTTTTATATATATAAAAAAAGACTACAACAAACTAAAATGAAATGTCTCTGGGACGATCAAAGTTGAGCAAACAAGCTGCTACACTAAGAAGTTTGTCGATCCAAGAATTACTTGAAATGAGAGAGTGTCCCATTTTAACTAAACAATCAACTGTGTAATTGGTTTGTCCGAAAATGTGAGTGAATGAAATCTCTTGCCAACTCCATGTGTTCCACTACTCTCTTACCTTATTCAAGAATCAAGATGTGAAGATGTGATTATCTTTACCTTAATCACTTCCATTAGGTACAACCTACACCCCTTAAATTCTCGGGTTAGCCAGATAAAAGGCGGGTAACAAACCAGAAATGTTTGTAACCCAAACCCATCCAAGCTTTGCAATCATCCACAACATAACACATAGACCCAGTCACCGCCGACAGAAATAGAATCCCAACCGTCGCTTCACGATTGCAACCCTTTAACAACGGTAGTGATCTTGTTTCAGAACAAGTACATGTAGACTGTAGATATTTCAGAGAGGCGGACGTAGACGTGAGACAAACCCATGGCAAAGCGCTTATGCCATTTTCTTACACGCAACAATTGCACGCTTGGCGCTTCTTCTCCTTCGTCTCATGTTCACAATTATGTCTATATACATAGCCGTCTTCCCTGCCTCGACTTTTCAAACTGAGCATTTCCCACACACCAATATCTGAAGTATTCGCCGGAAAGTTTGCTCCTTTTTCGTTCTGTGTTCGCCGGCCGATAAAACCCAGGTGAAAGATTCGAACTTTTCGATCGTTTTGTGGAGTTTTTACTCATTTCATGGTAATTTTCGTTGGTTTAATGCTTGTTTGATGGAGTTTTAATTTTTACATAGGAAATTGAACAAGAAAGAAACAATTTCGAGCATAATTTAGCTGATTTAGAATATACACTGGTTTTTACGGATTGACCCAGAATAATAATGTGAAGCATATGATGATGGAGAATTAGAAAGTAATTAACTTTGAGATTCATTGTAATGCGTGAGTGAGAAGTTTTTAACAGTATCAATTTCTTGTTAGGTGGTGTTTAGAGCTACTATCAATGACACTATGTGGGATTGGTTTGAGTCCGAGTTTTGAGAGTTTTGAAGCTGTTTGCGTTGGGGGGAATTTTTCGACAAGGCTGATCAGACCGAGTGTGATGCGTGCGGTTGGGAAGTTATCTGATTGGAAGAGGAGACCGGGTTTGGGAGTACGGTGTTCATCATCATTGAAATTTGAGGAGAATGTTGGGAGAGACTTGGCAGTGCCTGTGGAGGAAGATTCTGGTCATGTCATGAAGTTCAAGATGTCTGATTTCAAAGTTCTCGACAGTGTTAGTGTTGGCCTTGGTGGAAGGGTATGAAGAGATTATATGTTGGTTACATTTGCTAATGTTATTCCTATCTGATGAATTTCGGGTGGCCTAATTGGTCTGAGTTTTGTTGGTGTAGGCAGGTGAAGTAGTTTATGAAGCTATAGTGAGTGATGCTAATAGGTAAGTTTGCTTTTGTGTTGAACTTTTGATATTGACATGTTAGTACTAGATCAAGCTTGCTGACTGGTTCATGAAATTGCAGTCCTTTGTATAGCACACAAGTCGTTCTTCGACGTCTCACTAGTGTTCGAGCTCAGCGTAGGGGTAGACGTGCAATAGAGGTCTGTACACTGTATCAAAACCTTTGTACTTTTGTTGTTTAAGCTTTCAACTGTTTCTAATTCATTGTTTTTTTTGTCTCTAGGTGTTAAAGAAGTTAGTTCGCCGTAGGCTTTTGTACCATTCTTACTCAATGCAAGTTCATGGTTATATTTCTTCAGCTACAAGTAGTGGTCGCGGCTCATTCACTCTGGTCCATGGGGTATGGCCCTTTCTGTGTAACATGGATTTCCTTACTGCCAGTAATTTACTGTTCTACTTGAGATGCATCACATTCTCAACAAGAGCATTGTAGGTTGAAAGGTTTAGGGTTGGGACTTAAATAACAAATTTACAGTCATCTGATCTACTTCTACGGTAGATACAGTTTTTTTTTTTACTACGAAATTATGTATCATGGGGGCTGATTGTCTTCCAATCTTTCTTTCATTTGTTGTTAGATCTTCCCAGATGCCAATGACTGATTTAGTGTTGATTTAGCTGAGAGAACTGAGATATGTATTTTATTGATCTATTGCAGTATCATGGTAGTTTTTCTTTAAGACATTGGCTTCAACAATCAGATTGGCTTCCAACCTTGGAGGCAACTCTTGCATTGGACAAGGAATCCGTTAGAAGGGTGGGAGATGACACAGTTGGGGGACCTGCAGTTTCTCGGCAATTGCGGATGATTAGATTATTAATGAGAGATCTCTTAATTGGAGTATGTAATCATTCTTTCAATCATAAGTGCACGGCATTTTCCTTCAGTAAAACTATGTATGATGATTTTTCTAATGCCTTTTCTATTCAGGTTAATTACTTGCACAGCCATGGACTTGCCCATACAGAGTTGAGGCTGGAAAATGTGCACATAAGCCCAGTGGATAGACACATAAAAGTGAGCACCATATTTTCTATTCAGAATGAGATTTCAAGGTGTCAATATTTCTTACATTTGTGGCACTTTGTCTACTGCAAATTTCATGGCCATGAAACATAAGGACTTGGATTTATGCCAACTGCAAATTCATTACTGATAGAAATAATCACATGAGTTATTTGACCTATAATGTGATATCTAATATAATATGATTCACTCAGGTAGGAATATTAGGAAATACTGCAGACTTTTATGAGGATAGTCCAAATGGTGGCACAATGGATGCTAACGTGGATAGGCGACAAATGATGATTGCATTTGATATGAGGTATGGGTTGGAGATGACATGAAGATATTTAATAAAAAGTTTCATATACCTCTACCAGATCTGAATGTTTATTTTGTTTCATCCATGTTGCACAGATGTCTTGGATTCATGATGGCAAAAATGGTGTTGCAGGAACTAATGGACCATTCGATATTCTCAAAGTTCAAGTCATTTCTCACAAAGGTATCAAATGCCAAGTTTTCTATTTAGTTTGAGCCTTTTGATTATCTTATACCAGACCATTAAAACTTGGAGATCATGTTGAAATGACTATTATCTGTTATAAGATCAATTAAATGATTATGTAAATATATGTGTAATTATCAAAGACTCTATTTGCACGAGACAACTTGAACTTTTGTATAATCTAACACCATTTTTGATAAATGTGCAAATTCAGGGAAATGATCCTTCATGCTTGCGTGAATTTCTATTGCAAATACTTCAGAGGAATTCCTCATCTGGCAATGCTGGGCTCCAAGTAACTACTGTACCTTCAGTGCAAAATTCCAATTTCAAGACCCTTACACATTTGTGTGAGAATGTTTGGTTCTTTATGCCTTGCAGATACTTGATAGGAATTGGGGTGCAGGGTGGCACCTGTTATCCTTGTTGCTAGCAACAAAACCTTCTAAAAGAGTAAGGTATTTATTCTGAATCATAAGATGGATTGGTTTTCTTTCATTTTTCTTATAGATAGTATCAATTCCAAATTTTAAATCCTTTCTTAAATTCTTCACAGTTGCTTAGATGCTCTTACACACCCATTTCTATGTGGACCTCGATGGCGGGTAGTCCCATCCATTGATATCATCAGATGGGGTCTGGGTTCAACTGCATTGCGAATCTCAGAAGAGTACATCTATGGCCGGCCTCAGGTATATGAATAATTGATTTTTTTTCTTTTTTCTTTTCCTCCAATGAAATCTTTATTGAATAGACAGACATCTGTCATTTTATCATATTGTCTTTCTTCTACCATACAAGAATCAGGAGGGAGTGAATTAACCTGCGATTTCTAGCTCTTGTACTTAAAAGTACCAGAAAGAATGTTTTAGATCATCCTATCAAGTGACATCTATTTAGGAATACTTTGTTCGGTACTAATATCTACTGCCAGATCCTACGGTGCAAGTTTTTGTAAGAACTGAAGTATAGTGAAAAGAATACTCCTCTATTTGTTCCATTCAATATCCTCAGGTCCCGAACTATCAGACTATTGAATATATTAAATTACTTTTTATGAATACAGAAAGTGCAGAATTGCAAGATGCACTGACTCTGTGTAAAATTGCATGTTTTAGCGTAGCAGACTTTCCCACTTCATTGAGCTAATGGAGATGCTGAATCCTCATTCAAGGCCCAAGGTAATGTGACTCGAGTGTTTTTCCATGTGTCTCTGCTTACTGTATTCTAATCAAATGTAATAGCTGGTTGAAGCTCACTCTATTCTTTCTATTCTGTCTTGAACACTCAGAACTGGCTGGAATTGCTGCCAGGAAAGTGGCGCTTATTATACTCTACTGGGAGGCACATTGGCTTGACCTTTAGGCAACCTCTTGAACGAGTCCTTATTGGTAATGTGCACCTAACAGTGTCAAGAGTATCGAAGTTGAACACCAGCCTGTCGTTTACATCCGACATTGGATTCAGAGTCATGATTGGTCAGAATTGGCCCCATGACAAGACCGGTGTAGATGGGAAACTGCAAGTGAACTCTATATTTAAATTAAAGGCTGGGAGGCGGTTATATCTGAAGGAAGAAGAAAACACCACAGGAACGCTATCAATGGGTCCATCAAACACTCATGATGCTTTTCCTCAGAAATTATCAGGTAGAAAATGGAGGAAAGCACCATTTAAGGAGTTTCCGTCAAGCCTTCCGGTGGCAAAGCTTGTTTCAAGTGAGATTGATAACATAACAATGAGTCTTGGTCATCCTTTAAGCTCAAATGTTGATAGTGCAAGAAATGTACTTCAAGAAGTTCGGACACAGGTCCCAACTGAGATGTTCGATTTGTCGAAGCTTGTGTGTGGAACATATGTGGACTCCAGGCTGTTAGTCATTCGCGGGGTAAATGGTTCTGCCCTCTTATTTACAAGATCTTGTTTCGATGAAATATGTAAATAACAAGTCTCACTGTATGGTCTTGTTTCAGTGAAATCTGTAAATAGCATCTGTTCCTAGTTGGCTCCTTGTATCTCATGATCTGTATTGAGAAGCCACTTTTAACACCCGACTGTTTTCATTCTTGTACCAACGTACATACACACATTTTCAAGGAAAGAAGAGTTCATACTACTACTCTATTAGAGATTTAGGTAATACTTGGCAAACTAACGAAATTAGTAAACACGTAATTTCTCTAATTTTCGTCATTTCTCAAAAATATCTTCGAGAATAGTTTTTAAGCATGAATATTCCGATTCTTCTACCATACAATAATATATTGTATATTAATGAGATCGGTACGATGTATAAGTGACTTGCTTGGTGCATTGATAAACTAAGAGCAAGTTCACTTGTTGGGTCACTATTTAATGACCTACAAACTGGTCAGTTCAGTTTAGAACTGATTCAGACCTAACGGGTGGAAACAAACATAAAAAAACAGTAAACCGTGTCTGACCCAGTAACTCAGTGACCTAATGACCCGGGACCTAATGACCCAACAAGTAAACGGGTGAACTTGCTCTAATTATGTTCAATTTTGAACTAGCCTACGATTGTAAAATATAGATTCGAATATTCTTAGTTGTGTATGATATATTATAATGAATAAGTACTCACTCAGTGCATTGATAGACTATATGCAACCAATCACGAACTAGTAAACGTCTCTACGATTGAAAATATGATTTATTTTTATAAGGCGTTAGTCTACATTTGATTACCAATATGTTAATCTACATTTATTTTTATTGTAAAAAAGTAAAAACAAAAAAAAATCATTATATTTTCTTATTTTTTGCTGAAGTCTGTAAAATTTATCAAAGCTAATTGCAGAGATCAGAGAAAGAGAGAGACAGAAGATCGTTTGATTTGTGAAAAATGTGGGGGAAGCTAAACCAATCTATGCTTGGGGATAACGAAGAGGGTGAACAGGGTTTCTTGGATGAAGAATCTGAAGGCTTGTGCTCTTCTCTATCTGCTACTCAGGTTGGTTCTATAGCAAAGGAAAAAAGTTTCAATTTTCAATTTATTTTCTATATTATTGTTGTTTTGAGCTTCAGATGCTTAATTGGTTTCTGGGTTTTGACTTGATCAGAGAATGTATGCGTTTGGAGGTTGTTTGCTGGCTGGGATGGTTTGTATGTTCCTGGTATGAGATTTCTTCAACCTCACTAGATTTAGTTTTTTTTTTTTTCCTTTCTTTCTTTCTTACGAATTTTACTGAATTGAGATTTGTATATGTGTTATTGCATTTGTAATTGTTTAAGATTAAGGTAGTAGGACTTTCCCATTTTTAGTGGGAGAGCTACAGTTGGAAAAAGATGGAATTTTCCAAAATTGGATCATCAGTTTTCTGATATGTGGTTGTATGTGATACCATTCACCTTGGTGACCTTCAGTTCATGGTTAAAGTAATAAAGGATTAATCTTTTTCGAAAGGAATAGTAGTGAACTCTTGAACTATATTCCTATCCAAATGAGCTTTCCTGTGTAGGTAGAGAGCTGTATTGAATGAATGACCACGGAATTATGTGATTTCAAACTTTGATGTCTCAGAGAGTTTTATCTTTTCAATACTCATTGAGTCTTTTCTGCTTCTTCCCTCAGCTTGTTTCAACTTTGTATTATGCCTGAGGGGAACCCTCTCTTTACCTTTGGGCTCTGGTGACCTAGTTGTAGCATATTTATGGTAAAGAAAAGTTCTTTTATGTTAAGAGAATTTATACGGATATTTGTATGATCTTTTGTTTCAGGATTTCTTTATAACTTTTGCTTCTTTGGCAGTCGATGATTGTCTTTGCCAAACCCATCAAATTTGCCATTTTGTTCACCTTTGGCAATTTGTTGGCGGTTGGAAGGTATGTCCAGAAGTGGAGTTTTCAGCATTATATACTTGAACCACATAATTTAGTTACTGATGGCATTATTTCCACACTTGCTTGCTATGCAAGTGTCTCTGGTTCAATTTGACTGAAGTTCATCAAGATGCTAACCTGTATTCCTGTTTGCCAGCACAGCTTTCCTCTTTGGCCCTGCCCAACAAATGCGAATGATGTTTGACACAGTCCGAATTTATGCAACAGCTATTTACCTTGGATGTGTTGTTTTAGCACTCGTCTGTGCTCTCTTGGTTAGTATGAAATCTTTTTTCTTTGATAGTAAGGTTAAATTTATATTAAAGCTACAACTTTGGATACTACTTGAGTCTGGATTCTCAGTAATCTGTGGTGGAATGCAGGAGGGTGATTCTTTTGTTAGATACATTCTAGATTAAACCTATAATCTCCTATTATCCCACAAATATTACAAGATTGATAAAAAAAGATGAAGTATTTTATAGATCTTTGTTTGTTTTCTTTTTTTGGTCTCATTTGTCTTAAAAGATCAGTTATAAAGTGGTAATGCATCCCAAGTCCTGACCATAAAGCATCAGAATGTATTTTAGTGTCATAATAATTCTCGAGAGGCTAAAAATTTGAGACATTGAGGATTAGTTCAACATAGTGATATCAGATAACTCTACCTTTCTCTTGTCTTCACCTGAATCGCGTCTTCAACTTGTGCATGTCGCTGTATCACTGTACATCATGATTGATTCCTTCCATATATATTCATCTATTGGACTGAAAGAACACCTTACAATTTTTTTTTCTTTTTCTTTTTCATCTTGCAGATTCAAAGCAAAGTTTTGACACTAATTGCAATGATATGTGAGATCTGTGCCCTTATTTGGTAAGTATCCACCCCTGTTCACATTTCACCTTTCTCACTCTAATAGAGTTAGTGTCAACTTTCAAACAAAGTCTTCTAAAGATTTTAGAGTTGTACTGTGTGGCGTGGTTTCTAGCTTAACCACCGACTCATCTGGGAAAATTCTCCAGTAGCCTCTGTTGTCAACCTTGTAACATGTCTCAGTTTCTGTTCATCCAACTTATACGATCTGCAATATTGTTTCAGGTACAGTCTGAGTTATATTCCTTTTGCTCGAAGAATGGTTTCAGAATTGATGATTCGTTTATGCGACACCGAGCTTTAGCTGTTGCAATTCAAAACAGTTCAGGGTGTTATAGTCTTGAAATTTTGTGATACGGTTTACATCTCTATACCCTTGTTGGTTGTTGGTTGAGTTCAGTTTTTTTTATCGCTGAACAGTTGAATGTTTGAGTAGGGTTTTCTTGTATTTGTGATTGCTATTGCAGCATGTAAAATGTGTGATTTTTGACATCTTTGAGTCATCTCTGCAATACCACCAGGAATATTAGGTTCCTCTGTCATAACACTTGGCTTACCAAATCCTCTTTTTCTTTTGGTTTGAAAGCCTTCATCAATAGCAACATGCACTTTCCTTCCCCCTTTCCTTTGTGTTTTGAAAGCATCACCATTTCCCACGATGGAGAGTCATTGACATTCAGATTTTGATCTTGAATCAAGCGACTAACTTCTGATGCCATTGGAACGTATAAACAACTTTGTTATTGGGGGAATTGGGGGAGAAATTCAGCTGTTAAATCCAGCAAGAACGAAGATGAAACAATCCCCAACTTTCCAATTTTCTGCTTTGGCGTGAATGACAAGTGTCACGGACAAGGGAAAAATGGACAGAGGTGACTTCCTTGTGCCACACAGCCTTTTCCCTTAAAAGGCAGGGCTTTAGTCCTGGAATTGAAGGATGGTACCATTGACATATCTAATAGGCCATGTTTTCATTTCGACTTGCTAGCAAACATATCTGCCGATTAGAAGTGAATAATAATGGTAATAATGAGAGCTCAGACCGGAAATATTTGTGGTTCTATCCCCGGTTCCGGTTGTATAGGTTATTGGAGACTGATACAAATTTCCACTGTTTGGCTTCATTGCCGTTTGGCTTTGTCGATCTAGGAAATCAAAAAGTCGGGTTTGTTATATGCGGGAACATCCGAATACAGCGAGAGAAGCATGTAGATCTCCAGAAGGTGCATCTTCTCATCGTAGTAATTCAATATCAAGTGTTCTCCTGCTACTTCCTGGCCACTCGCACCTTTGAGTACAATTGCCATTCCCCTTTCACCTTTTCCCGCATTCTGCTTGGTTGCTTTGTACCCCAACTCCATCCTCCAGTTTTCTTCTGTATAGTGTACACTATGCAGTCCAGTTATTTCTGATAAATCAAGTCTTTTACTTTACTTTTGTGGCATGCAAAACATATTGATTCAGTATTATATGTTAGAGTGAGTGCTATATGTAACAAAGATTATAGCTTTTAAGAGAGGACATGGGCGTCGACCTTGTAGCTCTTAAACAGCAACCAGATCTATTTCGTCTGATCAAAAGCCAGCTGAATGATGCACGCTCGCACTCACACACAGACAGAGCTAATTTTTCTTTGTTTCCAACAAAAGAAACTACTACATATGCTGTTTGTTACGAGTATTTTGGAAATCAAAATTGAAAAGATAAATTGGTTTCTTTGGTGGCATTTCTAGTTACATTGTTACACTAATAACAACTGAAGAATTAAAACTAGTATCAGAGTTTGACCAATCCCCCCCTCCATTTTTTAGTCAAGAGAAACAAGCTGTTCTATTGGAAGGCCCAAGTTCATCAAGACCAAGACATTCTTTACCCGATGTCCTTATTCCATTTCTCACTGGTTTTGACAACCTACAAAACAGAAACCACTAAGATACTGAAATGTGAGGCGACGTCGTTTCACGCCGCCTCTCCCCACGAGGGGCACAACCGCGAAACATTAGTGCCTGAGATGTACAAGCTAGACAGTAGATGAGAACTCAACACTGCAAAAGCATGTGAGATACTTGCTACGTAACCAGCTACCTTAACCACAGACTGCAGCTACCTACCTCCTCACCAACCACCTACAAGAGTGTGTTTAACTGCCAACACTCATTTTCCAGCTGATGGAGCTTTCCCTTCTTGAATATCATCGTCTACCTCAACTGTAATGGCGATGTTTCTTCTTTCTTGGAAAATCTGACAAAACTAGGCCATCAGATATGGACCAAGCTGGGTAGGAACGTGACATCAATCACGACTACGATCTTTTACCATGTTTTGGATGACAAAATACTTGTTCATTGATTAATTACTACGATTCTGAGAACTTTGTAATGAACCAACAAGTTTAAGCCAGCTTGAGAAATAGTATTGGTTTAGGGTTTGTGATGTAGCCTCTTTTGTGTCAGCCATGTTTCTTGTCTCAGTCTCTCTTCATTTTATGCCAGGATTTGGGGCCAAGTGTGTAACCTAACAACCCAGCCAGCAGTTTCTTTTCCAGCACACAGTCTACCAAATCTAACTAGTGGTAGAGCTTTCCTTAAGTTGTTGCATATAAAATATCATATATTATGCATCAAAATTTGTTAGTGATGATAATGTGAAGTCCATACCAGGATCTGTAGATCATTAATTAACAACACATGTATCAATGCGAAAATTCTCCGGTATCAATGTATCATCCCAAAATTCCAATAACTCCTTTTGTAGATTCTCACTTCTTTTTTTTGTGATGAATGATGATAAAAGGAACACTTATCTAGGAAGTAGCTAGGAAAATTTGACTTGCTTTTGACCAAGCTAAAGCTAGAAGCAAGTAGCTAGGAAACTTCAAATTAAGTTCCAAAGTGAAATATACAAGCCTAAGTGATGCAATTGGGTAGGTTAATTAGGGGGTTGGTGAGAATAGTTGAATATCCATACTCATGATTCATGATTGGGACCTTAATTCTCTATACTTATATTTCTTAATCGACATTTAGAGGAAGAAATCATTGGGTTAGCTTCACACTCCATCATAACAGCTTTCAGCCACCAACCCACTCATATGTAGTCCATCAATCTCCAGTAACCAACCTACCACCATCTTCAGAACAGAAAAACGAAAAAAAGAAACCTACCACCATGCTTCCACCATACTGTTCTACCGCAGCCATGAGCCACTAGCCCTGGATACTACTACTACCTACAACAACCATTTATATATTTATACTAAGCGAATTATATTGCCAAGTATTTTGTCGAGAATCTAGTTGGCAAAATAATAACATTAGAATCTATAGAACGCATTATTTGTGTCTTGATTCAACTATTGACGTTATCTATTCTATACCATGAAATATGAAGAAAGAAAGAAGTTGAATTAGACCAAAGCAAAGTTTAAGATTAATATCAAATTTATCCTATTTATACCGGAAGAGTCTGCAATGAACCAACAAAATTGTAGACCAAGGGGGGCCCACTGACGTGGCCGTTTCACATCCTCAGGAATTGCTTAATTATGGTTGACCGTGAATTGAACGTTAACTGTAAAAGTGTTGGCGTCATGGTGAAACAAGCTGGGCGTAATGGTATTTCGCAGCAAAATATCTCCATACCCTGCTAGTCATCTGCCTCTCACGCCTCACAAATATGTGGTACTGCCCTTATCGAATCTATCTTTCCCCTTACAGCTGATTAGAAGCAGAGAGAGCAAAGCTATCCCGTAATCAGACAACCATCATTGTGGGTCAATACCGCCGACTCCTTCAATCTCATCCTTGTTATGCAGATGAATCTTGATTTGTGTTATTGAGTTTGATTTTGTCACGTAAGAACGCCCCTTCCTCAATGATAAATCGTTTGCGGTTTGGTGTTTTCTTCAGAGGGAATTTTGATGTGTAGAAATTATAACCAACAAAGAACTCATATGCAACAAAGAAACTACTTTTGTGCAAGACATCTCATGACTCATCTGGGAATAAAGAGATGAGGATTGGCCATTTTGGGTTACAGGTGGCTGGAATTATAACAAATCTTGAGCCAAAACTACTTTAAAGGAGAAGTCAGCAGCGAACCCCTTCTTTTTCCTTGCATTTTTCGTTCTTTACCCTTTTGCAGGGTCGATTCTCATATGGCTCTTCTTTGGAATCAGAAAGATCATCCTGTTCCTCTTCTCCTTCATTCACTCTACTCCTCTTCATTCGTTGCATATGGAGGACGATGGATACCACTATTTAGTCTGCCAACCTTATCTCCTTCTCGGTGCACCCTCCTCTCCCCTTCTCCCCTAAAAGCCCCTATGGTTAATTCATACTTTACAGTTTCATCTTCCCTGTCGTATGCGAGTTTGACGCGGTCAATCTAACGGAAACTCTGACGCCATCTCTTGGTCTACAAATGCATTGGTTCATTGCAGCCTACTCCATTTATACCAGGTTAAGCTAGCTAGCGTGATTGTCTCGGATTTGGTATCAGCAGGGATGCATTTTCCTTTTGGTAATCGCCGCCAATGATATTCACTTTTGATTGATTACCAATCTCGAAAAAGACATATCAGTTATTTCGTCTTGAATAGCATTGTAGTATACAACCACCTATTTGACCAGACAACAACAAAGATGCAAAACAATGAAGAGGGAAGCTAGAATGGACCCGGCTGGCCAGAACCAAATAAACGGTCATCATTCTTCTAAGTTCTATCTATCAACATTCCATTGGATGTTCGCGATGTCCATGACTTGTTAACACTTTCTTACAACTGATAAAAAGAAGAAAAGAACCACACACTTTCTTACACCTTATGAGCTTATCAAGTTGACCCTAGCTTGTTGTTTGTTTTATATATAAAAACTTTTGATAGAACTATAACCTGATGACAAAAAAATGAATGGATGTGTTTTATCTTTCCTTTTTTTCTTTGGTAGTATGTGTTTTATCTTTTTGGTTAATTTGATTTCTTGTTTTCAGTTTAGTCAATGTCCTTCTGTCATTGGGGTGCTGAAACTGTTTATGTTGAAGTTGAACAGATGGATTGGCCAACAACTTTGCTTTAAACATACGGAGCAGCTTGACTGAGAGGTTTACATAATGACTAGCCAATTAAAGAGGTAACACACAAACATGAAATTAGCTAAATGGATCAGACATATGAACTAACCTCTTATTCTTTTGCCAATCAGACTTAGCTTCATTTAACCTGATATAATATAAATAAATTTTTGTTTAAGTAAAATAGATTCGAGAGAGAATGTAGAGAGAATTGTAGGGAGAATGTAATCATATTATTGAGAATAAGAGCCCTTTATATAGGGATTACAAAGTACTAGTTCTAATGTTACATGGAATACTAATCCGTGTAGGATTGGGAAATCTAGAACTTTCTCTCCTATTGCTACTCCTAGTTTGATAAGGCACACATAAAACTGATTTTCCTTCAACACTCCCCCTTGTGCCGCTCAAACTTGGTGGTGACGCTTCATCCGTTGCCTCGTTAAAAACCTTGCTCGAGTGAAAAAAAACCCTGTGGGAAAAAATACGCTCGAGGAGGAGAAAAGAGTACAACACGTCCTCTACTCTTCGAGATCGAACATGTAGACATCATAACTCCCCCTGATGTCGATATCTCCCTCTGATTGCTATAATCATGAGAGTTCGGATAACTTTCTCAATCTGATGCTCTTCACATGTTTCTCGAATGTGGATTTAGGTAACGACTTAGTGAATAAGTCCGCTACATTATCCTCTGATCGGATTTGATTCACTTCAATCTTTAGAAGTGATTGTTGTTGCTGATTATAAAAGAACTTAGGCGATATATGCTTGGTGTTGTCGCCCTTGATGAAACCTAACTTCATTTGCTCAATACAAGCTGCATTATCCTCATAAATGCATGTAGGTTCATCTGTGGTAGACTTCAAACCACAACTTCCTTGAATATGTCTAATTACAGACCTTAGCCATATGCATTCACGCACAGCTTCATGTAGAGCAATAATCTCTGCATGATTTGAGGAAGTAGCAACAAGGGTCTGTTTTGTAGACCTCCAAGATATCGCAGTGCTTCCCATGGTAAAGACATAACCCGTTTGGGAGCGACCTTTGTGAGGGTCAGAGAGGTACCCTGCATCAGCAAAACCTATCAAAACATCATTGTCGTTTTGATGGAGGGGAATAGGGTGAGGCCGGCCACCCTTCGTGGTGGCGGCGGCGTTGGCGGCAATATGGCCGGCCAAGTTGTCATGTTGGACGGTGGCACCATGCCTAATGGGGTCCGATCCCATTCTTCCATCATTCATCTTCTCTCTGTAGGGATAAAATAGGCCCATATCAATCGTACCTCTTAGGTATCGAAAGATTGTCTTTACGCCAATCCAATGGCGGCGTGTTGGCGCAGAGCTATGTCGAGCTAACAAGTTCACTGCGAATGAGATATCTGGTCTTGTGCATTGAGCTAAGTACAATAATGCGCCTATTGCACTTAAATAAGGCACTTCGGCCTCTAATGATTCTTCGTCCTCATCCCTTGGGCGAAACGGATCTTTTCCGGGCTCAAGACTACGACCGATCATGGGAGTACTCACAGGCTTTGCTTTATCTTCATTAAAGTGCCTTAGGATTTTCTGAGTATATGCAGACTGATGGATCAAAATCCCATCACTACGGTGCTCGAGTTCTAAACCGAGACAAAACCGTGTTTTCCCAAGATCTTTCATCTCAAATTCGGATTTCAAATATGTAGCAGTCTCCTTTAACTCATCTAGAGTTCCAATTAGGTTCATGTCATCGACATAAACTGCTACGATTGCAAATCCGGAACTTGTTCTTTTAATGAACACGCATGGGCATATTTCGTTATTAATATATCCCTTCCCAATCAAGTAGTCACTTAGACGGTTATACCACATCCGTCCGGATTGTTTTAATCCATATAGTGAGCGTTTTAATCTTATTGAAAACGCGCTCCGTGGTTTAGAGCCACTTGATTTGGGTAATTGAAGTCCATCTGGAACCTTCATATATATCTCTGAATCTAGATCCCCATAGAGATATGCTGTAACCACATCCATAAGCTGCATGTCAAGTTTTTCGGAAACTACCAAACTGACAAGGTAGCGGAACGTTATAATGTCCATTACGGGAGAATATGTCTCCTCGTAGTCGATTCCAGGGCGTTGTGAGAAACCTTGCGCCACAAGGCGGGCTTTATATCTAACCACCTCATTTTTTTCATTACGCTTTCTAACAAAGACCCATTTATGGCCAACAGGTTTTACATCTGGGGGTGTCTGCGTTATGGGCCCAAATACCTGTCTCTTTGCTAGTGAATCTAATTCAGCCTGGATCGCATCTTTCCATTTAGGCCAATCCGCTCTTCGTTGACATTCTTCGACAGAGCGAGGTTCGATATCATCATATTCTATTATTCCTTTTGCAACATGATATGCAAATGCATCATCAATTGCCATAGAATTTCTATCCATCATCTCATGTACACTAGTGTAATTTATGGAGATCTCTCTATTCTCTGGAGTTTGTTCTGACATTGGAGCGTCCCCCAATGATGTCTCTTGGACATAACCATAATCCGGAATATTCTCATGAGATGGATTATTTACATCGATGATTAATGGATTATTTTGTGCCAAACTCGCTTTCTTTCTTGGGCGAGAATCCATCGAACCTATAGGCCTCCCGCGCTTCCTGGCAGGAGCCATGGGCCTAGCCACAACATCACCATCACTGTGAGTGGGGACGTTGGCGCCATGCTCTGGTAACCTTGAGATGGCGTCATGTCCTCTAATTTTAGGGACATCAATCCTTGCAGGCACGTTTGCAGCATGTATGTGTGATCTCGTCACTTTAGCGATATCAGAAAACGCATCAGGCATCGATTCTGCTACGTTCTGAAGATCGAGAATTCTCCGCACTTCAATTTCGGACTGTGCGGTTCGGGGATCAAGATGAGACAGAGTGGGGACAGACCACGACAATTCCTGTCGTTCCTGTTGAACATTCATGTTCTTATCTCCCCCTAACGACCGGAAGACTGTCTCATCGAAGTGACAATCCGCAAATCTTGCGGTAAAGAGATCGCCTGTCAAGGGTTTTAAGTAGCAGACAATTGTTGGAGAATCATATCCAACATAAATGCCTAATCGTCGTTGATGGCCCATTTTGGTGCGCTGTGGCGGCGCAATAGGCACATAAACTGCACACCCAAATATGCGTAAGTGTGAGACATTAGGCTCATACCCAGTCACCATCTGGGACGCAGAAAAGGGTTGAGTGGCAGTAGGCCTCAGACGAATAAGCACGGCTGCATGCAATATTGCATAGCCCCAAGCAGAAATAGGAAGATTGGTGCGCATTACCAATGCCCTAGCGACCATTTGTAGTCGTTTAATGGCGGCTTCTGCGAGACCATTTTTGGTGTGAACATGAGGAACTGGATGTTCAACTTCAATTCCAATGGACATGCAATAATCATCAAACGTTTTTTATGTAAACTCCCCAGCATTGTCTAACCTTATAGACTTAATAGGATGATCAGGGTGGTGAGCCCTTAACTTAATAATTTGTGCTAGGAGTTTAGCAAATGCAGCGTTCCTAGTGGACAATAGCATGACATGTGACCAGCGTGTCGATGCATCAACCAACACCATAAAATATCTAAATGGTCCGCATGGTGGTTGAATAGGTCCACAAATATCACCTTGGATTCTTTGCAAGAATGGTATATTTTCTTTAGTGTCCTTTGCATAGGATGGTCTCGATCCTAATTTTGCTAAAGAGCAGGCTTTGCAGAACGAATGATGGGCTTTAGAAACAACCAATGAGGATTTTGGTTGAGCCATAAAGTCACAATGGACTTTAGAAGTAAATTTTGGAGACAAAGGAGCCTTGGTGGCGTCAATGCCACCCTGAGGCCGCAGGGGGATGGCAGCGCCGGCCAAGGATGGCCGGATTTGGGGGTGAACGGCGCCGTGAGGCGCAGGGGCTCCTTCGGTGTCCAAAAACCGAGTTTTACTGCTTTTCGTTCTGAAAAATGGATGTCCGTGTGAAGTCTTTAATATACGGATCATCATATCACAACCTGGATGTCCCAAACGGTCGTGTCAAAGCCTATATGTGTCAGAATCCCATAAATCATCTCTCATAACATGATTGGATTCAATTACTCGAATAGTGGTTGCATACAACCCACTAGAGCGACACATAAGTTTCTCTAAGACTCTTTTATGTCCGTAGTCATTAGAGGTGATGCAAAGGAACTCTTGTCCATTCTCACAATGTGTTTCCACATGAAAACCATTGGCTCTTATATCTTTTAAGTAATAAAGTTCGAAAAATATGTCCATGACATGAGATAAAATAAATCGATACTTTATTAATAATAGCCAATGATTACATCAAGGTTTCGTGACCATAATCTAATCCAAAGTAAAATCAAACATTAGACAAATTGTAGTCACTCAATTCGTTCGGTAATTCCAATTAAATATGACCAGGGAAGTAGAGAGAGATGTCGGTGGAGCAAAGCTCTCTTAAGTACCACTAATCTCAATTACTTTCCTACACATCATACTTAATTGAGTACGCCTAGAGGAAAAGAGATAATCCAATAAGTCATTTTATTGATTAAGGCATAATTGCCATTACATAATTCTTGGAAAATTAAAAGACTATGCTAAATGAAAATCTGCGGCATTCTATCTTCATCGCCAGATTTTAAAGTCTTTTATAGCTCGATATCTTAATTACCATTAATCAGGTACTCCATAAAATACCATGAAGAGGATGCTCTCTTGATTGAGGTGTATTGACAAAATACATATGGTCTCTAGGACCAATGGCGTTGGAATAGTGCAATCATGGCCAAAATTGGCGCCATGGTGTCCAACCCTATACCCTCTACGTCATGACCCCTATGGTCATGTTAGGGTTTTCTCAATCAATTTTTTTTTTCGCGTTTTTCCACAAGCATGCATAAATAATATGATGCAGAGAGCCTCCGAACCATATTTCATAACTCTTTCAAAGTTTTAGTGAAGCAGATACTATTTCATCGTGCTTCTATGTTCGGAAATTTGTGAATGTTACCAAAAACGTTCACTAGGCGCAACCCAAAGGTTTTAGCGTTATCCTCATTCATGTACTCAAACTGGAGGGCCATCATAATGTGGCGCTTCATCAGGGTAAATGCCCTGGAATTTTCTATCTCAGTTTGTGAGTCTTGAGCGGTTCCTTTAGAACAGGGCTCTTGGATTGTAGGCAAATAAATATCCCGTGCCCGTAGAATCCAATGGAGTAAAATCGAGCTCGTTCAAGTCTTACATCCTGAAAAGGAAAGCAAGAACGTATTAGTTTCAGAGTCAATGCTTCCACGAAAACTAATATAAGATTTCTGAGCCTTAATGCTACCAAGAAATCGATTTCCAAGAATATTTGGATTAGACCGAAACAATGATGTTTGAATGGTCAAAATAAATGCTCACGAACACTTTTAGTCCGTAGCTCACGAACGCTCTTAGTTCGTTAAATCGATGCTTACGGACGCTCTTAGTCCGAAGTCTTACGAACGCTCTTAGTTCGTTAATTGCGTGAATCCCCACGATTCAGCTTTTCAATGATCGAACCCACGTTATAAGAAAGGTGGGATGTAGAAGAAGGGAGGTTGCAAGTCCCCGAAGAAAAAGAAGGAGAAATTAAAATTCGGAAAGCTGGAACTTTAATTTAAAAACTTACTTGTTGAAATTCGGAACAGATTCTCTTCTGAACAGCTTGCACTTCGATTAGTGTACAGGTCTCAAAACAACTCCGATAAGGCTGAAATTCGGAGGTCAGATGGAAAAGACAGAGACGAACAACTTTGATGAAGAAAGTATTTTGATCTGAGGTTCCGAACTAGATTTTTCGGGGTTTGTAAGCAGACTGACGTGCACAGGAAAGGAGAAGGATGCAGTTGGTGCTGCAGGGGCAGCAGACATGCAGCGGTGCTGCAGGGGCAGTAGGAATGCGTGCGCAGGGGCGCGTAGGTGAGGCTAGCGTGGGCTAGGAGCTGTGGTGATGAAGAAGATTTTCAGGTTTTTGGTTTTTGATTTGTGGTTAGAACTCGTGCTGATAACGTGTTTAAGTAAAATAGATTCGAGAGAGAATGTAGAGAGAATTGTAGGGAGAATGTAATCATATTATTGAGAATAGGAGCCCTTTATATAGGGATTACAAAGTACTAGTTCTAATGTTACATGGAATACTAATCCGTGTAGGATTGGGAAATCTAGAACTTTCTCTCCTATTGCTACTCCTAGTTTGATAAGGCACACATAAAACTGATTTTCCTTCAACAATTTTAAATCATCTAAATATTGAAAATGGAGACTCAAAACTCATCAAGAAGGCTTAACTCAAAAAATTTCTCAAGAGAAGAAATTCTTTTTTTCCGCTTGCCGGATTCACAAAATAAGTTTGAAATACATATTAAGTTTTTTTTTTTTTTATACGAAATACACATCAAGTTGGCAAACGAGTATACATCATATATAAGGTACCATGTGAATAAAATTTTATGTAGGAAATAATTTCAAGGTAATTACCTCCACAACATGATCCATCATTTTTTTTTTTTTTGTGAGTAAAGCAGAGCACTGTTTTCATAAAATTAAGATAAATTGTTACAATCAAATCATAAAACATCCTAAACAAATGTTAGGAGCTTGATCTATCCATATCCGATTGATATTGAATTTGAGATTTAAGGCAGATAGCGTACCTATGCTAGGAGAACCAAGGAAAAACTAGACAAAATTCGAGGAGCCAGAACGGTATAGACATAAAATCCCTTTAAGATTCATGGTACCATTCACTATTACATTGAAGCTCAAAATTTCAAGAGCCTACATACCTATGTAAGGTCGTGTAACACAGTATATAGCAGCTTGAATCCTCTTTCGCTAATGCACATAATTGTGGTGCTCCATAAGATTGATTTACCTACTACAAATCCAACCCCATGGTATGCAAGCTAGCTAGTATCACCTATGCCAAGCATTGCAGGTTCACCCGTTGAAGTCACTGGGTCAATACTATTCACTGCTTTTTGCCTTTCATTTCCACCATCTAGGTTACTGGGTCAGATACGGTTCACAAAAGGTCACCGAATGTCAATTTGCAGGTCAGGAAATTGACCTAGAAAGTGACCCAGAGTGACCTTTTGTGAACAGTATCTGACCCAGTGACCTAGATGGTGGAAATGAAATGCAAAAAGCAGTGAATAGTGTTGACCCAGTGACCTCAACGGGTAAACTTGCTCTAAGCATAGCAATTTGGAGCAATTTTCCGGGATCCTAACTACGACACCTTATAGAATTCAAGCCCATCATTTTTGGTCCACTCCTGGGCACTAATTTCACCATCATCTCAGCAGATTGTAGCACGAAATTAGTCGTCGCCTTGCTCTGAGAACTAGCAACTCGTCGTTGCCAAAGTTCCGGTTTAGCCATCCCTAGTAACCAAAGCGCGCATCCTACTCCGCCACTCTCAGTGTCCATCCAGAGCCGAAGCACAGGCTCTCCTCCCTCTTCATCGCCCTTAACACCAGACCCGTATCACATGCGACTTGTTTCTCATAAGCCGATCCATTCCTCCGCCGCCCACATTGAAAATAGACCAAACCCAATCTAGGTTTCTAACCTCATGAGTCTGTCCCTACACAGTCGGATCTTCCGCGCCAACCTAGCAAACATCTCATCTACGAAGCCCTCGTTCCAACGACGAGTTCTTTCAGAGAATCGAGATCCGACATCCAAAATGCAAGTCGTCAAGACGGATTGGATGCATGTTGACCAAAACCAATCATAGATGGCTGCAAAGACGCAATGTAGTACGGTGATGCCGTCTGAGATTGACCGCGAGCACCAATAGGGCCCAAAGCCGTTACGGCTAGACTTTAGGAAGAGACGAAATGCCTCCATGTACTTCTGCATTTTTATTAATTAAACACCTATTTGAACCAGCCCAACATCATCCATCATTGTTTATAGCTCAAAATGTATGTGTTATGAATATTAACTATGATTCCTTTTTTTATACTAACTTAAACCTATACATAAACACAACTATATATGCACTAAGAATAACATAAACACGATTATATATGCACTAAACGACAATACGTGATATGTCACATGTTTGGAGTATAAAATTAGAAGTAAAATATTATTGGAGCAAAAATAGTTTTTTATTTTATTTTTTTATTCTTCTTTCTAAAAATAAAATAAAACGAAGTGTTAATTGTATTATTTCGCTGGTTAGTTTTGTTGGTTAGCATTTGTGGCTTGGTTTGCCGTGGCGCTTATTATGTAAGCCCTGGGATCCAAAATCCACAACCGCGCCCCCGAAGCGCGTGGCGAACATGTTCTGAAAAAGGTCAAGTACTTTAAACAAGTTTCGAGCTCTCTGGTCCACTAGACCCGTCAGACATGCCCCAATGATTGGCGGGTGACTTCCAAACCCACATGACTAGCGCGTGGGCATGTTCAAAAACCTCGAAACCTCACCTCAATCAAATCACCTACGTGGCCAACAGTGAGTGGCTCTTATTACCATTGACTCTTGGAAACTGCGAAGGAGTAATGTAGAGGATGGACTCCTCAAACAACTCAAACGGCCATAGCTCGTATTATTTTTCTCAATTTTGGCCAAAATCAAAGCTTAGAGTAACTCTCGTGACCAGCAGGTTTTAGGAGTTTTCGGGTTCGTATATCTATAACTTGAATATTAATTTAAATACTAATTGAATAAGTGTGTTATTATCTTGTGAACGTAATTGAATTGACTAGCAATCCATCTTAATAAAATAATAATAATAATACTTAAGAAAGCAAAACCCTAAGGTGGTTTTTCAAAGCCGGGTTCGACCAGATTATAGGATCTTGACTCGTGAAATGCAGACACAGTTTGCTGCAGTCTTACGCCAGGTTTCGCATGCAAAGCTGACTCTGATGTCTCTTCCTCACTGTAAATTTATGATAAATACAAAAACCGAACGCATGCTGCTTCGATTAGCCGCATCTGTGATCACTTTCTCCATCTAATAATATATAATAGCTTATAATGGAGGTCGTCGATAAGTGGGGTGGGAGTGACATAGGTTGTGATTCGATTATAGCATTACATGGCAATAAAGAACTAGTTATCAAATCAAATAAGTAACTCTCAAGGTCTCAAAGTCTTAATACATGAGCACGCCGACATATCTAGCTTTGTTCTGTGACTGTATGTGAGACTATGCACGAGCTAAGTTTCTGTGTTCAGTTTTTGGTCCCTCGACTTTTTGCATTATGTATATATATGGTACTATTTTGGTGTTATATTGCCTCAACTATAGATATTTAAACGAAAATTATTAAAGGCATTGGACCATCTTCCTATTGGGACCTTGAGACTTAACGAAAACACACACCTATGTTGACATCTACCATACTATGGAAAAGGAAAGGTATGAATCTTACAAATGGTGTCAATAATATAGCTATTACAGTTGCATGTTTTTTGATGTAGTGTCGGAGTTTCATACGGCAACTACATGTAAATGGTGTTAGTTTAATATACATTGCTGATAAAATCGTGACAGTTTTTTTTTTTCCTTATGTTTGAAATATAATAGTATAACCCTAATTAGTAATTTTTCGTATTATACGCGAATGAAACACTTACTCACGTTTTTTTCAAAAATACTTCCATACTTCGTATTTTTAAAAAGGACTCATTAAATTTTCCGTACTTTTAAAGCCAGAAGTATTATACACGATTTTTACGTTTTTTTTTCTCGTACTTTACACATATTATTGAACAAAAATGAATATAAATGAATATTTTTAATGAAAAATTTTAATTATTTAATTAATTAAAAATATTTTGCTGAACTTTTCAACGAACTATTTGATAAAATGTCCGAATAATACACGTACGTATTTTTCGCGTACTATACTCGTTCCTTTTTTACTAACTATGGTATAACACATGTAATTATAATGCACGCTAAGCGTAATATACACATTTGAATCATAGATTTGCAAGTGAATAGAGCTTAATATTGATAAATAAGATCCGTCAATTCTTTCAACTAGCTTGTGTTACACTTTCCTTTTGGTGAATCCTTCTTTTGACACTTTAAGCTAAAGTTATATGGATCATCATAACTATCAAGCAGTCAATTGAAATGCATGTTTACTTGTCACTAACATTATTGCAAACCAAGTGATGTGGGACTTCTAAACAATGCTACTAGAATTCTCAATTATAAATGTCATGTCCCTAAATGTTTATCCTTTCTATAATATATGTATGTGAACAAGTGGTTTCCAATATCTCGAGGAAACATACAAAGTTTGATATCTATTTTAAACAAGTCGGTTTTGATTCTTTTATACTTGGTCTAGAGTTTATATAGAAATGCTTCATATAACTTTCAAAGATAACGACATGTACATAGTCATGTAGACCTCAAGAAAACTTGATAATTGAGATGTATGTTATATTTGTATTTATTTAGTTAGGATACCCATACCACTTGCATATGGTACTTGTGATTTTGTGTTGCACGAGAGAGAGAAGTTAAATGACAATATTACAAAGCTAATCAACTTGTCATTGTTAAAGAATTGTATGCCATGCCATTAGTGGACAAGCAACTCATAAACCAGTTTAAGAGCTTCTTTCTTTTCTTATTCAGACTACCCTCAATGAAGAATTAGTCCAAAACCATTATTTAAATTTTCGACTCATAATCTTAGGCAAAATCCGCAAAATATGTCATTGGTGGGATAAAATATTGATGTTGTGCCGCATACAACTTTTGCACCACAATTCACAACGATTTTCAGTCCTAGCTTTAATTATTGGCACCTATGGTTTATTAGCTTGGCGAATTTAAATATTGGTGCTAAGCTATGGTCAATTGCAATTTTTAATTGAGGTATCCAACTCTTTTCTTGTTCTAATTGCTCTCCTGGCCTTGAATATGATGACATGAACATTACTTTAATTAGGGCGGGGCTTACAAAAAATGCTGAGAGAGAAAGTTTCTATTACTTTTCTGTTGCCCTTTCGTTTGTTTATTCGTCGATGAAAGACATGAAACGAATTTCCTTGCAAGATGACAGAGTATCTTCTGGCTCGGACAAGTTCCAACCCTCGAAAATAGCTTGGTTCGGATTTGCCTTCAAAGTTAGAAACTAATTTTACCAAAGAAGTGAGAATATTTATTTTGATGGTATTCCAAATTGTGCAGAAAGTCTTTAGTGTATGATTTTTGTAAGTTGCGGTTTCACAATTATATATAGGACTTTGCCTCTTCGGATTTATTTGAATTCAGCGAGAGCCAGACTAGAACCAACATCGAAAAATTTACAAGACAAAATGTATAAATAATTTGAATATGAAATTTTTTCTATGTGATTAGTGTAAGTCGGGATTGAATTGTTAAATCATGCATACTATGCCATACTATTTTCAGTGAAGTACTATACCGATCACATAATTGACAAATTGTCAGTGATTAGTAAACTTCAATCAAACTATTCAGTATGTAACTACAAGAGAAAGTTTTAGAGTGTTGAAAGTGTAGTTGAATTTCTTAGTCTCAAAACCATGATTTGACTAGTATGGGATCTAATATCTGTTTTATTCAAATAATTGTACACTTTGTTGGTAATGTACATGCACCTTTTGATTTTGTAGCCATATATCATATCTATTATTTGCCAGCCAATGTAGGTAAGGCATCATTGTCGGCCTCATATTGTCAATCAAGGTTTTTAATTTGTGTATATACCACCAAAAATGATGGCAGACTTACAGAGGACTTTAACTTATATTCATATATAATTCCTGCAAATATTTTTTTATTTATTAAAACAAACAAGTTAACAATAAAGTGGGAGAGTCTGAGGCTTAATTTGTTGTTTTCAGTTTTTGCTAATTATGTAATCGGAGACAACTGTTAGTATCAGATCCTCTTCGATTTTCATAATGTATTTTTGCTAAGAGCACCACATGCCAACAATTTAGTATATTCTCATAATTATGGCTTCACCCAAGGGAGGTTTAGGTGTATAATATAAGGATCTGGAATCTATCATGAGAAAACATTGAAAATTATTCTATGCACCGACGGTGCAAATGACTCAACAATGGTATATTATTTATAGAAATAAAGAAAGAATAAAGAATTAAAGATGGATCAAATAATTGCAGTTGGAATAAAGCTGGTTATTTATAAGAATAAGTAGCAACATTGTAAGATTAACCGGTTTGTTAACCTCAGTCATTTAACACGTGAATGTCTTTGAGATGTTAATTATTCTGGAATTTATACCATCAAGCAAAATTGAACCCGAAAAGTTTGAGAAAGTTAGCATTATTAAAGTGGAGGAATTGGTTTTGTTTGTTGAAATTAGAAAAGTACTGATATTATATGAGACTCGTTTGAGGGTGGGTTCATGAATAATTGACTTGTGAGACTCGTTGGATGGTGGGTTCCTTCAATAATTGAGATTTGAGACAAATCAACTTACTCATCACGCGAACCAAAACCCCATCAACTAGAATATACTGTGTTCGTGAAATTTCTCCATTTTGCATTTAGCTTACTGTACCTGTAGTGTAGAAAACTAATGAAATAATTGGAAGTTAATTAGTTGGAAATGAGTGAAGAACTTGATAACCTTATAGCAAGTAAATTCAAACATTTTATGTGTTATGAGATTAGCTAGACACGTAGACAGCTTAAATCGAATTACTACATATGATTACGGGACCTAACCTAATACATGCACGCCCAGTGATTAGAACATTGTAATATCATGAAATTATAAGCCCTAACTCCCCTAAGTCATGAGCGAAATCAAGACTGCGAAATCCATCTCGATCATAGCTTAATATTTCAAATGTTAAAAACTCACATCCAAGTGTTAGTCATGCTGGTACTCTGGATGGTGGCAACATGAACCCATTAACCTTTCATTATGTAAGTATAAACTGTCAAATCGATCTAGAATCGATCACCTAAAGAAAAGCAAGAAAGAAAATGTAGCAGCTAATCAAACCACGTGTGGCTATATGTCCCAAAGCTTTAGATGTTTGCTTGTTATTAGCCAAGAAAATTATTATGTAGATTCTTCTACTGTACGTCCTTCACTCCTTCTTCTACATTATTTACGTGGTCTTAATGTGGCATTATGCATAGTTAAGTGGTATGGATTGAACTCATTGAAGCAGTTTATTAGATGAAAGTACGTAGTAGTTTCACTTGCCGTTTTATAAGGCAAAAATTTTGAGCTAGCTAGTTACTTTTCTTTTAGTTTTTAAGAACATCAATGCTCTGGAATATTCAAGAACTTTCTTCATATAATTTTGTATCTATACATAATTTATTATTATCGCAAACACAATTAAATTGGTGATCAAATTCAGCTCAGTTTATGACTACAACCACAATATAACTGATGAATGTTAATATCTTAATAAATTCATATGTCATTTGATTGGAATTGTTTACTTTGAAATAAGGTAATCCATATCTAGTCACGATGCTTATCCCTTGCCATAATACTTGCATGTACACAAAGCATGTCGTCATTGCGTAGTAAGTTTTGTTTCATTATGAGCATAAGTCCGTCGGTAAAAACGACGTCCACACACTCATAACTGGATCTTTATCACATGAATATCATTTTCTTTTCAAGTATAAGACAAGGTACTAATGTACTGCGTGGTCTTTAATTATCGATAGGCCAAATCTCATGCCATACAACAAAAAACCCTAAACATCATTAGTTGTACGAAAATTCCAAAGCAATCAGCAACTAAACCTTAATTAAGTAATCATAAATAATTTTTACAGCTTTGAACTAGGGCTATGTTCCAAAACTTACAGTCTGCATGTCTACGAAGGGGTAATTTTTCATTTAATCCAGATATTTCGTATGTATACGTATCTACTACGTATGCATTTAGAGTTTACGTAAAATATAACAACCTGAACCCTTCTGGAGAAAGAGTCCATATCCATTTACAGTTCGATTAGATGTATGAGGACAACAAAGTCCACTTCACACCTTGACTTGGAACAGGACGTTATTTCCACCCAACAACTTATATAACAACCAACTTACCAACAAGAACAGAGATTTGCGTCCAGGTGACCACAGAATCCCGCCTCGTGTTTCTGGTGTTGTTTTCCTAAAGATCATAAACAACGAAAAAGGAATAACCCACACATCACATAAGTGACGAAGTGTCAAACTGTCAATCAAGAAAAAGCAACGACTCCTTCGAGTGGAAAGACTTGACTGTAGTAGTTTCTATCATTTACCGGTGGTCGTGGCAGATGGGATTTCCAGTTTTAATCATCGATCTCGATCATAATGAAAGCAACGAGGCTACGTTTCGGTTGGGCCACCGTACTTCTCTGCCCATACTGATTGATACAAAGGCGTCCTTATAATCTTTGTTTGCGAAAGGTGCCCTAACTTATTCTGAATTTTCATCATCTGGTCCTTGGAGACAGGTGGGGTAGGCACTACATCCATACCCAACTTTCTCTATTGCACTCGGACTCGTTGGGATGAATTATTGCTATGCCATGGTGGTAAATGTGACACCTAGCCCTTTGACAATGTTCATGGGGACTAACTTGTTAATGAAGTAATTACCAAATGCCGACAACCGACAACGCATTTGGTTTGTATTTGAAATTTGGATTAACTCAAGTGGTGAAAGTAAAAAAAAACGATAAAGGACAATAAAACTTATTAGATTACACTACTTGCATGTGTTTTTAATATTTTTCCAATTTTAGAGAAGTATTAGTACTAGGTGTGCGTGCCAAGCAACTCTAGTATATATCGTGTTTATGACCGCGACATCTAATTAAGTTTATGGCGTTGGTCCTGTCATATCTAGTGCTTGTGCAAGTAGCCAAGTCGATGACCTTAGTACATGTTGTTTTTCGTTGATTGTGATTGTTGCATTGGGGTGTAGTTCTTTTGAAGGCGGAGTTGCTCATTTCCGTGGTGGGTTTTGTCTAATTCGAGTTTGGTTGGCCGTTACGGGGATTTTGCCACACTCGGTTGAGTTTCCTTGATTTGCGACCGACCTGGTTTGGTACAAGCGGTGGTGTGGCTTGATCGATTTTTTGGTTGAGGTGATGCATGATGCAAACCCTGACTATTCATGCCGACTTGCCACCGGATTTTCGTGAAGGGTCTCATGGTTTTGCGGTTTGGACAAATGCTAGTTTTGGGTTTATGATGCCGTCACCAAACTACCGTGGGATAGGTATAGATCTAGCTCTGGGCATGTGCTCGGTGGGTTAGTTTTCGTCCTGTATCACTTATTACCACCCTCATTATGATGTACTATCCATGGACATAGCTTATTGAGTTACCCTATATATGTTCTTTTCTATCCAAATTGTTCCATAAATATAACTTTTCAATTATACAAAATAGTGAACTTTTTAATTGTTTAAATACTTAGAGTGATTGAGGATATCCTAATAAGCTTTAGATCAAAACACATTGTGGGAGTGGTAAAATTCTGTTGGACTTGCAATTAAGGCGATTAACTCCGTAGTTAGTATGACGTTAAATTTCAGTCATGAATGCGGCGATTACTACGACAATAACTACGCACAATGATTACGATTATAAGTACGCAATGAATGACTATCACAAATACGCAATGAATGACGGTCGTAAGTACGCAATGATTAACTGTTATTAGTGCAGCAATAATTGTCATCATAAATGTGTAAATAAATACAGCCATAAAAGCAGAAATAATGGCGGCTTGTTCCCCAAGTAAGTCATCGCCTATATAAAGGAGGCTCGATGTCCAGGTAATCTATCTGATTCCAATTCTCTCTACTCCACTATTGAGAAACGTACTGACTTAGGCATTAGAGTGTTTTCTCACTTTTCTGCATGTACCCCCCCTTCTCTTCGAGCCGACGGCCAAACTTCGAGTCAACTCTCCAAGGAAGTTTCTCGATCAATCCCGGTCAGCTCCCACTCCAGTCCGCATTTATTGATGAGTCAAACTCCTCTACGGAATTTTTCACCTCCAACACACATTAAATACACAATACATAATCTATAGCGTAACAAACTAGATAATGAGATGGGGTGTGTGTGTTTGGTGGGGTGGTAAGGCTTTGGTCTCATATATAAGAGGTCAAGAGTTCGAGCCCCATCAAAGGTGGGAATGAGGTGGTGTTTTTTTAAAGAAAAAAAAAAAAAAAAACTAGATAATGAGATCGAGTGTATAATTTCACCATTAATTAGTAAAAGATTCAATCAAAAAACTAAACTTTCAGACTAATTATGAGAGATGATTCAAAACATCAACGTGCATTTGTACTTACATGAATGGACGACTGGATAACATCAAATACATTTCATTTTATAGTTATTAAAAATAAAATTTACTGTAAATATTAAGGAAATATATTACCTAATAATTGCCGAGTCATTTGCACCAAAGGCACATATACAGAATAATTTTCTCACTAATTATAAACGCACACTAACTAAAATGGAAAGAGATTTAAGAAATTACAAAAGGAAAAGTATATATTTGGAAACTTTTCCTGTGATGGAATAGTCATTAAAATCACATCAATCTTCTTCAAACAGTAAATCTAGATAAATAAGAAAGAACAGTTACTGTTGGCCGCGTATGAAATCCGCTGGCAGAGAGTCACTTTCCATTGGCCGCATATCCGGGTGATTAAGTAGGTGCATTTTTGTCATTCAAAGCGTCACCTAACAGCTACTGACTTTTACCAAAATACCCTTACATTATCAATTAACACCTAAATATTTCTTTTTGTATACTATTGCTACGTAATGTGTATAAAATAATGAGGAATGCTAGTTACATTCTCCATTCACCTTTCTCTTCAGACCTTTTCCATTCATCAACTGCCACGTGTATTTAAACAACACTCTTACCTATGACATTAATGGTTTCAAAAACCAATATACCTTTTTCTGAATTTACCCCCAATTAAAGCAAAAACATATTTATTTTCTATCTTCCCTTTTTTTTCTCTCTCTTCTCTTTCTCTCACTACTGGGTACCGAACGATGTGTCAATTGTCATCTTCCTTTTTTTTTTTTGGGTAATTTCAAATCGTCGGGCCATATACATGATTGAGGGAGAGATAGTTGATAAATAATAGAATATATCCATACTAAACCCAAAAATCTAATACAAACTAGAGGCTTAACAACAATGAACCCAAAGTCAAAAATGAGGATTTCTGGGTTTCTCGATGTCAACTCGTTTTTTTTCTTCTCAAAGTTTGACTATTGGGTTTTGAAATCTGTAAGGCAAAAATAAAAGTAGTGATGACCTAATTTTTAGGAAATCTCTGAAATTGCTGTGTACCAAATTTTTGCCTTGAGAAAAGTCAATGCGGGAAGAACTAGGTGGGTTTTCTCCATAAACAAGCTAGAACATCAATGTGGATTTTATATTCAATTGGAGGATTGTCATATAGATTATCATGAATATGTCTAGTTAATTTAGAGTTTGAACTTCAAAAATGGCAACAAAAAAAAATAAGAAGAGGAGAAGAAATCGTTTTGCAAAGAGAAAAGAAGGAGAAGTAGAAGGGACGTTCAACAGAGAGAGAAAAAAATAGAGATAATAACAATGAAAAAATATTTGGCTTTAATTAGGGGTAAATTCGGCAAAAAACATGTTGAGTTTTCAAAACATTAAAATCATAGGTATGAGTGTTGTCTTTTTTTTTTTTTTTTTTTAAATGGGGCTGGTGCGGCTGTCCTCAAGTATTGATTAATGAAATTGCTGAATACATAGGGGGGGATGTAGAGTCTGAACCCCATATTACAATAAGCATAAAGAGTGTTGTCTAAATACACATGTTAATTGATGAGTGGAAAAGGTTGAAGGGAAATGTAATTTTTTTTTTTTGAGAAAAAGAAATTGCATTAACTACGCAATTGGGATGTTTACATCAGCTATAAGTACATCGTATAGCCATTGTGGCCCATCCTCAATCCAAACTTGAAATGCAGGATACATAAGCGCATTCTTAGCTAAATAATGCGCTGCCTGATTACATTTCCTATGAATATAAATACAAATAACTGATTGGAAGAAGTGGAAAAGTGTCCTCACTTCTTCTACTAAAATGCCGTCAATTGACCAATCTGGGATGTCACCATTTAGTTCATTGATCATCACCTGTGCATCCATTTCTAGAATGATATGTGCCGAACCAAAACCTGCCTGATGAATGGTTTGTAGGCCTAGAGCTGCTGCATTCCTCATAAAATAATTCCCCTCATGAAATAAGCTCCTAAATTACTAGAATTTTGGCATCATTTGTGTCACAATTGTGTTACGATTTAATTATAAAAATACAATTTACGTTGACAGGAGAAAGCGAACAATGAGAATGATTTTAAAAATATATAAAAAAAATGACATAAGAGCCATTACATTGCTGCACAACTTAAGATCATACCGTTTTCATACATTTTTTATTAAAAACAGTGGATATATCACATCGATTTCAAATACATTGGATATATCACAACTTAATATCATACCGTTTTCACACATTTTTTTTATTAAAAACAGCGGATATATCACAACTCAATAAGTCTATTCACATCGATTTCAAATTTTTTTAGAGAAAATACAGTGATCTTTATAAAAGAAACAAAGGGCGTAGTTAATTGCGTATATGGGATGTTTACATCATTTTATTCACATAACTTTTCTTTTAATTAATAAAATTTCCCAAGGGCAAACTGGTCATTCAAAAAGAAAAAAAAAAAAAAAACCGCAAACGGCAAACGTTATCCATTCAAAAGGAAACGGGGAAATCCAACTACCCATAATTCAGCACAATCAGATAAGAAGACCGTAGTTAACCACACTCCCATCCCCAGCGTGTTACCTTCCATTTTTTCACCGCTCAGGCTCGGTACCAAATCTCCTGGTTCGGATAGAAACAAGAGGCGGCCTAACAAAAACAACGAATCAAAAAAAAAAAGGCTCACTCCCACCAGTGTTTATCTAATTACGTGAACATCTATCTGATACGACTCTCTATCTCTCTCTCTCTAACCCCTTGCCCCGCGGGCCCCACCATGAGCGGCTGTCGCGTGCCGCATAGAGCAATTACACACGTGGCATCTACAAGAATTTCTGAGCTGTCACTCTTACTTTTACCCAAAAAAAAAACAGTGGGAGAGAGCTTAGAGGTCGGACTTGGTAATTTTTACTTTTTTAGCCATTAAATATTTCCTGTGGTCCCCACCCCTCTCTCTCTCTCTAAAGTCCGAAAGCACACGCTCGCTGTTTTCTCCCTCCCTCTCTCTCTCTCTCTCTCTCTCTCTCTAAAAACCTGCGTCTCCGTTCCTCTCTATAAAACAGAGCTCTCTGCCTCGACTCGGAGAAACCAAGACGACGCTCTCTCACCGTTACTCTCTCTCTCTCCCCTTTTCCTCTCGCTTTTTCTTTCCTGGCCTAAAGAATCCAGGTCGAGAATCCATAGGAAAGTCCGGCCATTCCTTCACCTTTCCCGGTTGAATTTTCTCGATTCCGTTAAACGGCGTCGTTTTCCTGCTCACAGATCTCACCGGAGAGTGTGTCTCAGCCTCTCTCTGATTCGGATCTAGAACCCGTCCCCGGCTTAATCTCCTGAAAAAGCTCAAATAGATTTCCTATACAGGAGTCTAATTTCTATAAACAAACGAGAAAATCTTGTGAAATACGTAAAAATCATTATTACTATTGTACACTTCTCCTGATTCTGATTTTGTGAATAATGTTGGCGGCGAGTTCCGGCGGTGGTGGTTCCGTTCTCCAACTCCGGACCAAACCTTCCGTCCTCGCTTCACCTCAGCTCAATGCCTCGCCGATAGCGAGGCTAAGCACCAGAGCCACTGCTCGCTCTGGTTCCAAAGCTATTGCGAAGAAGTTCTTCGGGACGAGATTGAGGGCCGCCGGATCCGACAGGCTGCACTTATGGCGATCCGACGGTCCCGGCCGCTCGCCGAAGCTGCGGGTGGTGGTCCGGAACATGCTCTCCGCCGTGCCGGAGAAGCCGCTCGGGTTATACGACCCGGCGATGGATAAGGACTCGTGCGGTGTCGGCTTCGTGGCGGAATTGTCCGGTGAAAGCAGCCGTAAAACGGTAGGTGACGACGTCGTTTCGTGGTGAAATTGAAAATTTGGTAGTAATTTACGTGCATGTGTTTGTATTTGTATTCATGTTTTTTTTTTTTTTTTTTTTTGATGTGATGTTTGTAGATTACGGATGCTCTGGAAATGTTGGTGCGGATGACACATAGAGGAGCTTGTGGATGTGAAACAAACACCGGTGATGGAGCTGGTGTTCTTGTGGCGATTCCTCACGATTTCTACAAGGAGGTATAGTTTCGATTTCGGATTTTTTCGGTTGGATTATATGTTTTTACTTTCAATTTTGACGGATTTTAATGAGATAAAATATCCTTTTCAATTTTGACGGATTTTAATGAGATAAAATGTTCTCTGGATAGATCTTATCCATTTCATTGCTGAATTTTTGTTTTCAAATATTATGTGAGTTTTGGTAGTTTCCTGTGAAAAAGGTATCTTTGTTTTTTTGTTGAAGCTGATAGAAAAAAAAAAAAAACTTTGGAAAATTCTATGTTTTCTAATTTTTTTTTTGTGATAATTTTCTATAATTTTTTTTTTAAAAATAGTTTGCATACTGAATACTGAATTCGATTTCTGTATAATTGGCACTAATTGTTGTTTGTTGTTGGGTTGGTGTTTCCCAGGCTGCCAAAGATAATGGGTTTGAGCTTCCACCGCTAGGTGAGTATGCTGTTGGTATGCTCTACTTGCCTACATCGGAAAGTCGTAGAGAGGAAAGCAAAAATGTGTTTACAAAGGTAATTTCAAATTGTTTGTTTTTGTGTTAGATGCACATTTTTTGTGCTAATGTCTTCTCTGTTTGTTTGCATGGCATTTACTGGAACATTTTTGATATGTTTGCAGGTTGCCGAGTCTCTTGGCCATACTGTTCTTGGGTGGCGATCAGTTCCCACTGATAACTCAGATTTGGGGAATTCTGCTCTCCAGACAGAACCTGTTATTGAGCAAGTGTTCCTTACTCCAACTCCGAGGTCGAAAGTTGATCTTGAGCGCCAGGTAATTTTTCCTTTCATATGCATATTGTAGAATTTAGATTTGAGGACAGAGATGGTGACAAGATGTCATCTCTGTGAATTAGAGAAATAAATAGCTGAAGAAATAAGTAGCTTAATTCATTATGAACCTAATAATGTGTTTGTGTTTACATTTCTTCCTTCCACCTTTCAGATGTACATACTTAGAAGGGTTTCAATGGTTGCCATCCGTGCTGCATTAAACCTTCAACATGGTGGTGCTAAAGATTTCTACATATGTTCACTTTCCTCGAGGTTTGTCTTTCTCATATCTAGCATGCTTTTTGCTTGGAAGTTTTTTTATGTTATTTATGTGATCACTAAACTCGTTCTGTCACTTGATCTTATTCAGGACGATTGTTTACAAGGGTCAGCTGAAACCCGAACAGCTGAAGGGTTACTATTATGCAGATCTTGGCAATGAAAGGTTTACGAGCTACATGGCCCTGGTAAATATTTTATCCATTAACTTTGTTTTTTCTCCACTAACTCCATACTCCACAAACAGCATGGGAACAACCAGTAACTGAAGAGATGCAAGGTTGAGGAATGACTTCTGAGGCATTGAGGTTTGAATGATCTCTTAAGTTCTTCCACTCCCTTGATTACTAATTGAAATTGGATGCTGGATTGGATGCATTGGGTGAGTTGGTAAGAAACCTCATTATCAAGTAATCATGTTTGCAGAACTTGGTGCACTGCTCTCTATGATCAGTTGTTGGGGTTGAAAATTTCGAATGAGTGGTGAAAAGGAAATTGTGTTTGGAAAGTATAGCTTAGGATTTTCATTTGTACTGGCACTGCAGTATACTTTGAACTGGAGTGGCCCGAACACAGTTTCATGTGTGTAGGTTTAGGTTTTTAGCATTGGATTTCCTTATTTTGAATAGAGAAGATGGAATTGTGTATGACAAGTTTGGTTATTTTGATATTTCCCGCAGGTACATTCTCGATTCTCAACAAATACTTTCCCCAGCTGGGACCGTGCTCAGCCCATGCGTGTCATTGGCCACAATGGAGAAATCAACACCCTTAGAGGAAATGTTAACTGGTAGGTTATGGAAATTGTTATTAAGCATGCCTTCAATCGATGCCCCCCTTAAGTTTTAAAATGTCTTAAATGAATTCCTCACACATATATGAACTTACTCAGGATGAAGGCACGTGAGGGACTGCTTAAGTGTACTGAACTTGGTTTATCAAAAAATGAGTTAAAGAAGCTGTTACCAATTGTGGATGCCAGTTCATCCGATTCAGGTAAATTAGAGCACTTTCTGTTGCATGCACAAAATTTATTGAAATTATATTGATGAGAACTAGTATGTGACCCTTGTGGAAATAGAAGGAATTGGTTATTTTTTTATTCATATCTAATTTGCATAAATTTAATTTTTCCTTTATGCAGGAGCTTTTGATGGTGTCCTTGAGCTTCTAGTTCGAGCTGGCAGAAGCCTCCCTGAAGCTATTATGATGATGATTCCTGAAGCATGGCAAAATGACAAGAACATGGATCCTGATAGGAGAGCACTGTATGAATATTTCTCATCTCTCATGGAGCCATGGGATGGGCCAGCTCTAATATCATGTAATATATGTGGTCATTTTTTTGGATTTCTATGGAATACATACAGAATGCCTGCTTTGTACATTTTTGATTTACTAAAAACAATTATTGCAGTTACTGATGGACGCTATCTGGGAGCTACATTGGATCGGAATGGGCTCCGACCGGGTCGCTTTTACGTCACCCACAGTGGACGAGTTATTATGGCCAGTGAAGTTGGGGTTGTAGACGTACCTCCAGAAGATGTCTGCAGGAAAGGAAGACTTAACCCTGGAATGATGCTTTTGGTGGATTTTGAGAATCATATAGTGGTCGATGATGAAGCCTTGAAGCAGCAATATTCACTGGCAAGGCCGTATGGGGAGTGGCTTAAAAGGCAGAAGATTGAGCTCAAGGACATAGTTGATTCTGTTCATGAATCTGACAGGGTCCCTCCATCCATAGCTGGAGTTGTTCCTGTAAGTGTGAGATGACTATTAATGGCAAGTTCTGTGTATTATTGTTGTTTTCAGCTCGTGTAGTTGATTCTTACATTGATAAGGTTTACTCTTTGTGATATCTAGGCATCTACTGATGATGACAACATGGAAAACATGGGAGTCCATGGTTTACTGGCACCACTGAAGGCTTTTGGGTATGTGCTGTTTTGTCCTCGGCCCATGTTCTAAACTTTGTTTTTCTCATGTTATAGCTTTTTCTTGTTTGTCTTATAATTTGCATATTTCTTCTTTATGCAGTTACACAGTTGAAGCCTTGGAAATGTTGTTGCTTCCTATGGCAATAGATGGCGTAGAGGCTCTTGGGTCAATGGGAAATGATACCCCGTTGGCTGTTATGTCCAATAGAGAAAAGCTTACATTTGAGTATTTCAAGCAAATGTTCGCCCAAGTAACAAACCCACCAATTGATCCAATTCGAGAAAAGGTAGTCACGTCTATGGAATGTATGATCGGTCCAGAAGGTGATCTAACAGAAACCACTGAAGAACAATGCCGTCGTCTCTCACTCAAAGGTCCTCTTTTAAGGATTGAGGAAATGGAGGCGATCAAAAAAATGAATTACAGAGGTTGGCGCTGTAAGGTTCTTGACATAACTTACTCCAAGGAACATGGTAGAAAGGGATTGGAGGAGACCTTGGATAGGATCTGTGCTGAAGCACGTGAGGCAATTAAAAAGGGATATACCACACTGGTGCTTTCAGACAGAGGTATTTCCTGGTTATTTATGTTCCCCTCAGTTGAAAATTTTGAGTCCTTCATTGACAGCTAAAGTTTTATTTGATTATTCTTCCAATTTGCAGCCTTCTCCCCAAAACGTGTTGCTGTAAGCTCACTCTTGGCTGTTGGTGCTGTTCATCAACATCTAGTTAAAAATCTTGAGCGCACGCGAGTAGGGTTGATAATTGAATCTGCTGAGCCGCGTGAGGTACACCATTTCTGTACGTTAGTTGGATTCGGTGCGGATGCCATCTGCCCCTACCTGGCTGTAGAGGCTATTTGGAGACTGCAGGTTGATGGAAAGATCCCACCAAAATCTAATGGTACAATATATTCCAAGGATGAACTGGTTAAAAAGTACTTCAAAGCTAGCAACTATGGAATGCAGAAGGTTCTCGCCAAGATGGGGATATCTACTTTGGCCTCTTACAAGGGTGCACAGATTTTTGAAGCTTTGGGTCTTTCATCTGAAGTGATTGAGAGGTGCTTTGCAGGAACTCCTAGTAGAGTTGAGGGGGCAACATTTGAGATGCTTGCTCGTGATGGACTTCATCTGCATGATTTGGCGTTTCCCTCTCGGGCTTTTCCTCCGGGTAGTGCAGAAGCTGTGGCACTACCAAATCCAGGGGATTATCATTGGAGAAAAGGTGGTGAAGTTCACCTAAATGATCCTTTTGCTATTTCCAAGCTTCAGGAGGCTGCCAGAACTAACAGTGTGGCGGCATATAAAGAATACTCCAAGCTCATTCATCAATTAAATAAAGCCTGCAATCTCCGTGGTCTTCTGAAATTTAAAAACACAGAGCAGCAAATTCACTTGGATGAAGTGGAACCTGCCAGTGAGATTGTTAAACGGTTCTGTACTGGGGCAATGAGTTATGGATCAATATCATTGGAGGCACACACTACACTGGCCATTGCTATGAACAGAATGGGAGGAAAGTCGAATACAGGTTTGCTTCTTAAATCTTTAGTAATCTGTACCGTCTTATTGGTAATCGCATATTAATTTCTAATTAATTGTTTCCCTTCTGAAGGTGAGGGAGGTGAGCAGCCCTCTCGTATGGAGCCGCTTCCTGATGGTTCAAGGAATCCAAAGAGGAGCGCAATTAAGCAGGTTGCAAGTGGGAGATTTGGAGTTTCAAGTTACTATCTTACAAATGCTGATGAACTCCAAATAAAAATGGCTCAGGTATGTTTGTATAAGCTCTGATGTACTGTGCCTTGGATTTCTATATTAGATTCTATTGTAGATCTTTTAACAGAGGTTAAATTTATATTGATTTATTTATACCATGGATCATAAATCTTTGCCTTTGTTGCACAGGGGGCCAAGCCCGGTGAAGGAGGTGAGCTTCCTGGTCACAAGGTTATTGGAGACATTGCTGTTACCAGGAATTCCACTGCTGGTGTGGGACTTATCAGCCCACCTCCCCATCATGATATCTACTCAATTGAAGACCTTGCTCAATTAATTCATGATCTTAAGGTATGTTTTGCTGTTCTTATCCTGCCATTAACTGTTTTAGCATCCGTATTTCACTCCACTCCTTTTTGATAGATGGTAATATTTCTTTTGCCGCTTATTGAGCACTTCCATGTTTAAAGGGGGGACTAAATTTTATTCCATTTTTCTGCAGAATGCTAACCCAGGGGCTCGAATCAGCGTCAAGTTAGTGTCTGAAGCTGGTGTAGGAGTAGTTGCTAGTGGAGTTGTGAAGGGGCATGCCGACCATGTTTTAATTGCCGGACATGATGGAGGCACTGGGGCCTCCAGATGGACCGGCATTAAGAATGCTGGGCTTCCATGGGAACTTGGCTTGGCTGAGACCCATCAAACCCTGGTTGCTAATGATCTTCGTGGCCGCACAGTTCTCCAGACAGATGGCCAACTAAAAACTGGAAGAGATGTGGCCATAGCCGCACTTCTTGGTGCAGAAGAGTTTGGGTTCAGCACGGCACCCCTCATAACCCTTGGCTGCATTATGATGCGGAAGTGCCACAAGAACACCTGTCCTGTCGGAATTGCAACCCAAGATCCAGTACTTCGTGAGAAGTTTGCCGGAGAACCTGAACATGTTATCAACTTTTTCTTCATGGTAGCTGAGGAGGTGAGAGAGATAATGTCACAACTTGGTTTTCGAACTTTAAATGAAATGGTTGGTCGTTCAGATATGCTTGAAGTCGACAAAGAAGTTACTAAAGGCAATGAGAAGCTGGACAACATTGATCTTTCCCTGTTACTTAGACCTGCTGCAGACATTCGTCCAGAAGCTTCACAATATTGTGTTCAGAAACAGGACCATGGGTTGGACATGGCTCTTGACCACAAACTTATTTCGCTGTCCAGTTCTGCTATAGAGAAGGCTCTTCCTGCATACTTTGAAACACCAATTTGCAATGTGAATCGTGCTGTTGGAACAATGCTTAGTCATGAGGTGACCAAACGTTACAACAGGGAAGGGCTTCCAGCAGACACCATTCATATCAAATTCAACGGAAGTGCAGGCCAGAGCCTTGGAGCTTTCCTCTGCCCTGGCATCACGCTTGAGCTTGAAGGTGACAGCAATGATTACGTTGGTAAAGGATTGTCTGGTGGCAAGATCATAGTTTATCCCCCCAAGGGAAGCAAGTTTGACCCAAAAGAAAACATTGTCATTGGTAATGTAGCTCTTTATGGTGCCACTAGTGGGGAGGCATATTTCAATGGAATGGCAGCAGAAAGATTCTGTGTTCGCAATTCAGGGGCAAGGGCAGTAGTTGAAGGTGTCGGTGATCATGGCTGTGAGTACATGACAGGTGGCACTGTTGTTGTGCTTGGGAAAACTGGCAGGAACTTTGCTGCTGGTATGAGTGGTGGCATAGCCTACGTTCTTGATGTGGATGGAAAATTTTTGTCCCGATGCAATCCTGAGCTTGTAGATCTTGATAAAGTTGAAGGAGAAGACAGTATGACTCTTAAAATGATGATACAGCAGCATCAGCGTCATACAAAAAGCTTGCTGGCCAGTGAAGTACTGGCTGATTTTGAGAATCTTTTGCCTAAATTCATCAAGGTTATCCCCAGAGAGTACAAGCGTGCACTTGCAAACCTGAGGGAGGAGGCCTCCAAACAGACAGTTGATCAAGCTGATGAAGAAGCTCAGGAGCAAGAGGAAGAGGTGGAAATAAAGAAGAAAGATGCATTTGAAGAACTTAAGAAGATGGCATCTGCATCTTTAAATGGGACATCTAATCAGGTAGAAGATGCTGAAACATTGAAGAGGCCTAGTGAGGTCAGCAAAGCTGTTAAACACCGGGGTTTCATTTCTTATGAGCGTGAGGGCGTTCAATACAGGGATCCCAAAGTTCGGATGAATGACTGGAAGGAAGTTATGGAGGAAACTAAACCTGGTCCACTTGTGAATACGCAGTCAGCGCGTTGCATGGACTGTGGCACTCCTTTCTGCCATCAGGTAATATCTTGTTTGCTTCTGGTCCTGTTTTGTTTCTGATTAAATATTATCTAGTCCTAGATGCACTGCGACTGTTTCAAATTCTCTCTTTTAATGTAAAGTTGTTATTTTGATGTAAACTGCAGGAAAACACTGGGTGTCCTCTTGGTAACAAAATACCTGAGTTCAATGAATTGGTGTACCAGAATAGGTGGCATGAAGCATTAGAGAGACTCCTCGAGACAAATAACTTCCCTGAGTTTACTGGTCGAGTTTGCCCAGCACCTTGTGAAGGTTCATGTGTTCTGGGTATTATTGAGAATCCTGTCTCTATTAAAAGCATTGAATGTGCCATCATAGACAAGGCTTTTGAGGAAGGTTGGATGGTGCCACGTCCTCCACTCAAGAGAACTGGGTATGATTTTGCATTTTCCTTTCTTCAGTCTCAGATTGGTTCTCTTTTGCATTGTTTTGTTATGGAATATTCAAAAATTTAGTGCGGCAGATTTCCAGTGCATGAATCATCATCTTTTATGTGACTGAAATTACAGGAAAAAGGTTGCCATTGTCGGAAGTGGGCCTGCTGGGCTAGCTGCTGCTGATCAACTAAACAGAATAGGTCATACGGTGACAGTTTACGAGCGTGCTGATAGAATTGGAGGGCTGATGATGTATGGAGTGCCTAATATGAAGGCTGACAAAGTTGATATAGTTCAACGGCGGGTTAACCTTATGGCCGAGGAAGGTGTCAACTTTGTGGTCAATGCTAATGTTGGAAATGATCCTTCCTACTCGTTTGATTGCCTTCGGGAGGAGAACAATGCGATTATTTTAGCAGTAGGCGCAACGAAGCCAAGGTAACTTATGGTTGTTTACTGCTATATATTTTTATATTTCCTATATGATTATTGTTAACGAGCCCTTATTGGTGCAGGGACCTTCCCGTACCTGGGCGAGAGCTGTCAGGAGTACATTTTGCTATGGAGTTTCTTCATGCAAACACCAAAAGCTTGCTTGATAGCAATCTCAAGAATGGTAACTACATTTCTGCCAAGGGTAAGAAGGTTGTGGTCATTGGTGGAGGTGACACTGGCACTGATTGTATTGGAACCTCTGTTCGCCATGGCTGTACTAATGTCATAAATTTGGAGCTTCTCCCTGAGCCACCACGAACAAGGGCACCAGGAAACCCTTGGCCACAGGTTGGTAACTGAGTTTTGGGACCTTGTATGCATGTTATGAGATGTCTTGTGTACTTATTTCCTTTCTTTTCTGTTTGCAGTGGCCTCGTATATTCCGAGTAGATTATGGGCATGCAGAAGTTGCAGCCAAGTTTGGCAAAGATCCAAGAACTTATGAGGTGCTGACTAAGAGGTTTGTGGGAGATGAGAATGGGGTTGTGAAGGGACTTGAGGTAGTACGTGTCAAATGGGAGAAGGATGCTACTGGCAAGTTCCAATTTAAGGAAATCGAGGGCTCTGAGGAGATAATTGAGACCGATCTTGTCCTTCTAGCAATGGGGTTCCTTGGACCTGAGGCGGTTAGTATCTTGAATTGTCAATCGACGGTTGCTTCTTGTATTGCATAATTGATGTTTTGCTCATTGGTTATCGTGTTTGTTTTTGCCAGGTGATTGCAGAGAAGTTGGGCTTGGAGCGTGACAATCGCTCAAACTTCAAGGCAGATTATGGTCGGTTCTCAACCAATGTGGATGGGGTCTTTGCTGCTGGGGATTGCCGGCGTGGTCAATCCCTGGTGGTGTGGGCAATCTCAGAGGGACGGCAAGCAGCTGCACAGGTTGACAACTACCTCTGCAAGGAAGAAGAAGACCACACAAACAGCAACGGGAGCCCTGAATCCGATCTATTGAAGAGGCATCAAGAAATCAGCAAGAGCCATAAGACAGTTGCAAGCACACCATAGATGACTTGATGATCAAGGATTCATGATTCTAAAATCTAAACTAGAGGACCAAGACACAGCAACGTAGATGGTATCTTTTTCATTTTGTTAGTGTGATAGACAGAAGGATTTTTCGAATGTGGTTGTTTCACGGATAATCCACTCGGTGATGCTTTTCCCTGTGATGGAGCTGAGACTGGAGGGACCGAAGTTGCATGAAGTGGCCGTTCAATGGGGCAACAACTACAAAGCTTTTATTCACATAATGAAATGGGGTTTTCCCATTTTGCCGGAGCTGGGTATTATATAATAGGTCTTAGGATATATTTATTATTGTCTATAGTTTTTACCCGGCTCTTTGCGTGGTTGTTTTAAAGGAATAATGTATAGTTTTGGTTCTTCCTCAATGATTTGGAATCAATGAAATTATAATATGGGAAATTATTATGTTTTCCATCAGCTACTTATGTGTTGCCAAGAATGCGAACTCGATTGTCTGCAGAAACTGAATGTGCCTAATGAAAAATGGTACGATCTATGAGGGATGTCCTCGTTCTCTTGTAAAATCAACCATTGCCAAAAGAATTAACATGTAGAGCATAAGGCCATCAAAGTGTATTGTACAGAGGTCCTTTTTTCATCATTAAGTATAAATCATACAAGAAACTAAGAAATGTATTGATTCACATTCCCAGCTCTCAGGTTCTTCTTTCATCATCAAATGCATCCACCTGACTGCACGAAAAGAATCAAAATACAAGAGGGAAACGCAGTTCGATCAAAATCTGATACTCCAAAACCTGCTGCATTGTAAGTAGGGTAGTATTTGGCTCACTAGTATGGCATCTATTTCTCTGGCCGTGACAGGTGTGCGTTCGGGCTGAAGAGAGGCCTTCCCTCCGACGCCAGGGTTTTTCGGTGGCGCTGGAACTTCTGACCCTAGACTAGCTGATGATGCATCTTGAGTATGTGAAGTAGAACCTACACAGGAAGAGAACTCATGACACACAGTATTGACTATACAGAACAAAGTAACAAAGATAAGCAGATCTCTAAATTCCATGGCAAACCTTCACTGTATCATGCAATTCCATGCAAACTTTGCCAACATCAGAAGTATTTCAAAGCAAAAAAACATAAACCGTATCTCAATTTTAAGCTCCAAGATGTCGAAAGGATTGCAAATTTCTTCATCACCCCTCTTTCCTTTCCAACCATTGTTTTAAAGATGAGTGCAAAGGGATAACACTCTAGAACCATTACTATATGTTTCTTGGATATCAAACTTTCCATCACACAATGTCCTACAAAGACTCAAAGAGTTTGAAGCTCGCAGTTTCAACTGGGCTCTGGCTTTGATGAAATTCATAGTCTAAGACCCAAAATGTTGGTTAGATCAATAGGCATGAACTTATAAAACTAAGGTTCCTATCCAATATCTGAATATCCATCCAAAAAATATCTTAGTTTTGCAAAAACCCCATATTTATCTTTCATTTTCAACCATTATGATACTCACAAATACATTCAAAAACAGATTGGGAAGATATGTCACACTCACACTGAAAACTATGAAAGAAAGTGATATTTTCTTTCTTTCTTTTTGGGTAAATAGCAATAAATACTTTACCAATTTATAGCAAAACATGAACCGTAAAGACCTAATTATACCTGAAGCTGAGGATTTTGGGTGTCTTTGTCTTTGTGGGAATTTGATTCTGGGAATTCTCTTCAAAAAATGAGGTCCCCCTCCCATCTTGTCTCTACTTCCACACAGTTAGAGGCTTAGAGCTATCCACCCACATTTTCCTACATCAATAATTAAATTTGCTTTGAAAACTTGCTTTGGGCTTATGGACCACTTACACAGAAAAGCCTATCTAAATCACTAATTTGTAGTCAGTAAGTTTGAGGGTTTTTCGGATTCGTCGGGAGGAGATTAATATGACTTTTCAAAATATCTAATTAGGTGCCTGTGTCTTAAGTCTTAACGTATCCAACGTGACCCGCACCCGCTACCCGAACCCAATAAAATGCCCCCAACTCAATTTCTAGGAAAGGAATCACCACGTGGCTTCGTTACACGAACCCGTACCAGGAACCTACAAGCTTATGAAGGCTTGAAGCCAAAAGAAAAAGGAAGAACTCATTGAAGATAGAGAGATCTGAGGCTTATGAAACCTTAAGATCTATCCAGATTTCATTGCCGGATCTTTCGATTCAACGCCTGCAAATTTCGACGTCGGAATTCTCGAATCCAGTCCAGCCCTACTTTTCTTCTTCCTCTCTGTTCGTTTTGTTTTTGCAGAAAAAATGGCGACGAATCTGAGCCGTCGATTCTCATCAACGATCGTAACGAAAGCCGAGCCTCTGGCTCGCTCAGCTGTCAACTCAGTGAGTCGGCTCTTGTCCTCCTCGACTGGGCAATCTCAACCGGAGCGCGAAAACGCGGAGGTGAAATACGACGGAAGCGCCAAACAGGACGACGATGGAAAGAATGAAAAGGGTGAAAGTGACGGAGATGAGTTGGACTTGAATAAAGAGACGGGTGAGATCGGCGGGCCGAAAGGGCCCGAGCCGACCCGTTACGGCGATTGGGAAAAAAACGGTCGGTGCTCTGATTTTTAAGTTTTTGTTTCTTCTTCAGAAGATTGAATCAGAATAATGTTACTGTTATGGTGAATTTTTTCAGATTAGGGTATGAAATTTTCTGGGTGACTTTAGTTGTGTTTATTGCTGCATGTGTAACTTTGAATTTCGATCAGTGAAAAATCACAGTTTGATTTTTGGGTTTTACTTTCAAGTTTTGATGAGCTATTGCTAAGGATCGCATTGTAATTTCAAGTTGAGAAGCAACATCCATCACACTTGGATGAATCAGTTGTGTCCTGTATAATTGACATCATTCAATTTGATGTGACACCAAGTTTACATATTTGATCTTTCTTCGTCTTATTAATTCACTTGAACTATGATATTGGAGAAAATTAAAAGAATATATTACATATTTGATCTTTCTAATTCACTTGAACTATGATATTGGAGAAAATTAAAAGAATATATTAGATAAACAAAATGAAGACGGAATGGATAGCAGATTCCTGTATCAGGTAGGAACTCAAGATATAATACCGACATCATTTGCAAGACATGCTTTCGGATTTTATTGAGAAATTAGAACCTGTTCATATTTAAAAATACAAATGGAGAGCCCGTTCTTGCGACTACAAACTATCTAGGTTCTATTAATATTTTAGCTACTGAAGCTTTGGCTTAGAGAGCAGGGCTTCTTGCTGCATTGATCCATGAATTCTCAGATTTGGACGCAGAAGGAGATTCCAGAGTTCTTATTAACAGTATAATGGGATATATTCAAACTTCTTGGAGAATTAAGAAGCTGGTCCAAAATATTCTACATTTGAAGAGGTTGTTGCAAATGGTGTCCTTCAAACACTTCAAGAGGGAAGTAAAATTTTTGGCTGATGCGATTGCCAATGTTGGTCACAAAATGATAGTTTAGAATTGGAGTCATGGCTTCCTCTTACCAAATTAAGCTTTCTTATTTAACAATTCAGGTCTTCGATGTGTATTGAGTTGTAGGTTGTAATTATTTTTGTTCTATTGAAAAAAAAAAAAAGTTAGATATTTTGTAGCAACAATGCAATGAATTAGGTGAGAGTGTGACTAGATGAAAGTGCTTATCACACTTATGATGTTACACATGTCTGAAGTCGTGCCCTGTAAGCTCAATGTGATATATGCTATTCTCAATTTGGATGTGACACCAATCTATGTATATATAGTTTTATCTTATTTTCCTCTCATATGCTGCAGCTCATTCTTATAAGATGAAATTCATGATTCACTTGACCTTGAGATATTGGAGGTAACAAAAAGATAATAAGAATAACTAGTTAGCTATCATGCTCCTATGCAGTAAATGGTAGAACATATTAATGTAATGCATCCCTCACAGAGGTTTAAGCGTAGAACGAATCAATGTAATGATTCCCCACAGAAGTTAATTGAGAAACTTTCTGGAAGAAAAGAAAACTTGGTCTGAAATATAAGCCGTGAAGATCAATAATTGAGTGGCAGCCCTATAGTTAGGTCGAAGAGTGTCGGTGTAGGAATCAATTAATCAAATAACTGCATGAATAAAAGTCTTAATGCTAACCGGATAACACTTTCGTTTTGGTCCGGTAAACATCAACTTTTGGATTAATATTGATTTAACCCATCGTTATTCAACATTTTGATAAACCAACTGTTGGATTAACATTGATTTAACCCATTCGATATACAAGATGTTTATAGCACATTGATTCATTGATTCAACGTACATGACAATTCGGATGGCTTGGATGACATTTTCCAACTGGATATGATGAAGATTCTTACCTAATAATTTGTATATTGAAACCAATACGTGACAACATCAAACTGTCACCATGCATGTTAGATTTCATCAAAGAAAAACAGATTTACAAAGTCCTGACATTAGTCCTTCTTCTGTTTTTTCCAAAACGATGGCCAAACTTCAACTTAACCTTGAGCTCGGCCCTCATGCAAAGCATTAGTCGTTTATATATGCATAGATAATGCAGAAAACTCTCCCTTACTGAATCTTTGGGATGATGTAGGCGAGCAAGTCAATTTTCAAATTCTAATAAAGTAGTATCATAGCATGCAGCAGCCAATATATACCGGGAGCTTTAATATATGTGGCATATCAATTATTCTAGCTTCAATTATTTTCAATTCAAAAGAATAGACGTCTAAGTTCAAATGTCAACATCTTAGGAGCCATCACGTATCTGACTAAAACAATAGTTCAAGCTTCATATATTGCGTTTTATTCTACTTGAGAGCAAATCACAAATACAAACAAGAATACAGTACTTTCCACATGAATTGACCGCTTCAAAATAGTTTGAACTGGTCTTACTAAGCAAAAGCTGCAGTGTGCTACATGCTCAACATGCACACGCAAAAGACCCCAAAAGAAAAGCAATTTCCCATGCCTTGATGATCTTGGTTGTTTAAGTTACTAGTATATATTACTTTGAAATTAATCTCCGGGTTGGTTCCGATTAATTCTGCTTTTTAACTTTTTAATTGTATTGCGCCCTTTGAAAATTTGTTTAACTGACCACGTAGCACTAATATAATCTTCAGTCTTATAAGACCTCTCTTACATTTCAAAAAAACAAAAAAAAAAGGACCTTTCTTAAATTGCAATGGTCCGAAATATATTCAGACGACTACTCCGATCACATCTATACATCGGTTCAAACTTCAGAGGTTCGACTATGTCGGTTTTGTAGAAGATACAAACTGCACTTTCAAATGGATGGTTTGACCTAGTCTTACGAGCTAGATAGCTACAGGTAAGAAATGTCCAATTTTTCACACATAAAACAGAAAAGTGGGCCTTGAATGTTGTAAAGGATGCTTACCCCAAAGTAGATGACTTCCCCTACCATCATGGCTTTCATATTATGGCACAATTTAGTCTGAAAAACGTAAAAAAAAATGAAGAGTTGTGAAGACTGAAGACTAGGCTTTATTTATACAAAGTAAAAAATGATATTGCATATATAAAATCAAGTGTGTAGCAATTGATTGCTATCCATTACTTCTCTTTCAGAAAATGAATACTCTCAGAGCCATCATCTTCTCCTTCCTTCTCTTCTCTTCATTCTCATGCCTTACAACGAGTAGTACCTTAGAGACTTGCAAAAACGCTGTTTGCCAAACCGGCGAGGCCGTAATCCGTTTCCCGTTTCGGATCGACAAACGCCAGCCGGAGACTTGTGGCTTCCCCGGTTTTGATCTGACCTGTGACATCACATCCCAAACACTGCTCAATCTTCCTTCTTCGGGAGATTTCACCGTTCAGGGCATAGACTACGGCGAGCAAGAGATATGGATCAACGATCCAAACACCTGCCTCCCCAAACGGCTCCTCTCTCTGAACCTCACCGGCTCTCCGTTTCGGGCTGGGTTTAGTGAAGACTTCACGTTCTTTAACTGCTCCTTGGACTACTTGAAGTACAAGCTAAACCCTATTGCTTGCATGAGTGGTTCCAACTACACGGTTTTCGCCACCAATTCTGCGAGGGTGATTAGGTCCTTGTCGACGACGTGCAGTAAGATTGGAACGTTTTCTGTTCCGGTCGAGTGGACGTTTCACCAGGAGGTTATGTCGTCGGATCTCGACGATCATCTCCGGCTAAAGTGGGACCGACCGGGGTGCGGCGCCTGCGAGTTGCGTGGCGGAAAGTGTGGCTTCAAGACCAATTCTACTAAAGTTGTTTGCTCCAGCCTTAATCAACGAGGTAAGAACCACGTCCTTTCTTACGTTAGCTAATTAACTCTTACTTTCGTTTTGAGTAATACTAGCTACACTAACTATAATTTCAACTGCTTAATGCAACAATATATAACTCATTTCTCCATATTTCGCGTTGTTATAAAGCTCATTTTTACTGGTAAGAAGATTGTTTCAAGATTGTTTCGTCAAATGACATCAATATAGTTCGATTCACTCATTTCGAAGTAATACACATACACCAAGGATCACTCAAACAACCAAAGCTAAAAACCCTAGATATATAGAATTCATACCACCATGAAAACTCCTTGATTCAAACACCTGTCATAACAAATGACATATCGCAATCATTTAGGAAATCTAGACCATTTAAGGAGATGTAGCCTTGTAACTATGAACGGTCTCATTCTTTGAAGGGGTCTTGCACTTCTTGAATCTTGCATTAGTTGAATGATAACAATGATGAACAGGGTTGAAAGAATGATACAATATGACAGTGCTGATTATCTTAGCATTGACTTTCTAACCACTACTTTGTCGTGGTCAACAAGCTTGTTTAACTAAAGCTTATTGTGATTGGCAACTCCTTGGAGATAAGCGTAGCTAGGCCAATCTACATGGTATTTTCTATGCGCCAAAGTTGGATTTTGGAGCAATCAGAGGCCTCGATCTGCTATAGTGCGCTCGATCTACCATTCTTTCCATACTGCAATCATATCTGGCTTTCGCCTCGTTGACTATTATCCTTAGAGAGCACTAAACCTAAGTTATGCCACTTTGGTCAACACCTCCACGCACAAAGCACACGCAAAACTGACAGAGATATACATAGAAGAAGTATAAACTCGACAATCCGCAGCTATTAGTGTTAGGGATGCTTCCTCTAAATTCTAACTACGTATTACATATCCAGATCTTACATGAGCTTGACCTCTCTCTTTTGTTCACAACCCTTTAGGATTATAGTAGACAATTAAGATTTCAAGCATATCCAAATGAATCCGGTCCAACTTTTAGTTTTATGGTGATACTGACTGGAACAGTCCAGCGTTGATATAATGTATATTTAAGAAACTTTTACAACATGTCGATCGATCATGATTGAATACTTGGGAATAATTTTTTATTTTCTTTTTGGGTCATCAGTCATGCCATAATTCATTTTTTTTTATTTTTTTTTTCAAACTGATGCTTACCGTTACCAGTCATATTCTAAATTAATTATTTGGTTTCTGTGTCACTTGACTTTCTACTCGTCTTTCTTGCCTTGCCACCGTTGTGTTCATTACTCTTCTAGGATTCAATATGCCACGTACTTTAAATTTTGTTTACTAAGTTCATAACTAATCTTATTCCAAATTACTATTTCAGGAATCCCAAGGGGTGCACGCTATGCTATTACAGTGGGCGTTGGAGTGCCAGCACTTATGTGCCTTATAGGGCTATTATGTTGCATGTGTGGCAGACTCAAGCCTTTAAGAATGAGACGCACATCACTCCCAGAATTTAATTCAATTGTGGCTCCTCAGCCTGGAATCGTAAAGGGACTCGATGTGGCAACACTTGCGGCTTACCCGAAAATAGTCCTCGGTGAAAGCCGGCGTCTACCGCAGCCGGATGAGAGCACTTGTTCGATATGCTTGTCCGAGTACCGGCCGAAGGAGACACTAAAGACCATACCCGAATGCCAACACTGCTTCCATGCTAATTGCATCGATGAATGGCTTAAATTGAATGCTACTTGCCCTATTTGTAGAAAATCTCCACAATGACTCAGTCAGTAGCAATTTTTGTGCTTTTCCTCCCTCAAATTTGTGCATACTTGTTCTTAGAAGGATTTCAATCAAATTTCCGTAAGATTTCTTTTGTTAACTAGTCGATCTACTCAAAGATCATCATTTTTTATCACTGTCAAAACTGGAGAATAAGACAATTGATTTATGATTTTGATCATTTCTGGGCCTCCCCTTTGTCTTGGGCCTGCCAGTGGTTGTGAAAGATATATGATACTGTAAGAGCAAAACTTTGTACGTGATCAGGTCAGCCCAAGTGTTGCAATTCAATATAACTATCTCCATAGCTGTCCAATAGAAAACGGAAAATTTTTATCAGTGGCCTGCATGATGAGGCAGGTGATTGGTATGAGGATGATGAAGGGTTGGAAAACATTGTCGTGCATTATTTTGAGAATATGTATAAAGCAGGAGTTGTTGATTCTGCTGCATTGGAGGAAACTTTACAGGCTATCATTCCTTCAGTCTCGGAAGATATGAATTTATCTCTTTGTGCTCCTTATAGTAGTGAGGAGATAAGGGAAGCATTGTTTCAAATGTATCCAACCAAGTCACCTGGACCGGATGGAATGCTGCCCTTATTTTTTCAGCACTATTGGGAGAGTATTGGTACAGATGTAACAGAGGCTGTTCATAACTTTTTGCATTCTGGTCAGTTACTCAAACAGATTAATTTCACGCACATTTGTCTGATTCCTAAGGTTGCTTCTCCTGAGACTATGACAGATTTGAGACCTATAGCATTATGTAATGTGATTTACAAGTTATGCTCCAAGGTTATTGCTAATAGGCTAAAGATGTTATTGCCTCAGATTATTTCACCATTTCAGAGTGCATTTATTCCAGGTAGATTGATTACCGACAACACGCTGGCAGCTAATGAGTTGGCACATTTTATTCATAATAAAAGATCAGGTGATGAGTTTATGGCTCTCAAACTGGATTTGAGTAAGGCGTATGATCGGTTAGAGTGGTGTTTCTTGCAAAAGGTTATGGAACAGATGGGATTCGCTACTAGTTGGATTCAGATGATTATGCAGTGTGTTACTACTGTTAGGTACTCATTTCTGGTGCGGCGTAAGCCTCGTGGATATGTGGTTCCAACAAGAGGTTTAAGGCAAGGTGATCCTCTCTCACCTTATCTGTTTTTACTTGGGGCTGAGGGTTTGTCAGCTTTGCTACTTAAGAAGGCTGAGGTGGGGGTGTTACCAGGTATCTTTATTTGTGAGGGTGCTCCTATGGTGAATCACCTCCTGTTTGCAGATGACAGAATGCTATATGCTAAAGCCAATTTACAGGCTTGTCAGGCGATCAGTAATGTGTTGGAAGTGTATGGCAAAGCATCTGGGCAACAGGTGAATTTTCACAAGAGTTCCGTTACTTTCAGTAAGAACGTTGGGATAGTGAACCAGAGGTTATTTGCTTCTTCTTTGGGGGTTGAGGTAGTGGAGTCTCATGAAAAGTACATGGGGTTACCTACTTTTGTGGGTAGGAATAAAACTAGTACTTTTCAATATATTCAGGAAATGTTGGATCAGAAACTTAAGACATGGCAAGGTCGTCTGTTGAGTGGAGCTGGGAAAGATATTCTGATCAGGGTGGTGGCCCAATCCTTGCCTACGTACGCTATGAGCTGTTTTCAATTAACAAAAAAATTTTGTGATGATCTTCAGCAGGTTTGTGCTAAGTTCTGGTGGGGAAGTACAACAGAGAAGAGAAAAATTCATTGGAAGTCTTGGCAATTTTTGTGCCGGCCCAGGGAGGAGGGCGGTATGGGGTTTAGAGATTTACATGTTTTTAATATGGCTATGTTGGCTAAACAGGGGTGGAGGATTCTGCAGTATCTGACATCTTTGATTGCAAGAATGTATAAAGCAAGGTACTTCCCGAATTCTACCTTCTGGGAAGCTGAGAGTCATCCGACACCTTCTTTCTCGTGGAGGAGTATCTTTGCTGCAAGGAGTGTATTGGAAAAAGGAGCTAGATGGCAAATAACCTTTTCGACTTTTACCTATTCAGGGTGGGAGGGACCTGAGCTGGCATGTTAGTGACTTGTTGACTAAGGAAGGGCAATGGAATGAGGAGTTGGTGTATCAGTTCTGTCATGGTGATGATATACCTCTATTCTTTCTATTCCTTTAAGTAGCCAGCGAGTAACTGATCGTTGGATTTGGCATTTTGATACCAAGGGTCTCTTCTCTGTTAAAAGTGCTTACCGACTTTTAATGGAGGAAGCTAGGGCTGAGGTTGTTCTTGACCAGGTACGTAATTCATGGAAGAAGTTATGGTCGGCTAATTTACCAGGTACAGCTAAAATTTTCTTGTGGAAGGTGTTGAATAATTGTCTTCCAACTGTGGAGAGATTAATTGAGAAACAGGTTCCATTGGAGTCAGGGACATGTATACTTTGTGGGGTGGAGAATGAAACAGCTGAGCATTTATGCAGGTTTTGTCCTTTTGTGATGGAGACTTTGGCAGCAGTGCCTGGATTAGCACGGGTTGGCTATTCTAGTGCAGCAACGCAGTTCCATTTTGTGGATTGGCTGTGGTATTGTGCTTCTCATCTGTCCTCTCAATTATGGGCAATTTTTGTCCATACTTTGTGGGGAGTATGGAGGGAAAGGAATGTAAGGGTATGGGATAATAAGCATACGGTGGTGGCCAATGTTGTGATGCTTCTTTCTGTCAGGCTTCAGGAGTACCAACGACACCATAGTAAAAATAAGAATGGGGGGAATGGAAGAGCTGTACCTTGGAAACCACCAAGTGCAGGATGGGTGAAAGTAAATTTTGATGGAGCTTATCATGGGGCTACTGGTACTGGTGGGATTGGAGTGATAATTCGAGATGATATGGGGCAGTGCTTGGGTGGTTGTTATGCTCCAGTTTCTAATGTTTCTTCTGCTGAGCAGGTTGAAGCTTTGGCTGGGAGAGAGGCTGTCTCACTTGCTATTCAGCGAGGCCTTTCTCCTGTGATTTTTGAGACAGATTCTTTACTCTTTTGCATGCTACAAAGCAGAGAGTCATCCCCCATACTTCCTTCATTGGTCGTGTGTATGATGACATTATCTTCCATCTTCAACAGATGCAAGGTTCTTATTTTACTCATGCTTATCGTCAAGCCAATGTTGTGGCTCACAATTTAGCTAGTTTTGCTCATTCTTCTTCTAGTTCTTTATTTTGAGGCTCAGAGCCTCCTTCTTGTATTATTGATGTACTTTCAAATGAGTTTTCCTCCTAGTTTAATTTGAGTTGACAGTTTCTAAAAAAAAAAAAAAAATAGCTGTGACCCTTTTATTTTCTTTAACTTCTTATTATTGCTCATTCATCGTAAGCCATAATTTTTTTTAGGGGAATAAATATGTATATATTTTCGCACGATTATATTGAGTCATTGTCCAAAAATTACATACATCAAAGTCTAAATTCCTGAATCAATAGCAGTTTTGTTGGTTTTTTCACTCTAATCAAGAAGAGACTCTCTAACAAGTAAAGACCATTATAAAATTACATGATCACTTTGAACCTAAAAGTAAAACAATAAAATTAAATTAAAACTAGCCAGCTAGTACACAACTGCAGGAAGACTCAAAAACCACCCGACTAGTAAGTCATAATTTGGTAAAGGGAAATGATAATAAATAATAATAAAATATAAAATAAAAAAAATAAAAAACCTAGTAGCAATTCCTTAGGTGACACATGGTTGATCAAGAAATAAATCAATCATGACAGATGAGTTTTCTTTCGCTAAGAAATATCATAGCTAGGGGCTGTGTGTGATATTATTATTGGCTGGTGATATATAGAAAGGGACCCTCTAACCATTCCATCATTCCAATGGGCCCTTTTCTGGTGGTTAGTTGCATGCTAGCTAGTTCGGGTCACTTTCATTCCGGCTAATCAAACAAACTAATGGCATAGTTCTATACCCAAAATGACTATACCTGGCTAAGACATGACTTCGTTTTTGTATTTGCCTCTCCAAATAAATACATGTGCACTTGGGAAGCAAAGGAAATTTCTCTTCAAAATGTCATACGCAGTGCCTTTTGTAAACTCTTGTGAAGATAAGATTAATTCATAGTTTTGTATCTTGGTAAACTAGAAGCAACCTAAACAATATTTTGCAAGAAGTAATTGGTTTGTATACATGTTACCCACCTTTATCTTCTAAGTTGAGAGTTTACGAATAGATTTAGTGCACTTTCACTTAAAAAAGTAAATTAAGATAACACAATCTTACTGAATAAGTTTCATTCATACGTCAATTAATTTAATATTCTGTTTAATTATTACAAACATCTTTTATAAAACTCGACAATTATTTCGATACACAGAAACCTGTGTCTTTAAAAGATTAATATAACTTTTGCGATCCATTTCATTAAACAAATTTCCACCAACTTAACCACAACGAATCAACCATTGAAATGTCATAAAAAAAAAAAAAAATCAACCATTGAAAACTAGCATAGTATCCTCCCAAGCTTCCAAGAAGAGAAATAGAAAATACTCCACAGACCCGACATGATAATGTTACGGCCACAAAGTACGAGGTCCAACCCGGACACGCGTCCTTCATTTGATCACAAGTCAACATTCCCGTCAAGCCGAAAAACCCATGAACCAAAAAAAAAAAAATTAAGATGGTATCTCACTGCCTCACGAGCCGCCACGTAACTAGATTCTAGATATCGCCGGGTGGGCCCCACGTGGCAGAAAATCTCCCGCGCCATACCGGAATCACTAGCAGCGCGCTCTTCCCTTACACCTGTCCCCCAGACCCCATCGGAGCCGTCCACGTCTCCCCTTGAAAAACCCAAGTCAGTGGTCCTTATAATGGGGTTTTGGCACCCATCGATCGGCCAGCGAAATATGGACGGTTCCGATTTGATACTTTCTTGTACGCTTCTGTTGCTTTTAGTTCGGTTTGTGTTAATCGTTTTAATTTCTCTGTGTTTTTGTCGCTGAGATATTTTCATGCACATTGAAAACAGGTCGCAGTATTGATCTTGGTTTTGGTTTCAGGGTGTTTGTGGAGGATTTATATCCGGTAAATGACGTTTGCTTCCGGCGATATGAGGCGGAGCCTTGTTATTGAGAAGAAGAATGATCGCAGCAGAAAGCGAATGAGAGTCCGACGGCTCAAGTACACGTGTCGGACAAAGATCCGGCTGGACGTTAGCGGCGGCGACCAGGAACGCAGCTCCGGAGATCGTCAAACTGAGAAGGATGCTGGCAATTCTGTGAAGATAGTATCGGTGTCGTTCTCCTCGTCGTTGGAGAACGACAGGGTCCTGTCGAGTTCTGGAGATGAAACGAGGGACGGGAGTGAGAGGAGTAGCTACGGCGTCGTTTCGGTGGCGGGGAGGAGGAGGGAAATGGAAGACGCGGTGAGAGCGGAGGTAGGGTTTGCGGTCGACGGGAAGTACGACTTTTTCGGGGTGTACGACGGGCATGGTGGGGCCGACGTAGCGAGGGTTTGCCGGGAGAGGTTCCACGAGGTGGTGGCGGAGGCGGTGGAGATGGAGGTGGTGAAGGGAGTGAAGGAGGAGGTTGATTGGGAGAGGGTGATGGAGGGGTGTTTTCGTAAAATGGATGAGGAGGTGAATGGGATCTCAGTAGCCAAGACGGTTGGGTCTACGGCGGTGGCTGCGGTGGTGACGGAGGAGCAGGTTGTGGTGGCCAACTGTGGTGATTGTAGGGCAGTCTTGTCAAGATCCAGTGGTACTATTGCCTTGGCCTTGTCTAGTGATCATAAGGTAACAATCTAACCTAGTACGTAGTCGATCAACATTATTTACTTATAGCTGGATTTTGAATCTAACTGGTACATTGGCCTTAATTTGCAAGCTTGCTAGTAGGTTAGTTAATAATAGAACAGTGTGTTATGGTTACCTCTAGGCATCAGTTATATAATTAGCCTTGATATTACGTTGTAATCGATCTATTAATATATAAGGGTTTCAGCTTGATGTTAATCAGATTTGTAAACCTAACTGAATATTTGTATGTGCGTTGTCAGCGTTGATGTACAATTAATTACTTTCTGTGTCAAATATAATTAGCCTGATAGAGCAGATGAGTTGGAGAGAATTGAAGCTGCGGGTGGGAGGGTGATCAATTGGAATGGAAGCCGTGTTCTAGGGGTGCTTTCCACTTCCAGATCCGTAGGTATGTACATACATGCACATTGTAAGGATAATTTTAGAGCACACTTTCGGACTTCATTATAAAATTGTTAAACCGTATCATTTGAACTGTCTCATCATTTCAACGCTTCCTAGAGTTGAAGAATACCATACATGCATTACGCACATTCAATAGCCTTGGCTAGGTAGTCAAGATGATTAAGGGTACCTAAGATCTGTTTCTAGCACTGATCATAAGTACTGTTAATCGATTGCGGGTACGTGTAGGTGACCAGTACCTGAGACCATATGTGATTTCGAAACCGGATGTAACGGTGACGAAGCGAACAGAGGAGGATGAATTCCTCATCCTAGCTAGTGATGGCCTGTGGGATGTTATATCCAATGAGGTTGCATGTCAAGTTGTGAAGAAGGTCCTTCAAGGCAGAATCATGACGAGAAGGATTATTAATCATGATCGTGATCATGTGCTCCTGAATTATGAAAGGCCGCCGGACAGTGCTACTAGTAGTAGAATATCTGAGGCAGCAGCAGTATTGGCTGAGCTAGCTATGGCCCGGGGAAGCAAAGATAACATTAGTGTCATAGTAGTGGACCTCAGAAAATTGCCTGACTAGCTAGCGGTTTTATCTATATATGCTTTCTGATAATCATATTGATTTTTTGTGCCAGTTCTTGTATAGAAGATTCAAAATTGAAGTTGATTTTCAATTAGAAAAACAAGTTGAGCGATATTGATTTGCAATTGTTCGATCAAAAGGTTGACTACATATATAGGGCATGCAATTTGAGTTCTATATCTGTTTTCATTGATTTGCTTAATAGAACAATGTTGGTAGTATATTTATGTCTTGGAACATAACTATCAATGCCATTGGGGATTGCATATTGTCTTTCGAGTTTTCAGCATGTCATGAAAGATCGAGTTTTAGATCCTACATGCTCTTTTCCATTATCAATGTAATGCGTTCTTTTTTTCTTTCTTTTTTGGGTCAAGTCAATGCAATGCGTTCTTGAAAATATGTGCTTCGCAAACATGTTAACAAAAATAATTAAATATGACGCATAACCAAATGGATTCTTGAGAAATATAAGCTTCACAACGCATGTTTCGATAAAAATCGAAATGACGCGTAAGCATTAAGCAACTATGTATAGTTTGAGTAAAGTAAACTAGTCGTATATATATTATATACAGAAAGGATCGGAAGCGGACTTCCACACCTGATGCAAAAGTGCGGACACGGCTCAGGGAGGCTCACGGCGGTGCGGATAGTGGCTCTGGTTCTGTCATTGCTCGGAGATCAGGGACATCCTAGACGGTGTCACCATCAAAGTGAAGGCCAACGTGATCGAAGTAGAGGGTCAGCGCTGGAATTTCAAAGGAAAATCCAAGCACCTCAATCTCGACTTCGAACTCATCACGGAGGAGTCCACCGGCAAGAAGATTCTCAAGATGGAGGCCTGGTTCGGCACGAGCAAGATCAGCGCCTCCATCCGCGCAGCCTCGAGCTGTTCTGAGCAGCGTCCGCACTTTTACATCTTTGCGGACGTTCGCCTCAGATCCGACCTGATATACGGAGCTGTTCAGAAGAGGACGTCAGCACAAATGAAAAAGTGCGGATGTCCTTCCTTAGGCCTCGATCAAGCGGCGATGGCAGCGCTGTGGTTGCCGGTGCTGAACCAGGCCTCGATGTCGAGCCTTTGCTTGCCGTTAGAGTCGTCGATGAAGAGTTCGAAGTCGACCTTGATGGGCTTCCATGGTTTCAAGCAAAACTCGCTGCGCACACATTCGATTCCGATCAGTTGAGCCTTCGCCTTGATGGTGACGCCGTCTGGGATGTCCAGAGTGTTCGTCCGACAACTGCAGCGCCTGAAATCGCTGTCTGATTGAGGCTTGAGGAGGGACGTGCGGACGTCTGCTTCTGATCCGGCCTCTGTGTGTGTGTGTCTATATATATCTATATATATATATATATATATATATATATATATATATATATATATATATATATATATATTATCAATTGAAGAATTTACGGTCACCGACATTTTGGTAATATATATGTAGATAGAAGGACGTCATGTTTTTCTTATTTGTCTGAGACTGAAAGGAGTCACAAGTGATGTTGGCTTATAGGGATACATTATGAATGTACTTGCATTCCTTTCGTGTGCAAATATATATAGTTGATTAGTTGTAGATTAACTTCTTCACCTAAACCCTACCTCTTTGCATGTGTTATGTGTAGAGTAGTGTAGAGAACAAACAAAGAAAGGGAGGCCTACTTGGAGGTCCAATTAAGAGGATATATGGTCCATATAATTTCTCAACCACAGTATTAATTTTTTGACAAAGCTGGTATTCCTGGGGCTATCGTACGGATGAAGTTGTTTTATTTTGATATTTTCTACTTGATTTAATAGGAAAAAAGATCAACTTAGGAAAGTGTAGATTTTAAAGGTTGATCATCTACGTCGTGAAAAAAAATACATTAAAAGATCAAACACGTTCATTTTTAAAATAATTAAAATGAGACTTGGAAAATGTATTTAGTTAAATGATTTATCAAATATTTAAGTTGGATAGGCACTTGGAATTACTCCTTTTACTTTCTTTATGATTAATTCCATTGAACTTGCACCAACTTTTTAAAGCGCATGCTTCTTGCTTGTTTAATGTTCTACCCTTTTTACAGTTGAAGCCTTACTGTATGAAGAAAAATGGGGTTTTATGGCATTTTATTATTGCTTGACAGTGCCAAAGCACCCTTTTTATTCTTGGCATCACATATCATTTTCCACACTCATTTAAATATTGAGACACGTGTAACTTCATTATTTGAAAGAAGGAATTTTGTTGATTATGAGTTGCATTAGCCAAAAGCAATTAGCCTTCGGATTATCTTTACATTTCGAATTGGGCTCGTCACTAGAATTAGCCAAAAATTATTCTCTTCTTTGTAAGTATACTAATTGTTCTTGTACTTACAGCTAATTATTCCCTCCTATAGTACTGTCCACAACTAACACATCTTAAATTCAATGAAGGAAATTATTTCAAGCGATTAATCAAAGTCTTAACTAATTTTGGGGGCAATAATTCAACGCTGATCACACACATGCACCTTGGCCCTGGATCACGACAGCCTTATTCTCTTTTCCTTTGAATATGATGCATGGCTTTTTCAGATTCTTATGACACGTTTTATTACGACGGGCTCATCTTTTTGCCTTTGTCAATGAAAAATCAAGCTTAATTTCATTTTGGTTGAACTAGAAGCGGAAAATGATGACGATCTAGCCTATTTAATTTGGTTGAAAATTTTTTTTTTTTTTGAGAAGAAGATAAAACTTTTATTCATTAACTGGAAATAATACAGCCATGGGTTTTTCTTCTGATTTGGATTAATTTGGTTGAAAATTGACAAGGACATTTATCAAAAACCTCCTTGATCCATCATCCATCAATCACATCTTATGAATAAATTGTACGTCTTAATCTAAATTGATCTGTGAAGAAACGTTAATTTAATTTGAATTATTTGCTTAGATTTGTTGATAATAATGTGTCTCTTAAATGTATATTTAATGTGGAATTCTAAATGGACATATAAATGAAAAAATCAACAAAAATAATAATAAAATGAAAAAGTCAAAAAATTAACACCGGCCAGCGGCCACACCACTAATGTAGTATCTTTCCACCTCAAAAGAATAGTTCTTATCAAAGTTAAAAGCATATCATGTTATCGCAGGGGTTCCTTCATTGCTTTCATAACACCAAAAGAAGAAAAGTATGCTTAGATGTTCTTTGTTCCAACCATTCCATGTTTGATAAGAAACAGAAAATGGATGCATATATATCTGGTTTCTGCTCAACAGGTTTGAAAGCTATTATTGGGGAAGAGGTCCGAAGAGCCAGCAGTGACTATGTGGTTGATAGCATTTCACTGGGCAAATCCTGGGGCTGGGGCTGGGGCCACGAAAATGATGAACGAACTCACCAAAACGAAAGCATTTCAGATAAAAAGCTAAATGCAGTGGTTCTCTTTGAATCGAGATCCACTGTTAAAGAAAACAGATAAACAATACGTACTAAAAGCATGCATCACATTGTTTTATTTATGTCGTTGATTGATACAGACGTCCATTAATTTGTGGGGTAGAAAATATCGATTCTTTTCTATATCTATCTCTCCGGCCTATATTCTAGCTATTTAGGGCAATGAAAGAATCCAAATTTCTATTTATTGGTCTGAGAATGAATTTGAATTTGAAATCTCATCTAGTAATTTAGCAGAGACACAATCAAAAACATTCAAACACATTAGAGAGTGTCCCGCTTGAAGATTATTCGATACATCTCATTTAGGAGTCATTGAACGAAACGGAGTTGCAGCCTGAAGTGCAAACATGACCAAATCATATAAGGAAAACGATGATCGATCGGAGAACATAAGGGCACCGACATCCTTGACCATGTCCAAAGTGTAGTTAGAGCAACTCCACCCGTAGTCAAGAAATGTCAAGGTCGAAAAGTCAAGGCCTAAACTAATCAAGAAACTGTTCACTGCCACTAGACATAGATTTCCACCCGTTCTGTTTCTTGACCAGTCAGATTTACTGTTCATTGATTTTTTTTTAATATTTTTTTTATTGGAAAATTGAAATAGATTTGATGTAAATAGATGGTAATAATGGAGATTTATGGATAATTAATGTCAGAATTGTAATTGCTATAGCTTTTCGGAAAGGGAACGACGCTAGGAAGAGAACTCATAGCTTTGCCACGACGTGTGGGGTTTTTTGGGCTTTCGGGATCGTTTTGGGCCTCAAAACTGCAATTTACTATTTTTATAATATTTTCGGTGGACAAATTTTCAAATACAACTTTTATTTCATAAAATTTATGCTTACATAAATGAAAAACTAGGAATAGTACAATACAATTACACAACATGCATAATCACCTAATTATTCAAATCATCATCCTCATCCTCTCTAGGAATCTAATTTGTGTTTGAAGGGTCATCATTAAGGTTAGGGTTGGTGGAATCACCTGTAGAGAAAGGTGAAAATTGTGGTTGTGTAGGATATCCCTGTTTGGCTCCAATTTTGTTGCAGCTGGTCAACAGTCTCTTTTTTGCGCGGGCGTGCCAGCACTGTTAAGGTGCGGTCGTCGGGGGTGTCCCTTGACCTCGTCACGAGATTGTGGACGAGGAGAGCACCAACCTCGTCGCGGGATTCTTTTTGCCTCGTGCTGGAGGACTTTGTCTTGTGTCACCAAGTCGATACTCAACGTTGTAGGTTGAGCAGAGCGAAATCACCGGGAAGTAGAGAGAACTTGTCAAAGCGTGACTTTAGCTTAGCTGGTTTGCGAGGGCGTTACCCTTGCTTGGCTGGTTCCGTAACCGTTGTGGTCGCGGTACTACAGTCGGCTCCCGAGGAGACTAGGACCGAAGCACTTTGATAGAGGGTTTGGTGACACTGACAGTCGGCTCCTGAGAAGACTAGGACTAGAGTGTGATCACCAGTAAGAGAAAGAGAGGGGTTGCTCTGGAGAGGCTTGGATAATCTTAGAGATTGTTGTTGATGAATTGTGTGTTGTGTTGCATGTTTCATTTTAGCCTCTATATATAGGCTACCATGCCAAAGTGGTTGGCCTTAAACAAATCATGATAATTGAGCACTAAATGGAGGTGGAGGTGGAGGTGGAGCACTAAATGGAGATGAAAATGATGAGTTTTGGAGTGATTTTGAATCACTTTCTGCTCCTTTATTCCTTCAATTATATATCCACCAAGAATTCAGAATGGGCCTTCGACTTCTTCATATCAAATGATCTACCATGAGTGTAGATCATTCTGGAAAAATTTCAGAGCTTACTTCCATGTGGTTGGGCCGGAAACGCTGCTGGACTCCTTACAAGTCCGGTTTTCCAGTTTTGTCTTTCAGAAAATTGGACTGATTGTTTGAAGGTTTTCCACTCCAAACTAGCTCTTGTACTATTCATAAGAAATGATCCTTGGGATGTCTAGAATGAATCTGGAAATTTTTAGCTCATTTGGATTTCATTTGTTTAGTCTTCCACCCCTCCTTCCTTGTTTAGCTCGGTTTCTCCTAGCCGAAGTAGGAAAATGTGCTAAAGTTGACTTTTCATTTCCATGCTTCCATCATTTCCTTTTCTTGCGGCTCGCATAATCTTCCATAATTCTGCAGGTAGGCTTTATTTAGCCTCTAAATAATATATCTCGAACTTGTTGACAATATATAGCTTGAGCCACTGATATTGACTCAATTTCTCCAAGACACGCCTTGTCAGGCCAAAATGCTCATTTTGGGTTCAAACAATCCCCCGGGGTAAGGTGGTTGCGGATAGTATCCACCGGGGTAAGGGGGTTGTGGGAATCCACCGGTGAAGGGAGGTGGTGGGACTCCACCGGTGAAGGGAGATTGTGGGAATCCATCGGGGCAAGGTGGTTGTGGGTATGCACCGGGGTAATTTGGTTGTGGGAATGCACCACCGGAATAGTATCCACCCATAGAAGGTGGCGTCTACTCACCAAGATCTTCTCTCTCCGCTATCTTCTTTTGCCTTCTTGACCAATAACGCTTTTTAGTTGGCGTCCTGTGACTTGTATCAATCTCCATAATACGCTCTTCCCTCTCTTTAATTCACTCTTCCCTCTCTTGTAATAGGAATGCCTCTTTTCGCATATCCATTTGCAATCGGATACAAGCTCGTTGATTTTTCTCTTGGAAACTTCGAGCGAATTCCTCATCGAGTTTTTTCTTGCCCGCGGTTGCCTCTTTTTGGTTGTTCGCTATACTCTCGACAGCGCTTGACAAAGGACTTTGATCTTTCGCTTCCTTCTTTCCTTTCCGAATTGCTTCTTTCGCAGCCTTCCTTCCTTGAGGCCTCACATTAGGATCTGTAGTTTCAACTGCAATTACCTCATCTACATCCATGTCCAAGTTGATGGGAGAATTTTCAGCAATTGGTTGTGTGTGCGTATGTTGACTTCCTTCATTTGATGTTCCTCCGGATGTATGGCTAGAGATGTCTTTAAATTGTGCAAAGCCCTCCACAACAGCGTAACTATCAAAACTTTGAAAATTGTGTCTTCTTTTCTTCCCTCTTCTCTTCATCCCGACATGACACAATTTATGTGTTTCATCTTGCTACGTAATTAAAAAAATAATAAAAAAATACAATTAGTACAAATATAAACGCTATTATGAAGGGTCATCTATTATAAATGTCATAATTTTAATAAGAAAGTATCTCACCGTTTTACAATAAAAATCAATAAGTACAAATATAAACATCGTTGTAATTACATCATTATTTATCAACTAATTATTTTAATTATAACAAAAAGCAATTACTACAATTAAAACGATATTATAATTACTACATTATTTATCAATTAATATTTTACTATAATGTATCAACAAATTAAATGATTTATCAACAAATACATACCTCATCAACCGCATTCGAACCGCTCTTGTACCAATTTTTCGCTTGCCTTAATGCACAATGCCACTCAAAGAGTTCAACCTTCAAAATTTTCCACCTTCCCTGCAAAGAGGAAGATGATCGGCTCTTGTACCAATTTGTGACAAAGTGTCGCTTCAAGCGCCTCCAGGCAGACTGGGTCAAGAAAAAAGTCACGGGCTTGGCTTTTTTTTTGGACTTGGTCAAGGAAAGCCAAACTTTGGCTAGCTAAATTTGGGCCGGTGAAGGCTTCTTTTTCCCCTTACCCGGTCAACACATCATCAATCCTACATGGCAGCCGGTCAATACCAGACCGGTGGAAATGCTCTTAGTTGTGGGATTGCCTTTGTGGATCGATCATAAAAGTTGATTTCAATGTCCACGACGAGGGGTATGTACGTGTTGAACAGAAGTTGGATATTGTTGTAAATGAACCACAACCTCGTTACCCCCAACTCAAAGGTCAATTAGCCAACACAACGAGTACTATTTGTTTGTCTATTTTTTTTAATAATAATAATACGGTATCAATGATTATGCACTATTTCATCTAATAAGGATGCTAACATTTATATTTATTCCTTTCAACAAAAAAAAAGATTTATTAAAATGAAAAGAGAACTGCAGGAGGGGATATGAAGCCAAAACTCCTAGGGAAAAAGAAAAAATGAAATTCAAAAGGTATAACCAATTGAATCAAAGGTTAACACACACAATTTGTGTCCGGTTATGGGTAGGACAGGGATCTCACGAACTAGTTGGACAGTGTTTGACCTTCGATTTTTTTTTTTTATGAGTCTTTGGCAGAGCCTGAATGAGACTTTCATCTTCTAAGGTTGCGTCACCCTCATCGTACCAAGAGCTTAAAAAATTGATGTCAGACCAAACATAAACAGTCTGCCCAATAGGTTCTTCATTTTTCAAATCACCCCAACAAAACTTAGTTAGAACATTATGTCGTGAAGAACTTGTTGGAGTTGGACTTGTTGCCTGTTTCAACATGTCCTAATCTACCAACATTAGTCACATTTGAGCTCTCAACTTGTATGCCAGGTTGAGCATCATTCAAAACCAAATTTGCATTAGATTCATCTCCTTCACTACAAATGTTTGCATCAATCTTCTTCACTTGATCCATTTCACACTTTGCTGAAAGAACTTGAAAAGAATTAGACAAAGGAACTAGAGAGACATGTTGTTGCCAGATTTCAACAGGTGGACTACGTGCATTAGGTGTTTTCAAGAACACCCATGACACATGGACTATGCTGACCTTCAATGTGACTGTCCACAAGAGACATCAAAATATTTGAGATTTACAATACACATGGTTCACATGGTTTGTTATAAAAGTTTTTGTTAAAGTTATGATAATGTCGATATGTGTTTTATGTTTTACCCAACAAAGTCTTATTGTTTTATGGTCCTTTTCTCAAAATCTTGATGTCAATGTGGTGGATTGCTTTATACTTTACATGTCCGTTGCATAATGATTTCTTTCTTTTTTTGGCAATAAGTTGCATAACAAATTGATACGAAAGAAATGTTTAGTTGTGAAAGGTTATTTCGTGAAAGACATTGCGGTCACTGTCAATCAAGATAATATATTGGTACACCAATTTTTCACCCAATGCTAAACATTTAGCTCATGTTTAGTGGGGTAAATCTATAGTATGTTAATATTTCTCATACATCAACTATTTTTACCACTTTAAGGACTCATGTTACCACTTTGAGGACTAATATTACTATTTTGAGGACTCATATGGTAAACTAAGAAAATTTACCACTTTAAGGACTCATGTTACCACTTTGAGGACTAATATTACTATTTTGAGGACTCATGTGGTAACTAAGAAAATTTACCACTTTAAGGACTCATGTTACCACTTTGAGGACTAATATTACTATTTTGAGGACTCAAATTACCACTTTTAAGGCAATTGTATGCATGTCATACGTTAACATTTTGTAGAATTTTCCATGTTTAGTGTACACGAATACAATTTTTATTAAAAAAATAATGTGTTTCAAATGGTTAATGACTGAATAGTTGAAATTATTTTTTTATTTTATAAGAAAAAAACTACAAAACAACCAAAAGAAAATTAAATAGAGGAGCCTCCAGGGCACTTATAGTTGATCCTATTAAACATAGAAGCAGTAGTTGTGGAGTGAGGAAGGTCCCGAAACCAAATATGACTTAAATCGAGATTATGACCCATCTTTGTCAAGGAATCAGCAACAAAATTGGATTCTGTTGAAGATGTGTTTAAGCTTGATATCCTCAAAACATGTAGCAAGCTTCCTGATATTCCGATAGCTGGAGTTAAGCTTTTGAGGAATCGAGTAATTACTAGTGATACAGTTCATAAGAGTTTTGGAATCACCCTACACTTGAACTTTTGCAACCATTTTGCAAGGCTTGATAAAAACTATCACGAAGAGCAAAACTTTCAACGAGCAAGACATTAGTAGTGCCCATGTATCTTGACTCCGCCAATAAAAAAGTGCCATTAGTACCTCTAATTATAAACTCAACTGTAGCTTTGTTGTTATGGATAACAGAACGCAGTCGTCAAAGTTAAGATTGACCGTTTAAGGACTAGGAGAAACCCACCTTATGCAATGAGCTTGATTAGATGGTTTCTTTGTAGCATAAGATTCTCTTTCTAGAAACTAGAGCCAATAGAAGCAGAATCCATAAACACTTTGGAACGATGAGGAAAGATTTGGCAAAACACGAGATTGTTTCGAGCCTCCTGAAGTTGCCAACATATAAGCAGAGCTTTACTCTTTACTTCTCTATCACAAGGTTGATCAATAAACTTTTCTCTAAGCCAAGTTACCATACCATCACTTTATTTTCTCTTTTGATAGTTTCAATGAAACAACGGACATGATGAGTGTAATGACCTAATTTCTCGTAAAAAGTTGATAATAATAAAAAAAAATCATATTTTGGTATATAAAAAATGTGTGTGTTGTGTGTATCATATGATACATATTTAATAGAGAAAAATTCAGGTACCATCCCCAAACTATGTTGCTAAGGCCAATTTGATACCCGAACTCTTAAAATTATCAATGTGATACCCAAAGACATATTTTGACATCAATGTGATACTTCAGTTAAAAATTTCCAACGGCTCCGTCTATTTGCTGACGTGGCAAGCACGTGGGCCCAAAAAAGGGCAAAATGGACTTTTTACCCTCTTTTTTTTTTTTAAATTCATTTTTTTTTCTTTTCATTTCTTTTTCTTCTTCTTCTTCTTCTGGGATTTTCTTCTAGCCCAAGACCAGTCTGACGACGATGGTGACTCTCTCCCAAGAAATCAAAGAAAAATGGTTTCTTCTTCTTCTTCTTCAACCTGACTCTTCTTCTTCTTCTCTCTCCTCCTCCTCTCTATCCTCTCCTTCTCCACCGCCCAAACCATCACTAACGCCGCCGAGATCCTATCCAATTCCTGCTACAAATCCATCTCCCTCACACTCCTGTGGATTAACGACGATGTTACATGATAGGAACAACAACCAAAAGAAATGAAAAGGGCTGAGTAGCAATTAAGTGAAAGAGAACATTTTGGAAGAAATTGCAAAATGATTCATGAATCAATCTTGAGTCCAAAAGAAATGTTACAAACTGGTTGGCTCCGCCATCGTCCGCAAGCTCCAGTCCTTAGGTTTCACCAACCTCGTTCTCCGCACCCACACCGACCTCAAGTCCTTCTTCGCCACCGAAAAGTCCCAATTCATAATCCTCGCCGCCACTAAAGTCGGTGGCATCCACGCCACTAAAGTCGGTGGCATCCACGCCACCAACACCACTTACTCGGCTGACTTCATCGCCCTCAACCTCCAAATCCAGACCACCGTCATCGACGTCTCGCACCGATTCGGAGTCAACAAGCTTCTCTTCCAGGGATTGGTGTAAATGCAAGAGGAGCCGATAACCTTGTCGGAATCGCAGTAAACGCCAGTGAAATTACTGGGGTCGGAAGTGAAATCCCATGAGGCACCCTACTGAGCATCAATCTCTTGTCACTAGGATTTGTGATGCTCGCTCTTTCATCGAGTCAACCGCCTTCATCAACCGCGACCCCTCCCTCAAGTCCCTCATCTCCCGCCTTGACCTCGCTGCCAACCCCAACTCCCGATCCTTGCCGAACTCCGCTTCTCCTGTCACCCTCCACCCCCGCCATCGCCAACCCAACCCATCCTCTTCAATTTCTCAGCATCCAACCACCGAGCTCGAAGAAGAAGCAGACCCCAGAAGAAGAATTTAAAAAAAAAAAATTGCTGATGAGATTTAACATCAGGGTCATTTTGGTCTTTTTTTTTTTTTTTGACTTGACGTCGGCAAACAAACGGAACTGTTAGATTTTTTTGACGAAAGTATCACGTTGATGCCAATATAGGTCGTTGGGTATCACATTGATACTTTTGAGAGTTCAGATATCAAATTGGCCTTGACAGCATAGTTTGGGGACGTGGGCTGAAATTTTCTCTATTTAATATCTGCTCAATCTATGGCCAAAGTCATAGCTTCCACCTTTGCATAACCATATGATTAGTTGAATCATGATCCTCACTTCCTAGTTTCAATAAACAAATCACCAACCTTTCAAACAAAAAAAACAAATCACCAAAAATTGGTAACGTTCCCAATTTACCCATATACACCAATCACAAAAAATAACACAAATAAAAGGAAACAAACAAAATCTATAAAAATATATTTATTCTTCTCCGAATTATAGAACTTTTCTATAAATATTGGCCGGTACGCCATTCTCGTCCAAACCAAACTGGGCAGAACACAAAAGCCAGATAGCCAGAACCCAAAGCTAGTTCTAGAGAGAGAAAGAGAGAGAGAGAGAGAAACTCATACTGTGTAACTCTGACAACACAGACTAGATTCCAGAGTCTAGTTCAGCCCAGGTTCTCCAAATTTCAAAGCAAAACCCAATCTTTCTCTCATCAACGTCAGGCAAGATCACCTTTTTCATTAACTTTCTCTCTCTGTATCTGTATGTTTTTGGCTTATATGTATACGTATGTTATGCGTTCGGCCACATTGGGATTTTGTATTTCCGAGTTATGAATGTAATGCTGGATTTTCTCTCAATTTGATTGACCCAATTTGTAGAAACAGAGGAATAGTCTCGGTGCATCAATTTAATCCTAACACCTTGTTTGCTTCCCGGAAAGTTTCTGTTTTTGTGGCCTTTTTGCAACCAAACAGGATTACAGAAAAGAAAAAAAAAAGGAAAAATCTTTTTATGTTTCAGGGGATGAAGAACAACTGGAATTTGAAACATAATTTATTAATTATTTTTTTTTGGTTGCTTTTGGTACTTGTCGGTGTAGAGGGTATAAATTCTGAGGTTGTCTGTTTCTGGGGAGAAAGCTTTGTGTTGATAGTTTATTTTTGTTGCTGAGGTAATGCTGGGCACCAGAAGTTTTAACTCCTTTGTCTTTTTGATGAAAACTTGGGGCCCAGTAAATGGAATAAAATAAATCTCAGATGATTCTTTTCATTCTTGCAATGTAGGTGTAATTTTTGTTTACTGCGTGATCGAGGTGTTTAACTCGAGTTTAATTGCAGATGACTCTTTTGAGGGAATTGTGTGATGTGGTTTTAGGTTCTGAAAAGGAAAAAGATCTTGCCTTGATTATGTTCTGTATACCCAATTATATTGCATCCGCAAATCTAGTCTATCTTTACGTAAAGAGTGAAACTTTCCATTTTTTAACCATATGTATGGGTTATAAGTTAAACCCTTTTGCTGAAGAGTCGTTTCTTGTGATTTTTCATCTGGTATGCCTCTTTTCCTTGTTAACCAAAGCTGTTGTTTTGTTTGCATTGGTTGTTTTCAATGTACAAGATAAAGGTTTTAACTTGGTGCAATTTGTGTTTGTGTGTTTCTGTGACAACTTGTCTTTGATTGTCATAGATGTTTTGGTTGTGATTACTATTTCATTTTCCAAAATGTAGTACTTAATGAATGTTGTTTATTTCAGAGGCTGGAGTCGGAGAAGAAAAAGATAGTCTATGGGGGAAGACGCAGGAAGAGGTTTGGAATGCCAGAAGACTATGGATGGGAAGGTGAGTAACAGAAACGGTTCAGAGAAGGCCATTCCTTCTTGTTGCTTGAAGGCTAGGGCTTCAGATCCTGAGGCCGATGCAATAAGCCATTCTACTGTTGTTTCTGGGTGGTTTTCAGAATCCCAGTCTCGCACAGGTCATTATCTATAATTTCCTCCTTGTAATCTTAGTCAACTCTTTTCTTTCCCATCAGCAAAGTAATACATAGTCTTGTTGGATGTCCAAGCAGGTTGATAACATTGACCCCTTTATTTTCTTTTTGATTTGAATCGCAGATAAGGCTAGTAGAAAGACTTACTTCAACAACCCGATGTGGCCTGGTAGGCATTACTTTGATGCATCTATAAATCCACTTCTTTTCATGTGTGCATTAGTATTTGTTATACTTTGCAGCACATATTTCAGTTATACTATGGTTGAGGTTTTAACAATTTCTGATGGTCACAATCCTCAAGTTCTTGAAAACTGCCCTTTAGAGGACCCATTGTCAAATATTTTCCAGTAATGAGGAAAGGAAATAGGGACTGATGAACATTTGTTGCTTGATTTATATCTTGCCCTATTGGCGTAGTATCTGTTTGTTTGTCCCTGTTTTTTTGGCTCACTAAAATTTCTTGTTAAAATATATTCTGTTGAAAAGTTATCATCTCTAACTCTAGACTGTTTTTGTGCATTAAAAATGCCTTTGATGTTTATTTTATTCTTTTATTTCATTTTGAAAGGTGAAGCTCACTCACTGAGGTTTTAACAATTTCTGATGGTCACAATCCTCAAGTTCTTGAAAACTGCCCTTTAGAGGACCCATTGTCAAATATTTTCCAGTAATGAGGAAAGGAAATAGGGACTGATGAACATTTGTTGCTTGATTTATATCTTGCCCTATTGGCGTAGTATCTGTTTGTTTGTCCCTGTTTTTTTGGCTCACTAAAATTTCTTGTTAAAATATATTCTGTTGAAAAGTTATCATCTCTAACTCTAGACTGTTTTTGTGCATTAAAAATGCCTTTGATGTTTATTTTATTCTTTTATTTCATTTTGAAAGGTGAAGCTCACTCACTGAAAGTAGAAAACATTCTATTCAAGGATAAATCAGAGTTCCAAGAGGTTTTGGTTTTTGAGGTTTGACATTCTCATCTTGAAGGTTACCTCTGGCTGTTTATATCCATTCTATTCATTCTTTTTTAAGCATTTTTAATATGGCTCCTTTCTGTGCAGTCTTCAACATATGGAAAAGTGCTTGTTCTTGATGGCATCATTCAGCTGAGTGAGAAGGACGAATGTGCATACCAGGAGATGATAACTCATCTACCTCTTTGTTCGATTCCCTCCCCAAAAAATGTAATTTTCATAATCTATCCATCTTATTTTTGATGTTATGGTGTGTTTACTACTATATGATTATGTGATGGAATATGGTACTATATCAGGCTGCCAGTTGTCCTTATTGCATATTCTTTCTGCTATTCAGTAGTGCCAGCTTATGTTCATATTGCTAAATCTACCATGAATTGCAAAGCATATCTGGGTTTAGGAGGCTCTTGAAAAATGGGATTGTCCACTTTTTTATTGATCAGTAAGGTTTTGCATATAGTGCCTTCCATGGAATGATGTGCCTTATTTTGGCTGGATTTGGCTGCACAAGTCTGCAGCTGACTATTTGCAATGTAGTTCATATGTGCTCTGCCCCTGTGCCTGTTTTCTGCCACATTTAGGGTGGATTTGGGTAGATGAGCATTTTGCACTATGAACAAGTTTTCTAAATACTTGTCTAGTCAGGGCTAGATCTTCGGTCAAATTTTGGTTTTAAAAACAGAGTTGATTAGATTCCCTCATGAATTTGATGATTAATACAGTTATTGTTAATGCTAAATGCTTTAAAATCCTTGATGCAGGTTCTGGTTGTCGGTGGTGGTGATGGTGGAGTTCTTAGGGAGATATCGCGCCATCCTTCTGTTGAGCATATTGATATATGTGAGATAGATAAGATGGTTATAGATGTAAGTATTGGTTGTATTTGATTGTTGAGAAATTCTGTGGCAACCAACTCATCTGCAGTTTGTTTTTTCTTCTAGGTGTCTAAGAAGTTTTTTCCAGAGTTAGCTGTTGGATTTGAGGACCCTCGTGTCCATCTGCATGTTGGTGATGGTATGTTTACTGCTACAATTTCTTCTATCTGTTTGATAAAAGAGTTTCATCAAATTGGTTTTTCTATTTTGCTTTGCTGTCCCAATCATATCTCATTTTTATTACATGACAGCTACTGAATTCTTGAGGCATGCACCTGAAGGGAAGTATGATGCTATAATTGTTGATTCATCAGATCCTGTAGGTACGTTTTTTGATCTTTTACTAGAACACTTACTGCTTATATATATATATATATATATATATATATATATATATATATATATATATATATAGTGACGTGTTTTTGCATATTCACATGATATGCATTCCTGACTTTTAAGGTTTTAGAATCTAATGCTTAAATATATGGTATCCTTCGGACATAGGGCCTGCTCAAGAGCTTGTAGAGAAGCCATTTTTTGAGACAATCGCTAGAGCATTAAGGCCTGGCGGTGTTCTCTGTAACATGGCAGAGAGTATGTGGCTCCATACACATCTTATTGAAGATATGATCTCTGTTTGCCATCTAACATTCAAGGGGTCAGTCAACTATGCATGGGCGAGTGTTCCTACATATCCAAGGTAACAACATAATTTGTTTCTTACATATGCAAGTTTTGTCATCAACTTCAGTTGGATGGTTTGGCATTATAAGAGAACTTGCCAGTCTGAGATAAATTGAATTCTTCCCATTCGGGGATCAGGTAGATATTATGAAGTGATTCTTAATCTGAGATTACTGTCGTGCAGTGGTGTTATAGGTTTTCTGCTATGCTCAACAGAAGGGCCTCCTGTTGATTTTAAAAATCCAGTCAACTCCATTGAGAAGTTGGAAGGAGCTGTCAAACACAGAAGAGAACTTCGGTTCTATAACTCTGAGGTAGGAGTCCCAAAAGTTTTTCCAATTCACCCTTGAGAAGAAATTGATCTTCTACTTTAATTTCCTTTATTCAGCTTGGGTTTGTTTGTTCGTTTGACAGATGCACTCAGCTGCCTTTGCCTTGCCTGCTTTTTTGAGGAAGGAGGTGAGCGCACTCTGTGATTCTTCAACTCCAGCAAGACAAAGCGGCTTGTCCTAGTAAATAACTAGCGACGACTGGTTACTCTATCTTCCTGATTATTGAAATGAGTACCGCATGGAAGAATAGAGACCAGGTAATTATCAAGTGTAGATGGAGCTCCTTTTGAAGCATCGGTGGGATTTAAGTTTTACTGTGATGTTACGTCTTGAATGACCTATTACTATATGTTTAGCCCTGTTACATTATTGGATCTTATGAGTAATTTGCTCAGTAATCAAATAATTATGAATATTTTCATTCGATTTTTTTTTTTTTTTCGTTTTTAGGCAATGATCGATTTTTCTTCAAACGATATGAAAATACAACTAGCGTTATGATTAACAGCTCTTGTCGCATTTAGAGTTGTTTTGAATTAACACACAATACAGGATAACTACTAGCTAGCATCTGATCTTGTTTTGTCCTACGAATTAAATAGCTAAAGGTAACCATGTTAGCAACGATTAACAGGGTATAGCCGCAGGTACCCAAGTTCTTGGGAGTAAGTAGACAACTGAGGAGCTTTTATATGCTTCTTTGATCGTTTGCGGCGACGGGCTCTTAGGGAAGAAAGAGCCAATTCCTCCAGCTGAGAATTGTTTCTGTTCAAATCGGGAACCGCCTTGCTGAAATGCCACCAGAATTTGGAGACCACAGCCTTCAAGTCCTTTGCCATGAGAGTAAAGGCTTCAACTTTTGTATGGCATTTTACATTTTGGGTCGAGATAGGGAGGTCGGAGAAGGACATGTATGAGGAAGCCCAACTCAAAAGTTCTTCTCCATAGAAATCACCTTTACCAAGACACTGTGTGATTGAGGAACCCATTTTTATTGAACCATCAGTACTTGTTGTGTAAGTCCATATAATGCCTTCTGCGTTGAAGAGCATTAGATCAAGTGGTTCTCCTGCTCGAATTACATAACTGTTCTCTGTGTAGATTACTGGTTTCAGATTGTCGCAGATGAGTTTTAACACACTTTCATCCATATATCGAAGCATCGGTACCTATATATATAAAGCTCAGGTCAATCCAATAAGAATTAGAACATGCAAGATAATTCATGGACTGAAGCCAAGTTTGGGGAAGCAAGTATTTACTTTCTTAAGTGAGTCCATGCAGAGAAGGCGCTTTATGGACCTTCTGTCCTTCCGGGGAAGAATAGAGAGTAGATTCTCCACATGAACATCTTTGTTTTCTTCCAATTTCTGTCTTACGTTTTCGATGATCACTGTCTTCATATCGTTAGGGAGATGATTTCTGGACATCCACCATTGTATCTCTAGCTCTTTCATTATCATCTTCTGTCTTATCTCTTCCGATTTCGTAGTTGCCAACTGTATATACGTCTGTTATTCCACAACACAGACAACAATGGAGCTCAGCACAATGTATCCTTTTTGAATTTAAAAACTAAACAGTGGAGAGCTGCATTACCAACCTGTACATTTCCAATAAGATACAAAAATAGTAGCAAACCAATTAGAGATATAACGATTGCGAAGCAGTTTTCCCACACATAGGTACTCGTTTCCAAATTTTGACCAAGAGAACTGCAGAAATTTACAATAGTTAGTTTTGAACACTGCGAATGACATCACAGTATATACAGTTTATATGTATCTGTATATGCAGACCTTAGATTTCGCAGACCCCACCAGAAAGAGTAAAAGAACTTCTTGGGAAAATCAGACAAATCGGGCTCAAGGGCATTAAGGAAGATTCCAAAATTAAATTGTGTTGCATTTGATGGAATTGCAGCCGAGCAATTTTTGCTGAGGAGTGTGATATATTGTTGATTTCTAGGTGTGTCATCACAGTAGTAAGTTGACATACATTCTATAATATTAGGATGTCCTTCACAAGCCCTGTGCCAGCATGATGTCTCTCGTTGAATAGAAATGAAATACCAAAAGGCTCCAAGTACCTAAAAATTAACAGCTTAATCAATCAATAGAAAACTCAGTCAAGCAGTAGGTACCAAAGGAACTAATTAAAGATTTATGGGAATGATTACAATGGAGATTAAACTTACATGACTAGCGAGGATGTAGAGAAAAATATTGAATGCACCTCTAGCCCATATTCCGGTTTGTTTAAGTTCTTTACACGAAAGGTAGATTCTATAAATCTTTGGCATATATTGAAAGAGCAGGAACCCGTTTAAAATCTTCCTTCTGTAATCTGAGCCATCCATTTTCAGAAAGAATACCAGCAGCGCCACCTTCACAAGACACACAATTGATGAATTGAATATATTAGCTAGGCTCAAAAGGGAAAATCTAACAATGTGATAACATGGTGCTCATAGCTCACCTTGAAAAGCTTGACTAAGCAACAATGGAGAAAACGAGAGAATTTGAGAGAGAGCAACTGGAGCAATTTCTAAGTTTCTTTCAATTAATGCCACACCACACAAATCATATCAGCACACCCTATTTATAGTTAGGAGATACCTAACACTTATTACACGCTGGAAATAAAAGAGAAGGAAAATATCTAGGCAACTAGTACATGGATGCCAGCTGGAAACTATATCATTGGCCAGCAAATACATTGCCATGCTATAACACCCCGTAACAGTCAACATAGGTCAAGGCATGTTGCATCCCACGTGATTGAGCTGAAGATGAAGTAACTGAGGAGCTGAGGAGCTGAAGGACACCGGTTAACACCCCCTCTCAATCTCAGTAGGGGATACTAGACTGAGATTGACACAATGCTGTTTGAATGCTGGACTGTGCAAACCTTTGGTGAATACATCAGCAGTTTGATATTCAGTAGGAACATACTGAAGTAACAAATCACGCTTTTGAACCCTTTCTCGGACAAAATGGAAGTCATTATCCAAGTGCTTAATTCTTGAGTGAAATACCGGATTGGAACACAGAGCCAGAGCGGAAAGATTATCACACTTTAGCAAAGGTGGAGCAGGGATTCTAACCTGTAAGTCACACAGGACATGTCTAAGCCAAGAAATTTCTGCAGCAGTATTTGCAAGGGCCCTATATTCAGCCTCTGTTGAACTTCTAGACACAGAACCTTGCTTCTTTGATTGCCAAGAGACAGGACAATGAGCAAGATAAACAATGAATCCAGTAGTAGACCTTCGATGATTAATCTCGCCAGCCCAATCAGCATCACAGTATGCATTAATATAAGGAACACCATTGCCATACTTGTAAAATAATCCTTTAGAAAGTGTGCCTTGCAGGTACCTGAGGATTCGTTTGACAGAAGCAAAATGAATATCTGTTGGTGTAGACATGAACTGGCATACTGTATTAACAGCATAAGCAATGTCTGGTCTTGTGAAAGTTAAGTATTGAAGTGCACCAACAATACTTCTGTACAATGTAGGATTTGATAATGGAGTTCCTTCATTTTTCATCAACTGAACATGTGGAAGACAGGGAGAATTGCACTCTCTGCATGAATCTAAACCTGCCTTGGCAATCAACTCTTTAGCATATTTTTCTTGAGACAAAAGAATTCCAGTTTTCTGATATTGAACATTGATCCCCAAGAAGTAAGACAAAGAACCAAGATCCTTCATGTCAAACACTTCACTCAATTCAGTAATAACTTCTTCAATGCCTGTACTATCTGATCCAGTTAAGACAATATCATCCACGTACAGAAGTAAGGCAATCACACCCTTATCAGTGTATTTAACAAACAAACTGGGATCAGAATGAGAAAATTTGAATCCAAGAGCTGGAAGAAAGTTGGTAAATTTTTCATTCCATGCCCTCGGAGCCTGTTTAAGGCCATAAAGAGACTTCTTTAACAAGCACACATACTCAGGGTGATTCGAATCAACAAATCCTTGTGGCTGAGCCATGTAGACTTCCTCTCTGAGATCACCATGCAAAAATGCATTTTTGACATCTAACTGTCTTAACTTCCATTTATTCATAGCAGCAAGAGCAATAATAAGTCTAACTGTGCTATGTCTCACAACAGGACTGAAAGTCTCATCATAATCCAAGCCTTTTTCTTGACTAAAACCTTGAGCAACAAGTCTTGCTTTATATCTTGAAATAGAGCCATCAGGATTCTTTTTGATCTTGTAAATCCATTTACTTCCAACAATATTTTTCTCTTTAGGACGAGGAACAAGCTCCCAAGTGCCCTGCATTAACAAAGCATCAATCTCTTCATTCATAGCTGCATCCCATTCAGGTACACCAGTAGCAGCTTTAAAGAACTTTGGTTCAATAGGATCATGCAAATCCATAATAGCAGAGAAACCACTGAAATAAGCAAGCTCATCAAAAAAACCTTGTTGAAGAACACAAGAATATGCACAATAATCCTGGAATGTTTTCTGTTTCACAATTCCATTTTTGGCTCTAGTCAACATAGAGTGGTTATTATAAACCTGAGCTTGATCTTCAACAAACATCAACTCCTGAGGAAGAGCACTAGTAGTATCAAGAACATCCTGATAAACATTGATGTTTTGTTCCACCTGTGGCATACTAGAATCACTCGAACCAGATAACATACTGGAATTATCAGGATTAACATCATTAGAGCCTGAACCAGTACTTTCCCCATCAGTAGAAGCAGAAATATCAGCTGAAGATTGAGCATCATGCTCAAAAGGAAGAACAACCTGTAATTGATCTGAGGTAAGGACAGGCATCACTGTTGAGGAAGCAGGTGTAGGAGGAACAGATAAGGAAGTGGAGTGAATATCAGAAGAAGAAAATGAAGGAGAAGGATAGGAAGATGAAGAGGATGACTGAGAAGAGACAGACTGAAAGGGAAAGACAGTTTCATCATGAACAACATGCCTACACATCCACAGTTTGTTAAGGCCAATACTATAGCAGAAAACACCCTTATATCCAAGAGCATATCCTAAAAAGACACACACAGTAGTCCTAGGATCAAGCTTATCATGAGAGTAAGGCCTAAGATAGGGATAACAAGCTGAACCAAATATTCTGAGAAATTTTAAATCAGGAACTGCACCAAAGAGTTTGAAATATGGGGACTGAAACTTAAGAGACTTGCATGGCATTCTATTAATAAGATAGGCAGAATGTGCCACAGCATGAAACCAAAAAGGTTTAGGCAACTTAGCAGCAGACATCAAGGTAATGCAGGTTTCAACAATATGTCTATTCTTCCTTTCTGCAACTCCATTTTGTTGTGGAGTATAGGGACAAGTAATAAGATGCAGAATACCTTTACTTTCTAGAAAAGACTTAAAAGCTTTGCTATTGAACTCACCACCTCCATCTGTTTGCAAAGACTGAATAGGAATGCGGAATTGAGTGCAAACAAAATTATAGAATTTGACAAAGGTGGAGAAAGTGTCAGATTTATTGATGAGAGGATAGATCCACACAAACTTGGTGTAGTCATCAATGAAAGTTACATAGTATTTGAAACCTTCAAGAGACAAGCATGGGGCAGGACCCCAGAGATCACTATGAACTTTCTGAAAGAGTGAACTAGACTGAGATACAGTTTCAGAGAAAGGTAACCTATGCATTTTACCACTGAGACAATCCCCACACACATGAGTGGAGGAGTCATTATTGTACGAAATCTTAGAAAGAGACAACATCCTAGACACAATGTCAGCAGTAGGATGTCCCAATCTGTGATGCCAAAGTGTGGACTTGACAGCTGAACCAACAAATGCAGTGTGAGAATGAGATGAGGACTGAGTAAGCTTTGGAGTTTTGAAGATGAAGAGTCCATCCCCATTACTCTTTCCTTTGTACAGTAGAGCTCTTGATGCCTTGTCCTGCACACATATGTCAACATCATCCATGACAATGAAGCAGTGGTTATCCTTGCAAAGTTTATTAAAGGACAGTAAGTTTACTGCTAAGTGAGGAACATGCAGAACATTATTGAGTTTGAAAGTATGTTCAGCAGGAGTAATATTAGCAGAACCAATATGCTTGATATGCAAACCTTCACCATTGCCAATTGTAATTGAATTGTTGGACTCAAAAGGATGAGCAATGGTAAGATTTCTGATATCAGATGTCATGTGATGAGTAGCTCCAGTGTCTCCAATCCAGACTCCATGATTCTGAGATCCAGATGAGCTTGCACCAGAAGATTGTGCACTCATGGCAGTGAGAGTAGATGGAGGATCTGCACCCTGATAGGCATAATTGCTCCTATGATGACAATCAAGAGCTACATGACCTTTCAGTCCACAAATTTGACAGATGACCACAGATTTTGAGGGATGATCAGCTGGCATGTCATTTCTGTAGAAGCAATTAACAGCAGTATGCCCTTTCTTGCTACATATTTGACACTCAGGAGATGAGCCAAAGTTATTCCTGTACTCAAGATTGCTGCCTTTGTAATCAGGTGAATCAGGATTCTGAAAACATTTGCTAGCAATATGACCTTTCCTGTGGCAGTAACTGCATTCAGAAGTCTGATAGCAATTTGAAGCATTGTGTCCCTTCTTGTTACAAATTTGACACTCAACAGCATTGTAACTTTTAAAACCACGATTATCCCCTTGAGATGACTGTTTGTTATAGGTCCAGCTAGATGACTTCCCATTCCACACTCCCTTGCCTTTGTCACTGTTGTAGAAGTCTGAGGTGTTGTTATTGTTTGACCGAAAGTTGGTTCCTCTAGCTGCCATTGCTGTCATAGAGTTATTTGGAATAAACTGTGCCTCAATATCTCTTTCAGCAGCTAACAGTTGAGCCCTGAAATCCTTGAGAGAAATAGAACTATCTCTGGCTCGAATCACAGTTTTGATCATGGAGTATTCTTCAGGAAGACCATTGAGAGTAACCACAACTATATCTTCATCCACAATATGAACACCAACAGACCTCAACTGATCTCTAGCATGCTTAATTCGCAGGAGATACTTGTCAATGGAATCAGCACCTTTCTTAATAGTCTGTAGATCAGTTTTAAGTTGAATGATATTAGCCCTTGACACAGTAGAGAACCTCTCTTGTAAAGCAATCCAGGCTTCATGAGATGACTTGCTGCCAACAATGATCTCCATAATCTCATCATCAAGAGTGGCCATGAGCAGACCAAGAAGAGCCTTATCAATCTTTTTCCACTGTTTGTAAGCTTGAGTAACCTCATTGGTCACAGATCCTTCCTCAGTCAAAACATATCGAGGTGGACAAGGATAGCTACCATCAAAGTAGCTGAATAGATCATTTCCTTCCAAAACAGACTGAAATTGAAAACTCCATTTAACAAAGTTACTCTCGCTCAATTTCACAGTAATCATACTGAGAAGGGAGCTGATATCAGACTGAGTGATAGCCATTTTGTATTCTCACAACCTTGATTTGAATCTACAAGTTATGAAAATATTATTACGTGAACATGAATCACAGCGATTATGTTCTCAACAATTATGTTATCACACCTACTCTCCACATGTGAGACACATTCTCAAATTGATATCAACATCCACAAGATTATCAGATCAATTATCACACCTGCTCTTCAATTATGAAGCAATATTATCAAATTGATATCAACAGCCACACAATTATCTGATCAATTATCAGTTCATAGTAACATCAGTAGGTAAACCTCCTTGTGTCCCTATTTCACATAATCAACACTCACATAGGCACAGACAGCTTTAACCATGGTAGATCTAGCTTTTCATATCATCAAATCAAAACACACAAGCAGCAAACGCTCTCAATCAAACAGATCCAACACTATCAAGGACGAAATGAGCTTTACACAGTCACTGACCAAGTATATAAGCACAGATCTAAAACATGAACAGAAAGATGTACATCCAAGCTTCAAATTCACAAATCACTGTGAATAATTCAGAAGAACAAGTAGAGATGAAACCTCGAAAGCTTGATTTGCAGAGAAAAACGCAGCAACCTGAAGAACTAGGGTTTCAGCTCACCGAAGCACAAAGAGCAAGAGATGATGCGGAAGCGAACTGTAAAATACAGTTAGAGTAAGTAAGAGCAGCACAGGATCAAGAGCCGGAGCTCTGATACCATGATAACATGGTGCTCATAGCTCACCTTGAAAAGCTTGACTAAGCAACAATGGAGAAAACGAGAGAATTTGAGAGAGAGCAACTGGAGCAATTTCTAAGTTTCTTTCAATTAATGCCACACCACACAAATCATATCAGCACACCCTATTTATAGTTAGGAGATACCTAACACTTATTACACGCTGGAAATAAAAGAGAAGGAAAATATCTAGGCAACTAGTACATGGATGCCAGCTGGAAACTATATCATTGGCCAGCAAATACATTGCCATGCTATAACACCCCGTAACAGTCAACATAGGTCAAGGCATGTTGCATCCCACGTGATTGAGCTGAAGATGAAGTAACTGAGGAGCTGAGGAGCTGAAGGACACCGGTTAACACAATGTACAGGCATAGCTGAAAATATGTTATGTCTTACTTGTGGGATCGGAAGAATGGCTATAAAGTCTATAATGATGGAGATAGATAACCAGGACATCTTCTGAGATATTGCCTTGGCAAAGCCAAGTAACTCTGCCTTTTTCCATGGCCAACCTGGCTTTCCTCTTTTTGATATCTCTGACACCACAGTGTTGGTACTAACACGAATTTCATGTATAATATGCATTATGAAAGTCATATCGGTGAGTGATCGGAGGACTAGAGCTGCAGTTCTCACCCTCTTGTCCCCATCAATGCACTTTTTATCTTTGTTGATGTAGGGGATGTAGAAGAACAAAGGGTCTGCGGTTACTGAAATCAGACATGAAATCACAAATATCTTATACCACATTGCAATGAAGGCCCCCTGGGGGTCAAAAAATTCCTTAAAGGTAGGCCATTTTGTCTCTGACAATATTGAATGTCCTCCACTGTTCATAGGAGTCTTAGGAGATTGCAGCCTCCCTTTACTGTCTAAAGTGTAACCTGCTGTAATGCTGATATAAAAACATACAAATTAGTTGAAGCCATGAGATGAGAACTAAAAAATGGACGCGAGCTAGCTTTCGTTACATGAAGTTTTTTTTTCTTTCAAGCGTATTGAAGTTGTTTAGGCCTTTAGGGACTAAAAGTGAAACAAAAAAAACTACTGACAATTTGTTGAAGCAAGAGTAATTTGGCTCCTAGAAGCGGCTAACCTTATGATGAAGCTGTCGTCTGGATTAATAGCCATAAATCAAGTGCCTGACTATGTAAGTATCTTATATGATGGACAAATTAGTAAGTTATATATGCAACCAAAATTGGACTTGGGCATTGCAGAAAATCCAGTACGTTGAAACTTGCAACAGAACTGAAATCGGAAGCTATTAATTACTATGTCAAAGAACATTGTTCACACTCCGTTTTATAGACTTATATGCAGCATTAGGTCGACAATTAATTAGAAAAAGAAAAGGTCAGTTGTTTTTTGAAGAGAAAGAAAAGGTCAGTTGGGTTGGGTTAGACAAGTTGTTGATTCTATATACTTAAACAAGGGCATGCAACACGAGGTGATCGTTTCATTGGTGGTACTAGTCTTGAAGATCGAAAGTCAATCCAGATATCACATTCGTTCCCTCAAGTTGTATTATTTATCTTCATTTCCTGTCAAATACTATGGATAAGTTGAACAATTACTAATCTCGGTTGATCCGTTAAAACTCTACTTGTCCACTGGGGTTGCCACTGCCAGTACTATATGAAGATTATATATGAATCATGAGCGTATTACCTCTCAAGTGGCCGGAACCATCAAATCCATGGGCGGCCACTGCAACAAGGCAATACTGCCATTCCTTGATCGAGGATGTATTGTCAAAGGTTCATGTCACATTGGTTAATTGTTTCATGCATAGAAGACTATTCTTATATACGTCACAAATTACGCGGTTAGTACTTAATTATATATCTTGAAATCCAGATTATGAATCTCTAAACTTGAGGCTAGCTGGGAAGTGGTAAGCGTCTAGGAAGGTAGCTAGCTACTAGCTAGTCTGCTTTCTAACTTTTTTAGGTGTTGATCTTCTGAAAGAATAAGTTCATTTTTTGTGTTGTACACTATTCATGTAATAAATTGGTGTATGTATTAGTTTGAATTGAACAAATTAGTCTATGCCTTTTTGACACGAACTTACTTTTTCAGAATATTTTTTTTTAAAATTAGTCATCAATTAGCAACTTGCGAGATTGAGAGATTAACTTGGTGCACTTTTTCTTACAAAATAAGATATAAGATGAACCATCTTATTTTGTAAGAAAAAGTATATCGGCAAGTTAATCTCTCAATCTTGCAAGTTGATAATTGATTGACTAATCTAGAAAACGATACTAAAGAATCAATAATTGAAAGTAAAAGTAGAAAGAGTCGGGAAGGAACCAAAACAATTGTAGACCAACAAATGCCGTCTGCTTTTCCGTTAGACTGACGGGGTCAACTCGCATAGGACAAGTTAGATGTACCAGAGGGGCTTTTAAGGGAGAAGGGGGAAAGGCATGTGCATGTAGAGGAGGTAAGGTTGGAAGACTTGAGAAGTCTTCTGGGTCATCCTTCATCTCTACAAAATATCATTGAAGAAACCATAAATGTGTAAACAGAGTTTAGTTGGTGTCGTCGTCTGAAATCACAACACCCTCCCAGCAAACAAAGCAACTTCATTCATCTGCGACTGCGAGAACCTAGTTTCAGGACCAGGTTTAATTCCTGATTGTTGTCCAATATGTTAATTTTGCTGGGCAATTGTAATTCCGATTATCTTTTCCATCCTGGCATTGTTGCTTACTATTCGTGCGTGCCATGAACCGGTCATGGTGGGTTTATATATTTTAGAATTGCTCTTGCAAAATTATATCCCATTCAATCAATTTCTTATCAACTATTGTCCTCTTATTTCCAACCATAGCATTCTACTTTTCCAAATGGGTTTAGCGACTCTAGCTCATATTTTACAAGTATTTACTATTTATTTAATTATGTTCATTCTATTCCACAAGTTCCTTATCATGGTTGATTGAAGTTCTAGCTAGATCACCTTAAATTCATGAATATGAAGTCAACAATTTAAATTCACACACAATCAAACAGAAATTGTACCCCCATCAATTCTTCCTCCTATCAGGCTATCACATAATAAGAAATTGATTCTAGCTCTTAAAAGAAATTATCTTTTGAAGATGGAGCTTTATATGTTGAAAACTGACGGAAGACATAGAAAGCTGCATGTAAATTATGTTGCTGGAATGAGTGGAATCATAAATGTTTTTTTTCATTCATTTCTATCAGTTTCAGAACATTTTGTTTCTCCTCAAGTTCTGCTTTAGTTAATACTTGGAATTGCACAAGTTAGTTCCAAGTTATAACTTTTCATTACCTGGAGAGTTATAGGCAATTTAATCTGACCCATTTGTTCATTATACACAGGCTGCTATAGTCTTTGAAAGTCTATTGGTACAGTCCATCTTGGAAGGTGAGGGAAACTTGCATGTCAAAAGCTTGCAACTACAACACTCGAAAAACTAATGCCGAGGATAGAAGGGAAGGGAAAGTTTGATCAGGCAAGGTGGAGGCTAGTGTATGCACCACAGATACCTAGCTTGCCTTTTGTTGATCCTACTGTGGATCCTCTCAAATCCCTGGCCAGTAATATTTCATTTGGTACAGAAGTTGAAGTCCAACTTGGGAAACGTCTTACAGGTATTTTTCAAGCAAACTCCTTAATCTGCTTTCTATATTGTTGCAACTCACATTTGATTCGACTTGATTCTTATTCTAGTTTTGCTATTTGTTATTATTTAGAATATTGTGTCGCTTTAGCAAGGGAGTTGAGATGATTAATTAATTAACCTTTCAGAGGGTTACTTGTATAATATCTTTCATTGTCTTATGTGAACTGAGTTCAGTAGCAGTTTACCTTGTAATCCTATAGTGTGGGTAGAGTTGTATAATATCTTTCATTGTCTTATGTGAACTGAGTTCAGTAGCAGTTTACCTTGTAATCCTATAGTGTGGGTAGAGAGACTGTTGAATAGATACTAACTACATTTTTTTTTTGTCTTTAAGTGATGTTGAACATAGACACTTGGCAGATATTGTTACTTTTTACCTTTGAATGTTGTTATGATCCTGTAGGAGATATTTGTCTCCTCCCGGCCTCACTTGTTCGACAAATGAAGGACTCGGAAATGGCAATGCAATGAACATTAATCTACCAGCTTACCAGCCGCCTGCACGTTCAAAATGCCTCATTTTTGAATATTTTGACTTGGGATTAATCTGCTAGCCATTATACTTTTAGTTGTGAACCAGATTAAGTGTTCACTTGTAGCTTTTAAATTTCCTCAACTGTCAATTGTACATATGACACTATTTGCTCAAAATTGAATGAGGCAACTTTGTAAGTTCACAATGTTACTTTGTACATAGTTCAATAAATCATCAATGAAAGGAGATTACCAGTTCTAAGTTTCAATTGCAGTACATCAATGACTTCTACTAAAAGGAAACTCAAATTCTTGCATTTCATCTCTCTCTCTCTCTCTCAAGCTCAAGTCAATGTTTGATTTCTCAGAAGCCCCAATAATGGAACTTAGAACCAAAATTTGAATGGTAATAGAATGAAGGTATACAAATTTCTCAAGTTTTGCACTAGTGGGACAAGAAATCAAATAGACAGTCACCAAAATCTCCATGGATCCTTGAATAGAGGAACATAGTTTTCTGTGGGAGGGAGAAGGTGAAATGAACTACAGTACGTTTCTGCATCACAAAAAATTTCATCATTCATAAGTAACAGTAAATTCAATAGCTGCTTCATAAGTAAATTGGGCATTGGTCTATGTTAACATGTTTCCTCAAAAAATGCTGGAGTCATCAGGCCATAGTACAACAATTAATAATATGCTGCAAACAGAAAGGCTAATGGAGGACATGACAAGTAAGGCTAACGGTGCATCAAGAACTGAACTCTCAGCCCTATACTGAGTGGAATAAATAGGCATGTGAGTGATGTGATTAAGACGGTATAACCAAATATACTCACAATTCTTACACACCCAAAATGGCCACAGAGAAGAAAAAAAAAAGTGACTGTATAGAGCTACATAGTTGCATTTCTACCAGCAGCGAAAAACACAACAGGATTATACAAAGAGACTCGGGTCTAGATTAATTACTGTGATCGAGGAGCCATCCCACTTGCATGTCCAAAATGATGCCCAACAACAACCACTGGAATCCCATGGTTTCCTGCAGCAATGGAAGCAGCATGCCTGTAAATTCAAAATTTGATCCTGCCTAACTTTGTCTTCACTATCTCCTCCTAGTCTTGCATCAATGCACTGCCTAACTTTGTCTTCACTAAGTTTTGGTGTAGCCTAACAGATCCCAAAAATTCCAGAAACTGCTTGGTTAATATGAACAAGAGCATATTCCTATGTCTCTATTGCTGTAGGTTGCTTCTCCTTGAAACAGATCAATATATCTAAGAACAAGGATGTCTAGATAATTATATAGAACTCGACATTCTAAGATTTCATCTAAAGCTAAGAACTATTCCTTAACTAATGAGTAGTTATATACTTACATAAGTTTTGTATTCCAATACCAACTGAGGCCTAGCATAGATGCAACTCCAAATACCAACAGAGTAAATTTCATATACTCTTCTATACACGACAAGCAAAATAACAAATAGTACATTGAGTTGGACAGTCAACAATTGATGAGTTCTAAAGTTTCCAACCAAGAACAAGAAAAGAGGCAATACAATTAATAAGTTTTATTTTATATAACTCAGACAATGATATAAGATTTCACTATCAATAAGAACAAGCCTATAGAGAACAACTATGAATTGAAAAACTTACTCTCAGTCCTGAAGGCATCTTTGTTTTGACTGGGCCAAGTTTCATCGTTCCACCGCCAACCTTCTGAGCAGAGGGAAGTAGAGAACCAAGTCGAGCAACCTTGGCCTTATGTTTGCCTCAAAAATGCCAAGACATGACTTATAAAGTGTTTCTTGGAGTCAGTCAGAGCCTCCCACAGTCCCATTGTTGTACATCCTGGGAGAGATCAACCTCCTCAACTATAAGCCAATTAACATGTCATTGTTGTAGGAGAATGGAATTGTGTGTCTATTATTGATAATAGGAGCCCTTTAAATAGGGAGTTACAAGGTACCCAAAAAGGTAATAGAATCCGATTACAATTGAATACCTAGAACACATTCCTATTACAACTCTAAACCCTAGTTTGTAGAGGCACACATTATGTCGATATCATTCAACACTCCCCCTTGTGCCGCTCAAACTTGGTGATGACGCTTCGATTGTTGCCTCGTTAAAAACCTTGCCAGGTAACAAAAACCCTGTGGGACAAAAATAACCTTGGTCGAAGGACAAAAGGAGCACAACACGTCCTTTACTCTTCGAGATCTAACATGTAGACATCATACCTCCCCCTGATGTCCATATCTCCCCCTGATTGCTACAATCATGGGAGTTCGGATAACTTCCTTAATCCGATGCTCTTCACATGTTTCTCGAAGGTGGATTTTGGTAACGACTTAGTAAATAAGTCCGCTACATTATCCTCAGATCGGATTTGGTTCACTTCAATATTTAGAAGTGTCTGTTGTTGCTGATTGTAAAAGAACTTAGGCGATATATGCTTGGTGTTGTCGCCCTTGATGAAACCTAATTTCATTTGTTCAATACAAGCTGCATTATCCTCATAAATGCATGTAGGTTCATCTGTGGTAGACTTCAAACCACAAGTTCCTCGAATATGTCTAACTATACACCTTAGCCATATGCATTCTCGCACAGCTTCATGTAGAGCAATAATCTCTGCATGATTTGAGGAAGTAGCAACAAGGGTCTGTTTTGTAGACCTCCAAGATATCGCAGTGCTTCCCATGGTAAAGACCTAACCCGTTTGGGAGCGACCTTTGTGAGGGTCAGAGAGATACCCTGCATCAGCAAAACCCATCAAGACATCGTTGTCATTTTGATGGAGGAGAGGAGGAGCACGGAAGGTGGCGTTTTGCCTTGTGGAGTCCGATCCCACACTTCCGTTATTTCTTTTCTCTTTGTAGGGATAGAACAAGCCCATATCAATCGTACCTCTCAAGTATCGAAGGATTGTCTTCACACCAATCCAATGGCGGCGTGTTGGCGCAGAACTGTGTCGAGCTAACAATTTCACTGCAAATGAGATATCCGGTCTTATGCATTGAGCTAAGTACAATAATGCGCCTATTGCACTTAGATAGGGCACTTCAGCCTCTAATAAGTTTTCGTCCTCATCCCTTGGACGAAATGGATCTTTTCCGGGCTCAAGACTACGGCCGATCATGGGAGTACTCACAGGCTTTGCTTTATCTTCGTCAAAGCGCCTTAGTAATTTTTGAGTATATGCTGACTGATGGATCATAATCCCATCACTACGGTGCTCGAGCTCTAGTCCGAGACAAAACCGTGTTTTCCCAAGATCTTTCATCTCAAATTCGGATTTCAAGTATTGAGCAGTTTCCTTTAACTCATCTAGAGTTCCAATTAGGTTCATGTCGTCGACATAAACTGCTACAATTGCAAATCCGGAACTTGTCCTTTTTATAAACACGCATGGGCATATTTCATTGTTGACATATCCATTCCCAATCAAGTAGTCACTTAGACGGTTATACCACATCCGTCCGGATTGTTTCAATCCATATAGTGAGCGTCTCAATATTATTGAAAACGCGCTCCGTGGTTTAGAGCCACTTGATTTGGGTAATTGAAGTCCATCTGGAACCTTCATATATATCTCTGAATCTAGATCCCCATAGAGATATGCAGTAACCACATCCATAAGCTGCATGTCAAGTTTTTCGGAAACTACCAAACTGACAAGGTAGCGGAACGTTATAACGTCCATTACGGGAGAATATGTCTCCTCGTAGTCGATTCCAGGGCGTTGTGAGAAACCTTGCGCCACAAGGCGGGCTTTGTATCTAACAACCTCATTTTTCTCATTACGCTTGGTACGCCTGAATTAAGCGCACAAAATTACCCTGCAAAAGACAATTGTTAGTATAGGATAAGCAGGGATCGTTCAGTCCGGGGATTGAGGGTACTTTCACAAATTACGTTAATTGAAATAAGACTATCGAAAACTAAAGAAAGAAAAGAGAAAATAAAATTGACGCAAAAATAAATGAAAGGGGGGGGGGTTAGGATTTTAAGAATGCAGATAATAATAAAAGAAAGAAAACGTTGCAATTTTTAGGAATTCTAAATCAAATGTATGGACGTTGAGAACTTCGTAATCCACCTCTAGTTATGATCAGAGAAAGACAATTTAACCTAATCTTCAATTACAATGGCATGTGAATGAAACCAATCAAGAACTTTAGGATCGCCGCTAAAGCCTTATTTTTCCCAAAATTACTTAGAACCGTGAACGCACTGCATCCTAAGCTTGCTTATATGCAATCAAGGTGTAGAACGCTACCCTATCAAATTAACTCATTAAGCACACATAAACACATTAAGCTCTTTGGAAAGATTGATTTTAGAGTACAAAACTAGTGAGGAACGCCATCCTAGCATGTATTCTATTTGTTTGATTTCACCTAACATGTAGGCTTTACTACTTTAGTGTTTTAAGACCGTGAACGCACTGCACCTTAAAACTAGCTCCAAATTACATGCTCATATTTTAGGTGATCAATCTAAGACATAAACATATAAAAGATTTTATAAAATAAAATCAAACAAAGCATTTACAAAACCTTGTAATCGAAAAAGAGATTCAAAAGCTAAAAGTCCATCACATAACTAGGATTTCATACTAGTTCTCAACAAGAAAATTACTCACTCATAGTTGGGAAATCCAAAACCATATACATATTGAATTCGAAAAGTACAAAAGGAATAAACCGTAGAGAGTAGTAGATATCACGATCTCACTTTGATTATTCTTCAAGAAAGCTTGAGGCGTCTTCAAAGCAGGAGTACGACAAGATGATGGAAGATGATTTGATGGAAGATGGAGGCTACGGCTTCTCCTTGGAGTAGGGATCTCGTGAGCTATGATGAGGGGAGAGTATGGAGGCGTGGTTTCTGAATTAGGGCAGTGGATGGTGTGTATATGTGATGGAAGAGGTGGTGAGAGAATGAGAAGAGAGGAAGTGATAACTAAGGAAAATGGAGAGGAAATGGTGAGACAAGGAGATGAAATGGATCAAGGAATGTGTGTTTTAGAATGAGAGGAGAAGGTGTTTATATAGGGAAGAAAAAGAAGAGTGAAATGATGAGTGGAAGAAAAATAATGAAAGTGGAGTATGAAAGTGATTTGTAAAATATGGAAAAGATAGAGAAATGATGAAATGAAAGCAAAGCATGAAGGTGCAGAAACATGGAAGTGATGATGATCTATTAAAGAGATTGTAGTAGAAAAATATATCCAAGGAAAAAAAAGAAAAGCATCTAGCTTTCTTCATGTGGGTAGGAAACATGAACATGTGAATATTGAGCTGGTTTTAGGTCAGTTTCTGCCCCTTTATTCCTTCAATTATTTCTCCAACAAGACTTCAGAATGAGCCTTCGACTTCTTCATAAAAAATGTTCCACTATGAGTGTAGATCATTCTGAAAAATTTTCAGAGCTTTATTCCATGCGGTTGGGCTGGAAATGCTGCTGGACCTCTTACAGGTCCAGTTTTCCAGTTTTGCTTCTGTAGAAAATTGGACTGATTGTTTGAAGGCCTTCCACTCAAAAATAGCTCTGGCACTCTTCATAAGAAATGATCCTTGGGCTTTCTATATTTAATCTAGAAAGTTTTAGCTCATTTAAATTTCTTTTGGTTAGTCTGCTGCCCCTCCTTCCTTGTTTAGCTCGGTTTCTCCTAGCCGAAGTAGGAAAATGTGCTAAAGTTGACTTTTCATGCTTCCATGCTTCCATAGTAGGCTTGCTTTAGCCTCTAAATATATATTTCGAACTTGTCGACAATATATAGCTTGAGCCACTGACATTAGCTCAATTTCTCCAAGACGTGCCTTGTCAGGCCAAAATGCTCATTTTGGGTCCAAACAGGACCTAATGCTCATTTCATCATCATCTACTCCAATGTACCTAAAAAAATAGAAATTGAGTTAAAAATCGATTCGTTAAGGAATTAACTAAGAAAAATGTGAGGAATTAACTATTAAAATACCACATTAAAATGCTCCTATCAACGCTTTCTAACAAAGACCCATTTATGGCCAACAGGCTTTATATTTGGGGGTGTCAGCGTTATAGGCCCAAATACCTGTCTCTTTGTTAGTGAATCCAATTCAACCTGGATCGCATCTTTCCATTTAGGCCAATCTACAACAAAAAACCTCATTTGCGAGGAACAAATTCCTCGCTAAAAACAGACATTTCGTCGCGGAAGTACTTCCGCGAGGAAATTCTTTTCGTCTTCAATTCGTCGGAGAATGCTCGTCAAGAAAAGCTTCAGCGACGAAAAAACAATGTCCTCGTCAAACCCTTTTCGTGATGAAATTTATTTGTCTCGCTGTTATTCTATAGCGACAATTTCATTCCTCACTCAAACCCATACTTCTTTCTCGTTAAAAAAGTTCAACGATTAGAAAATAGTCGTTAAATATATTTTCCGACATACTAGATTTGGTCGTGAAATTAATTATTTCCTCGCCAATGATAACTAAAATTAAAAATGTAAATAAATAAAATATTTAAACTACTTTTTCTGCGACGAATTTTCGTCGTTACAAGGTTTGGGTGAGGAAGCTTTTTCTCGCTGTAAACTGTTTTCAGCGATGATATTTTGTTTCATTGTACCATGTATTCTTTCAGCGAGAAAAAGTTTTCTCGTTAAAGATACTTAACAACGAGGAATATGTTTTCCATCGGCGTTGGAACTACTGTTTTTGGGACGAAAATATTTTCGTCGTTATAAATAGCTTTGGGCGACCAAGTTTTTCTTCGCTATAAACTGTTTTCAGCGAGGAAATTTTGTTTCATCGTAAAATGTATCTTTTCAATGAGAAAAGGTTTTCTCGATAAAGATACTCAACAATGAGGAATGTGTTTTTTGTCGGTGTAGGGACTACGGTTTTTGGGACAAAAATATTTTCGTCGTTATAAATAGCTTTAGGCGAGGAAGTTTTTCCTCTCTATAAACTGATTTCAGCGAGGAAATTTTGTTTCATCGTAATATGTATCTTTTCAAGAAGAAAAAGTTTTCTCGATAAAGATACTCAACGAGGAATGTGTTTTCCGTCAGTGTAGGATCCACAGTCTATAGTGAGAAAATTTATTTTTGTCGTTATTGATTTTAATCTATAGCGAGGAAATTTATTTTTGTTGCAGTTGTCTTCTTATTACGACCTGCCAGCGATACATATTATTTTATTCTAAAAAGAGGATTCTTATTCAAAACTAGTTAAACAATAAACAAAATAATAATTCATAATGTTGTCTATCATAACTACTAATTGGAATAGTCTAAAGTCAATACTGAACTAAAAAGGATCCAAAAATCAATGAACTTGTTTAACTGATACTAAATCCTAGATACGCATAATTAACTTGATGCTTGTTGGTTCATAAAGGTTGCCATGAACTGCTCAAACTTTTTGCCTTTGTCCTGCAATTCTTGGATCAGCACGTTTTGTGCATCAATCTTTTCTTGTTGAGCCTTTATAGTATCTTGGGTCTCTTCAAGTTTATCTTCTAACTCTTTATTCTTCTCAGACATTTCATCTATTGACGATCGAGAAGTGCTAGATGGTGGAGGCCTAGGGCCAAAACCACAACCCTTGATGTAGCCTGATTTTACTCCAAGGACCTTTGCACATATTTCATCATCATTCATGGTTCGAGTCCCATCAGGAAGGGTTCTTGTGCATAATCAAACTCGTATATATTATCAACACACATACAAATTAGCATAGAGTATATATGATACATATAAAAAATAAGAGCATATAACTCACCTGGTGATGACACTGACTAATTTTAGGGCTCTGTCTTCTATCAAAAATTTGAGGACTTGTCGTCTAACCTGCATTTTATGCACCAGATTGTGTTAGAAAGCCTTTTTTTTTTTTTTTGAGTAGTGCATGAGATAACCAAAAAGCAGTAAGTAATCTCTAACTCGATTCCCAGGGCATCTTTAACTCAATTCTTTCCTATAGTATTGTTCTCAACTTGTTTGACTTTTACTCTTTATAAATTCTGATCCAACTTTACTTAAACTGAGTCTTTGTAAGCAGACCCAGTTACTCTTCCTCAGCCAACACCTTCTCTACTTATCAATCTAGCTATATATATACACCCCTAACACATAATACCCAACACCATTAGATATTTCATTATATGCTCATTTAGACATGTGTAAACCCATCAACAGAACTCCTCCACAATTATATACTATCTCCCTTTATTAAGGATTCCAATCATTAATTTTTAAACTTTATAGAAGGTTAATATAGATCCTATCATCAAATAAAGTAACTGATTGTAAGACTAAAATGGAAGCTAAAAAAATTCTGAGTACACAGAACAAAATGATTACCTTAAGATCTTGAACTTGAGCTAAATTTTGGAAATGCTCCAGACTCTTTCCTGCACAAAAGGTAATTTAAGGACAATATGTAATGAATTCTCCACTCTTACAACTGGATGTATTCTACATAAGGAATGATAACACAAGAGTTACAAGATTTACATATTATGATACAGAATGATAATTCTGCGGGGATTTCATGTGTAATGTGTTATACACATCAATTAGCTGCATTTGTGGATCTTAGTATATGGACTGGAGGACCCAATAAATAGGTTATTAACTTATTATGTAGTCCAAGATCTCATTTATGTTAGATAGAAAGGATTTGCTATCAAGGTTTCTCACTTCTCAAATAAAAATGTCTTCCATATAAGGATTCCCATTACTTTCTTAGAAAATATTAATAACAGGAGATGACTCCTAGATACAACAATACAACATTATATGAGAGAATAGTACTTGTGCTTCAAACATAAGCCTTAATCATCTGAATTCAGTTCTGTGGTCTACATTACCGTGGCATTCATCTGCTAAAGCTAAACTTAGCATTTCACAACATAAGTTATTTTGGAGTGTCTTGGCACTACCATTTAATATTAACACAAGATTGGGCAACTATATTCTTATAATAATAGTGCAATGGATTGTAACAGAGGTTGCAATTGTATATAAACCAAAGTTTTGCAAGGAATTAACCAGAAAGATCAAAACTTTTGAAATACACAAATCACAAAATCATCAGAGAAATCCAAAAGCAATCACAATACTTGATCGGGTAACCAATAATGCAAAAATAGAGAGTATCCACCCAGAGCAGAACACAATCACATGCTTAAGATAATTGTTCAATTCTATATTATGATCGCAAGAGATCGAGACCCAATAACTCATGAAGATAACATACCAAAGAAACCCACAATCATCTGCATCCTTCAATGATTGCAAAGAATTCAATGTTGAATTGAAATTTAACAGCTTTTAACATAAGAGAGTAGAATGACCTTGACCGTGTTGTTGGCGGTGGTGGAGGAACAGATATGAGAGCTGCAATTATGTGTTTTGCTGAAGGCGAAGTGAGGGAGGTGACCAGGGTGCGCGTTCTTATGACCCTCCGTGAGAGAGAATGGTCTGAGAGAGCTTCAAAGATGTGAGATTGAGAGAGGATGCCACAGAGACGCAGTTGGAGTAGAGGAGAAAACCAGGAGAGATAGGATTATGTTCTCCTTAGGGTTTATCTTTATTTTTCTTTTTCTTTTGGATTAGGGCCGATTTGTTTTCCTCCCCGCCTTCGGTCATTTGGGTTTTCATTATCCCGCTTCTCTATTTGTTTTTTTTTTTGTCCAATATTTTGGTATGCCTTTTATAAAAATAAAAATAAATTTCCTCTATTTTAAAATAATAATAATAAGTGATGATTGACTTCAGCACTAGAGGACCCCCGATTTACATTAAGAGAAATATATTTTGAAATTTTGGTGTAGGGTTGAAAAATTTTGAAAATAATTTTAGTAACTCAATGAGAATTGTTTTCTAGGAGGACAGATCTTGTTAAGGTGGAGATATCTAGTCGAGGCAGGAATATTTGGTCGATGTGGAAATATCCTATCAAGGCAGATATATTCGGTTGAGGTAGAAATATCCAGTCGAGGCGGATATATCATGTGGATGCAGAAATATCTAGTCGAGGCTGATATATCTAGTCGAGGAGGATCTCGATAGGACGAAACTCTTCAAGGAGGATTTGAGTGACGAGAGATTTGCTAAAGGAAAAAATCCGAATGAGGTACAACCTCTTTCAGATACAATCTATTCGAGGCACAATCCTTTCGAAAAAGAATTCTCTCAAGTGGATCCGAATGAGGCAAAATCAGTCAGTGGGGTTATTAGCTATCTTGGGTCAACCAAGAAAACATGCAAGTGACTACAGTTGACCAATCCAATCGAGTTCGAAACTATGGTGAAATTGACTAAATTTTTAACCACACTCATAATTTATTGTAATAATCACATCCAACGGTCGGTTTTCCCATTTTCTTTGAATTGATAGGGGTTGCTCTTTGGAGCGTGTGATATATAAATATAGGTTTAGAAGAGTAACTAGGTTTGACCTAGTTGATCGAATTCGAAACGAAAACCAAATTGGCTGTATTTTTTACAACCACCATAAAATATTACAATCTCTCAATCGAGCGGTTGGTTTCTCCAAATTCATTTTCCACTTCATGGTTGTTTTAGAATGGACCTCAACAATTTAAATGCAATGTATAAGTCATACAACTTTAGGAAGAAAATTGGTATAGGCCAATGTGTTTGTAATTAAAATTAATTTTTTTTATCTTATGTCCATGCACATCCATCGATGGAATATATACAAACGTGATGTGAAAAAATAAGCACGTTTCGCGGTTGTCACGCCATCGGTCAACCAAGAAAACATATAGGTGACTACGGTTGACCAATCCGATCGAATTCGAAAATATGGTGAAATTTGCTAAATTTTTTATCACACTCATAATTTATTGTAATAAACTCATCCAACGGTCGGTTTTTTCATTTTCTTTGAATTTATAGGGGTTGCTCTTTGGAGTGTATGATATATAAATATAGGTTTATAAGTAGCGGATAGATCGTCTGTCAAGGGTTCTAAGTAGCGGATAATAGTTGGAGAGTCATATCCAACATAAATGCCTAAGCGTCTTTGAGGACCCATTTTGGTGCGCTGTGGCGGCGCAATTGGCACATAAACTGCACACCCAAATATGCGTAAGTGTGACACGTTAGGCTCATATCCAGTAACCAACTGGGACGCAGAAAAGGGTTGAGTGGCAGTAGGCCTCAGACGAATAAGCACAGCTGCATGCAATATTGCATATCCCCAAGCAGAAACAGGGAGATTGGTGCGCATAACCAATGCTCTAGCAACCATTTGAAGTCTTTTAATGGCAGCTTCTGCTAGACCATTTTGGGTGTGAACGTGAGGAACAGGGTGTTCAACCTCAATCCCAATGGATATGCAATAGTCATCAAAAGTTTTTGATGTAAACTCTCCAGCATTGTCAAGACGAATTGACTTAATGGGATGATCAGGGTGGTGAGCCCTTAACTTAATGATTTGTGCTAGGAGTTTAGCAAATGCAGCATTTCGTGTGGACAAAAGCATGACATGTGACCAGCGTGTCGATGCATCAACCAACACCATAAAATATCTAAATGGTCCGCAAGTTGGTTGGATAGGTCCACAAATATCACCTTGGATTCTCTGTAAGAATGGTATATTTTCTTTGGTGTCCTTTGCATAGGATGGTTTAGATCCTAATTTTGCTAATGAGCAAGCTTTGCAAAACGAAAGATGGGCTTTGGAAGTAACCAAAGAAGAATTTGGTTGTACCACGAAGTCACAATTGACTTTAGAAGTCGAAAAAGGAACCAAGGAGGCATTAGTGGTGTCAATGCCACTATTGGGCCGCAGGGGGTAGGCGGTTTTGGCTCTACCTTGGACCAAATTATGGTTTTGAGTTCTTTTCGTTTTGAAAAATGGATGTCCGTGTGAAGTCTTTAGTATACGGATCATCATATCACGACCTGGGTGTCCCAGACGATCGTGCCAAAGCCTATATGTGTCAGAATCCCATAAGTCATCTCTCATGACATGGTTAGATTCAACGACTCGAATAGTGGTTGCATACAACCCACTAGAGCGACACATAAGTCTCTATAATACTCGTTTATGTCCGTAGTCATTAGAGGTGATGCAAAGGAACTCTTGTCCATTCTCACAATGTGTTTCCACATGAAAACCATTGGCTCTTATATCTTTAAAACTCAATAGGGTCCTTCCAGCCCTAGGAGCATATAGAGCTTCGGTGACATTAAGACTTGTGCCATTTGGCAACATAAATTGAGCTGGTCCTCGACCATGAATCAATTGTGATGGTCCAGCCATCGTAGTCACAGAAGATCGACTAGGCGTCATCCATAGAAATAGTTGCCTATGTCGCAATATAGTATGTGTGGTGCCACTATCAACAAGGCATTCCAACTCTCCAGGAAACATACTGAAAAATAATAAAGTTCGAAATTAAAAACATGTCCATGACATTGAATACGATACTTTATTAATAAAAATAGCCAATGATTACATCAAAGGTTCCAAAAAGTCTAATCCAAAATAAAGAAAATCAAACTGAGACACATTGTAGTCACTCTATCCGTTTGGTAACTCCAATCAAATATGACCAGGAAAGTAGAGAGATGTTGGTGGAGCGAGGCTCGCTTAAGTACCAGTTATCTCAATGACTTTCCTAGACATCATATTTTATTGGGTGCGCCACATAAGAAAGAGTTGATACAATTGTCATTTATTGACTAAGGCTTATGCCATTACAAAAATTCTTGGAAAATAAAAAGGACTATTCTAATCAAAGTCTGCAGCATCCTTGTGCACTTTTTCAGCTTTGAAGTCCTCTATGGTGAGGTTGACATCTCCACCATCTTCTTCTCCTTCTTCTGCAAGGTACACTTCTTGCTCCCTCAGGTCCCTGTATGCCCTGTATCTTGAAGCTAGTTGCTCGCTTGCCTTGCATTGCTTGAACCAATGCTCACTTGACCCACATCGATGACACATGTCATTGTGGTTACCTCCCCTTAATTGAGGTGCACGTTGTGCACGTTGTGGTCGTTCCCTAGGAGGGTTGGCGCCACCACCACGACCCATGGCGCCACCACCACGAGCTATGGCTCTACCACCACGGCTAGGGTTGCCACGATCCCCTCTCCCACGTGTGGCATTGCCACACGTGTATCCGCTCCAAACTTGCGGTTTCCTTCCTGATTAGGGCGGTTATATGGACCTATACGTCCCTCATATCCCTTATTCCTAGGGTTCCGCTCCTTGCGCCCTCCTTTGGGTGCATTATAATTCACCTCATGAATGCTCTTAGTTCCAATGGGCCTTGAATTATAATTCCTCACGAGTATGTTATCATGTTTCTCAGCTACAGATATGATATTGATAAGCTGATGAAACCTCGTGATCCGTCCAGCATTGACTTCAGTACGATATTGCTTTGATATCACAATGGCTGAAACGGGGAAGGTGGAGAGAGTCTTCTCAATTAGCTCTTGCTCTGTGATAGGTTTTCCACAAAATCTCAACATGGATTGTATGCGAAGAGCTTCTGAATTATATTCAGCAACAGACTTGAAGTCAGCAAAGCGCAGATTGTTTCATTGAACCTTCAAGTCAGGGAGGAGGGAATCTTGGACATTGCCAAAGCGCTCTTCTAGCGCTACCCATAGCTCTCTTGCATCCTTGATCGACATATACTCCAATCTGAGTGCTTTGTCCATATGACGTCTCATCAAGATGACTGCTTGAGCATGTTTTGCAAGTGTTGGGATGAACACAAGATCCGGGTTAGGTGCCTGGATTATGGGCAATATTCCCTTTGAAGTGAGATGGTTCTCAACATCGGTTACCCAGCTATGGTACTCCGAGCCTGTTGAGTCAAGCATGGGAAAGTCGAGTCTAGGTTCATTCGACATCCTGAAAATAAGAAGAGAAGATATGTTAGTTTCGGAGCTAAACTTCCACGAAAACTAAAATAATAAGATTTCCGAGTTATGCTACCAAGAAATCAATTTCCAAGAATCTCTTTTGGATTAGACCAAACAATGATGTTTATAATATGGTCACAATTTGATGCTTATGGACGCTCTTAGTCCAAGCATTATGAACACTCTTAGTTCATGCGAACGCTCTTAGTCCGTTTGGTTATGAACACTCTTAGTTCATACGAACACTCTTAGTTCGTTAAGCGCGAATCCCCACAATTCCGCTTTGTTAAATATCAAAACCATTTGGCAACATATATTCCAATATTCTGCAGAAAATAAAATAATTTAAAATACATAAAAGCAGCAACATTAATTATAAAAACTTACGTGATTGTGCTTGGCTTGAAGACACGCGCGTGTTGGGGCAGCAGCAGCAGGTTCGTTTGTTTTTCTGGGCTTTCTTCTTCTTCTTTTTTTTTTTTTTCTTTTTTTTTTTTCTGGGCCGGGTCCTTTTTTTTTTTTTTTTTCTGTTTTTTTTTTTTCTGGGCCGGGTCCCTTCTTTTTTTTCTGTTTTTTTTTTTTCGGGTCTTCTTCTTCTTTCTTTCCTCTGTTCTTCCTCCTCCTAATTTGCAGGTGGGTGGCTGGAGCGTGCGCGGATGTAGGTAGCAAGTAGGCGGACTGGGCAGGGGCGCAGGTGTGGGCGCTGGTGGCTGGGTGCGCTGGATGCTGCAGATGGCTGCAGGTCGTGCGGCAGATGGCTGGGGCAGCAGGGGCTGCGGTAGGAGGAGGTGGTTGGGCTGGTGAGCGGAGTGCTGGGCTGCGGACTGGTGTATGCGGGCTGGTGTGCAGCGCGGGCTGCAGGGAGGAGGCTGCGAGTTGCAGGCGGGCTGGCAGCAGGGGCTGCAGGAGGGTGCGCAGCAGGGACTGCAGGAGGGTGCGCAGCAGGAGGACTGCAGGCTGCGGCAGGAGGTGGGCTGCTGCAGGGGGGAAGACCGAGCTAGGGTTTTTGTGGGCAAGGAGGGTTGCGGCAGGTTTTTGTGAGAGAGAGAGTTTTTAGGTTTTTTTTTTTCTTTTGGGCTAGGGTTAGAGCGTCGTGCTGATAACGTGTTGTAGGAGAATGGAATTGTGTGTCTATTATTGATAATAGGAGCCCTTTAAATAGGGAGTTACAAGGTACCCAAAAAGGTAATAGAATCCGATTACAATTGAATACCTAGAACACATTCCTATTACAACTCTAAACCCTAGTTTGTAGAGGCACACATTATGTCGATATCCTTCAACAGTCATTAGAATAACTGTGAACGCAGAAGACATTGAACTAGCAGATTCCTCCAAAAAAGGGAACAAAAAATTGACTGGATATAGGCCTTGTGGCTTATGTACACATTCCATCTTATAATACATCCACAGACCCTAAAGACCAGATATGCCTATCCAGAGTCCAAAAGCACATATATTATGTCATTGTTATTGTCTTGCTAGTGCTATTTACCACAGACAGAAATCAGGCTTTAAAAATTAGTACTGTAATTGTTTCTCTGTACACCTAGAATCATGAGGATTTAGTTTATCAAACAAATAGATGTGCACACCACTCACTGAGAGCACACATATCATATTGCAGTTAATTTTGCAACCCCAAATGGGTTTGCGCTCAAAGCATCAAATTCCAATTGGATGAATTCATCCCCTTCCCTTGTATTGTTCTGTAAACATATCACGTATACTGATTTAAGACAAAGGAAAAAGATTAAATAATTCATTTCCCAAATTAGAAGATCTACTGAGAGACAAAACCAGATGCTATTCCTTTCAAAAAAAAAAAACAGATGCTATTATCTAAAGTAATGTTATGGGCCTCATTAAAGAGAAGGAAGAAACCGCTTTCATAGTCAGAGAGTAACCATATCTTGCAAGTAATAAGTCACATAACCGCAAAACCAACTCAATTTTGAAACCAAATAAGTAAAAATATACAGAAAAAGATTAAATAAACAAATAAATGAAACATGCATCAATGAATTTCAATAAACTCAAGTGAAAGACACCACCATTGTTCAGATACCCTCTCAATTCCAAGCAAAGCAAATCCCAACTTTAAACAAATATGAATCAAATTGAAGAAAACAAACAGATACACACACTCCAAAACCCACACATACAAATAAGAAAGCAGCACCAAAATTGAGATGAAAGAAAGAAATTTTCATCTTTGTTTCACACTAAATGAACATGTACCAGTCCAAAAACTAGCCTTAGCCTTGTTGTACATCTCCCAAAGTTGCTGGTACCTGACGGGAAACATACAGAATCTCTGGGTTTGCTATGCTAAAATGGGCTCTTCCTCCTCCTTGTCATCTCTCTCTCTCTGATTCATTTCTGAGATCGAGAACCCATGTCCACTGGGTTTGTGGGTTTCAGTGTTGTTGGGTAGAGACTCTAATGACATTTAGGAAAATACCAGAAACCCCTCGTCCTTTCACCATGACGCCACAAAAAATTACCGTTCACGTCTCATTAACAGTCAACAAAAAGTAACCAATTTTTGAGGATGTGAACTGGCCACGTCAGTGGGGGCCCCCTTTGGTCTACAAATATTTTTGGTTCATCCCTTCTAACTAACGCGCCTCACGCGCCAAGGAAAAGAAAATCAGATCTCATGGTTCGCTCTCCCGGCCGGCCGTAGCCGGCGAACCTGCCGCTGCGTCTCGGTCCGGGAGGGGCTCTGTGCTTGCTTCTTTTTCTTCTTAGTAGTTTTCTAGAGTGATTCGTGAGCTTCCAGATCGGTGGGGGTGGTCGGAGTATGCTGGGTTCGTGGCGGCGGCTCGGAGATTGTACATCTCCATGGCAAGGCAAGGATGGCAGGATGATGCTGGGGGGATCGTGGTTATGGCGGAGCGAAGCTGCTCTGTCCAGATCAGTCCGATCTGGATTGGGTCTCTTCGAACTGATCTGGGAATGGGTTTGTTCGGCTGGTCTGGCGTGGTTCCATGGTTCGGACGGGAGGCTGGCCTGACGATGGCGGCGGTCAGTCAAGGATGATGGTTGGATGGGGTTGTGGGTATTGCCCCCGGATCTGGTTGAGATAGGGTGGTCGGAATAGCTGGGCTTTGGGACAGTCGGGTTGGTGGGGCGCTGACAGAGGTGATCGTCGGCAGGTGGGAGATCGATGCAGGCGAGGGCGATCTGATGCAGGTTGGGGAGTTCAGCTGCTGGCGGCGATCTATTGCAGGCGGTGGTCTGCGGAAGACGGTGGCCTGATGTAGGCGAGGCTCCGATGCAGGTGGTGGTTTTTTAGTTTTAGTTGTTGGGTCGCACTGCAATTTTGGTATAGACAATCTTCTCTTCGCCGGTCGAGAGGTCGTTCCTGTTCTGGAGTTGGGTCAGCATCGGTGGCGAAAATGTCTGGCTATAGACAATCATCCTTGGCCTTCTAGTGGGTCCTTCCTGTCTGAGATCGGGTCGAAGGCGAAGGCGATGGCGATTTGGAGCAGTGGTGGATGGATGGTGTTGACATGAGGGTGGTGATGGTGTTGAGTTTTTTAGTCCCAGGTCTGATTGTCTGGCAACCTTTTTGGTCGAGTTTAGGTCACAATGAGTGTTGGCTTGGTCGATCAAACGCTGGTCAGGAGGAATCTGGTGGGTGAGTTTAGTGTCGACACAAGTAAGTTGTCTAGTTTAGAGTTCTTACTGGCTGGACGAGAGGTGAGATGTCAAGCATTCACTGTTCCTGCGCTTTTGTCTGTCATACAGTTGTAGTGCAAGTTTAGAGTCAGTCATAATAGATTTGTAGTGCAAGTTTAGAGTCAGTCATCATAGATTTCCAGTGTGAAGTCTAGAGGCCATTTCTGAGTAAGAGGTGTCGCCTATAACTCGTTGTAAGCAGTTTCATTATTAATGAAGTTCTTATTTGATCAAAAAAAAAAAAACTTCAAGTTTAGAATAACCATCAATTGGCAATTGCATTATACTACTCATTCAACTTAATGCTCACTTTACATTTATAGTAACAGTCATACAGATCGATCTTATCCAAGAAATTGCTTTCCAATTGAACTCTGGCTAAAACAGCATGCGCGGTATATATCATTGGAAAGAACTACGTACAGTGCAGACAGTGGCGGATCCAGGATCCGAGACTTGTCTAGGCTAATTAGAAGTACACTAATATTTTTTTTTTTTTTTTTGAGGTTTGGAACCCACATGAAAACAGAATTACCAAAAGCAAATCCTAAACAAGATCGCAGGTCTAAAATTTGAACTGATGCATTGGAATATAGAGCAAAGCATGTTAAAACCACCCACATCCTAAACAAGATTGCAGGTCTAAAATTTGAACTGATGCACTGGAATATAGAGCAAAGCATGTTAAAAGCACACACATCCTAAACAAGATCGCAGGTCTAAAATTTGAACTGATGCGCTAGAATACTTCATAGGAACACACTAAAGGAGTTAACTTGCTGGTGTTTTACACAATTTATATAAAGATTAAGGTACCTCTCGGTTTATTAAAGACTTTCATCCAATATTTATTGCCTCTACCAAGCATATCCTAGTGCATACACTTCTTTGATTACACATTTGAAGAGAAGCGGGGGAACCACAGATTTATATGGAAAACGGTGCACCGTATATTGACAAATTGATCATAACCCAAGGTCTGAGTAGTGAGCTGCTGTGGGCTGTGGCTGTGGGAGTACGCGACCTGCAGAAAAGTTTTTTTTTTTTCTTTGGCTAGTATGGGCTGAAGGTAAATATATACATACTTAAGGGTTTTTGGCCCAAAATATTGTCTAGGCTCCAGCCCATAGAGCCTGCCACATGGATCCGCCCCTAAGTGCAGTATTTTACTACTTTACATATATACTTAAAATGTGATTGGCCAACAAAATAGGGAGAGGATCCTCTCCTGAGCAAGCTAATCACCTGAGCTTCCTGAGCTTTTGATGACAAGATGCCACGTGTATAAAACTACATCTAATGGTTGCTATTGCTTGAACTCAAATTTTTTTTTTTTCAATCAAAACTCAAATACGAACCAGACTTGGACTCTCTCTCTCTCTTCATTCATCCATTTATCGGCGACGGCAACCACTCCCAACCCAGCCCATCGTCACCACCGCCATCAACTACCCCAACCATCATCTTGCATCGTTTCTACCATATGGGCATCAGTTAAAACATCAACAAAAAGCAATTGCCAATTGGGTATCGTTTAAATTAAGACCAAAATCGTTTATGGGTATCGTTTCAATGCTTAATCTTAATTTACAGAGGTACTTCAATGCGTGGCTCATTCAAGAGCTGAGATTTTCGTCCAAGATATGAGGATTTTTTATTTTCTAGCAATTTCTTGAAATCTACGTGAGATTCTTGCTTGATAGCAGAAAAATACTTGTTTTTGTATATATCTGTTAACTGTTTGGATTGGAGAAGCTTTAATTGGGGAGAGTTTGGGTGGTGGTTTTGAAAGACCAGGAGGTGTGGTTTATGGATTGATTTGAATGCGGATATGGTTTATGGGTTTTGTGGTTTGATCTTGGTGACTGTTCAATTGAAGAGTGTTGGTTTTGTGGTTGAGGGCAGAAGGTTGATTAGGTTGTAGTTCGTAGGTGGGATATACTGCTTGGAGTATTTGCAGACTGAGCTTAAAGGAACGAAGACCAACACTCTTGGCCTCTTGGGATTGTGCAAGTGAAAGAACAGAAGGAAAAGAAGAACAGGAGAGAGGAAGGAAGGAAAAGAGAAGGGAAATAATAGGAAGAATTGTAGGCCATTAGATCAAACAATGGACACGTGTCGTCATCTGACAGAAAGCTCAGGAAGCTCAGGTGATTAGCTTGCTCAGGAGAGGATCCTCTCCCAACAAAATATCTCCCAGTGAACCAATAATGCATGGTCAGCAGGCTGATCAGTAAGACAAGAAAAACCGGCAGGTGCCATATTCTATTATTCTATTTAAGTTATAAAGCATCCAGATTCTGGATCATACATACAAGTTTCAGAATTCAGATGGTTGCAATTTTTGATTTTAGGGGTTCTGTTGGAGATGTTCTAAGTTAATTAGGACCAATAAGTCAGTAGCTTGAATCAGAAAGTTTTAGCTTATTGAACAGAGAACATAACAGAAATATTAGTCTACATATGACTAGCTACTAGGGCACTGCATGACTAGCTCGGGCGGCGCATGATTAGCATTAGGTTTTCTCGATCTGCAGATACTCAATTCCTGTTCTTGACGAGGTCGCAGCTCCTACTCCTACGGTAGCCGACCTATTTGGGTTATTGCGGTTTCGACGGAATGTCCTTCCTGTGGTAGAGCTCGCCACCCTCTCCTCTCGAAGATCATCGTAATTCCAAAGCATTTTGCACTTGGTGGCGACATCTTTCAAGTCCTGGGCCGCGATAGCAAACCCTACCACTTTTGTATGACATTTCACATTTTCTTTTGAGATCGGGAGGTTTGCAAACGAGACGTGTTGCGTGTCCTTCGACACCCAACTCAGAAGTTGTTCATCTCCATAAATGCCACCGTTCTCAACCGTCCTATGGATCTTGGATGGAGTACTAGTATTCGACGAGTAGATCCACATAGTTCCTTCTTTGACAAGCACCATCTGATCAACTGGTTCATCCACCTTGGCAACATAGTGATGCTCAGGGTATGTCACAGGCTTCAGATAGTCACATATCATTTTCAAAACTTTTGGATTCATACCTTCAAGCCTTGGTACATACAAACATGTATATACACATTATATATATGAAGGGTTATTATCACAAATGGTACCTGAAGTTATCCTCTATTTTATCGATGATACCTGAACTTCAATTTTGATCACAACCAGTACCCGAACTTTTCGATTTCATTTTAAATGGTACCTAGAGCCACCTTCGGTCACTATTCCGGCCAAAAAAGGCAAATCAAATAAATAAAAAAACCAGTTCAAGGCAAGTCTATTACCAAAAAGATAGTGATAATCGCAGCCCCTGAAATCACCAAAGATCATCACTATGATCACCTCACATGCCGTTTTTAGTCGGAATAGTGACCGAAGGTGGCTCTAGGTACCATTTAAAATGAAATCGAAAAGTTCGGATACTGGTTGTGATCAAAATTGAAGTTCAGGTACCATCGATAAGATTGAGGTATAGTTCAGGTACTATTTGTGATTTTTACCCATATATGAAAATCTTACGAGAATTGATTGAGTATCAACATGTAACTAAGAGTCCTACTTTTCTCAGTGTACTCATGCAGAGAGCACGCTTTAGAGATTTTTTGGTTGACGAGGGAAGAATGAAGTACAGATCCCCCATGTCAGCATGCTTGTCTTGTTCTAATTTTTCTCTTATATTTGCCATGATTTCTTTCCTCAACTTAGCAGGGAGGCAATTTTTCTCCATCCACACTTTCATATCTTTCTTTTTTGATTTGATCTTCCTTCTTATCTCCTCTGACTTTGCAGTTCCCATAGACATAAATGTCTGCATACAAAAAGTTGAGTTTGATTAGCCACATCCTCCAATCCTGTCCAGCCAAGGAAATAATATATAGATAGATAGATAGATTGCCAACCTGCACATTTCCGATGAGGTACAAAAACAGTAACAAGCCAATGATAGAAATAAGAATTGCGAATAAATTCTCCCATACATAGTTACTTGTTACAAGATTCGTGCCAAAATTACTGCAAAGAATCAATCAAATGATCAAGCATATGCATTAATATTTGATACGAATGGAAGAAAAATATGGTACAATATTGTAAGATATTCAACTTATGTATAAGAATCATTAATTTTAATTAGCATATATATGCAAACCTCAAATTTCGTAGACCCCACCAAAAAGAGTAACACAACTTTTGTGGAAAGTTGGTTGATGTCGAGTTATTGGACTTTAGAGAATCAAGAAATATTCCAAAATCAAATGGTTCAGTAGTATTTATAGGGCACGATGCATTCAGATATGTTATAAGTGTCACCATATTTTTTGAATGTTTGTACTCATCACAATAAAAGGTACTTATACACTTGTCACCGCAACTTCGATGCCAACATGATGTCTCTCGTTGAATCGAAAAGAAATACCAAAAGGCTCCAAGTACCTATTAAAAGGCAACACATAATTAAGATCAATTTTAACAATGTAAGTAGGACACTAAAGGAAATGTAAATATAGGATGTGCTCTCATTCATTGCCGAATTCTTATAGTATATAGGACTAGAGCTTCTCTCCCAATATATCCTATAGATTCTGCTCATATAAGCAGGTCCCTTAATTTTGTCAACGTTTATCAAATAAACTCAGACATGCATTGGTCACTAAAATAGAGATAAAACATAAATTGACAACAAAAAGCAACTTACGTGACTTGCAAAGATATAGAGAAATAAATTGAATAGTCCTTTAATCCATATTCCATGACTCTTTGTAAGTTTTTTGGAAGATAGGTGAATACGATAAATTCTTGCCAAATATTGAAGGAGAAGAAAGAAATTCAAAATCTTTCTGTGGTTCAAATATCCAGAGCCTCTCATTTTAAAGAAGACAACAAGTAGTAGCACCTGGACAACATAAACAGTAATCAGTGAGAAATTCATTCATCAGTCACAACTCACAAGTTGCTAATAGTTAAACCTAGCCAACTTAAAAACTTAAATTGGCTGGAATATGATGTTTAACTTCATTATCGATCTTACCTGTGGGATAGGAAGAACAGCTAGAATGTCAGTTATGAGAGAGCGCCATGACAAATTGTCAACTATTGCACCGACACGTTTAAAGAAGGGTCCTTTAAAGAAATCGGAAGACTTCGATTCTTCCTGGTTAGCCATCTTATCGGGGGCAGCCATCTTATCGGGGGCTGCAGCGATCATAGCTTCACGAATCCGATAGATAATATGCACTATAAAAGTGATATCCATCACTGATCGCAAAATGAGAGTTACAGTCCTCAATTGTGTGTCTGCTTGAAGGCACTTTTTTTCCCTATCGATGATAGGAATGTAAAAGAACAGTGGATCCAGTGAGACTGCGATAACACACGAGGCTACAAATATCGAATCCCACCATGTACCTCGAACCCATAAACTAGTCCACCACGAACTAATTCTGCTTTTGTTTTTTTTCAGTTCTGATTGTCTCCGGTCGTATTCAGAATGAGTATTGGAACCAACTGTGAGACTGATAAGAAGATGCAAAATGCAATCAGAAAGGAAAAAGAGCTTTGCATGTGTATGATTATTCAGAAAGCAGGTCAGCAATTCTAGATTCGAAGAGACAAACCTTACTTCTGGGGCTTCTTCATCATTCGGTTTAAACATAATTATTGCTGTTCAGATCATTCAAAGAAATAAGAACTTATGGAACTTGGCTACAATTGTAGGACTTTATAATAACCTAAGAAGCACCGATACGGGTACGTGTACCCGGATACGATACGATCGGATACGTGGAAACGGCAAATCTTAATTGTAATTGGAAACGGGTACGTGAAGGAAACGTCAATTAAATATATATATATATATATATATATATATATATATATATATATAATTAGAAGAAAAAAAAATTTGAAACATAAACAAAGTTACACACTCTCAAATTCACAATTCACTCATGCCATAAGAATAGTTTATACTTTATACATTATCACAATCATAATTGAGTAAATTGACATATATCACATATGCTCTTCCAATCATACCCGACCCAGCAGCTGTTATCACACATAATTGACCCACACCTCCACACTCCCACAACGAATAGACGAAGCAGAAGACTAGACGAAACTAGAAGACCAGACGAGCAGCAGAGGAATTCCGAAGCGGAAGAAGACGAGACGAGAATCAAGGAACTCCGAAGCGACTGGGTCTACGATTTTTCTTCTCTCTCTCGATCTGGGTCTGCGATTGACGAAGCTAGAAGACTAGACGAGCAGCAGATCGAGGAACTCTGAAGAGGAAGAAGACCAGACGAGAATCAAGGAACTCCGAAGCGATTGGGTCTGCGATTTTCTTCTCTCTCTCGATCTGAGATTAGGTCTCTCTCTCTCTCGATCTAAATTGAGGTTTTTTTTTTTTTTTTTTTTTTCCTATTTTGGGGGTAAAAAGTCGGGATTACCCCACGTATCCGATTTATTTACATTCTCACGTATCCGAATAGGATACAGACGTATCCAAACCGTATCCAAATCAGGATACGCGTTTCCGGACGTTTCCGTGCGTTTCCGACGCGTTTCGTACCCGTATCCCGTTTTGATACGGGATACGGAGGCAATTTGACGTTTCCATGCATCATAGATAATAACTAATAAGGATATGTGTACCTCTTGTTCAGTTGTGGTAGCTATTGGCCGTTGACAAAGACCATATCCTAATGTATCTATGTCAATATTAATGAATTATTATTAGTTTATTACCAACCCGTCCAAGGCTCCAAGCTAGTTCCAGACTTCCAGTTAAGTTCATGAATGACTTCTTGCTGCAGCTTGATAGGAATACACTTGACCTAAATCTATGAACAAGTCCCTCATTCAGAAATAAATTTAAATACAAAAATTATAAGAAGTATCTAAGGGATAATAGTTTATTTGGCAGTTGCTATAGCAGATGCACCAAAGAACGAATTGGGTGACCAATTGGAGAAGAGGGTCAGTCTGGGCATGCACAGGAAAAGATTGCCCAGGCAATCACTGGGGACCACTTGCCCAGGCAATTGATTTGCTAATCCTCAGTCACTGAATTGCCCGACCTTTAGTGGTGGGCTCCACAAGCACGTGGGCCTGCTGCCAACGGCTCCTCTTTTTTTTTTTTTTTTTTCTTTCGGACCCGTACTTTTTGTGTAACGTTATTTAATCGTAGCTGTTGGATCCTTCGATCCAATGGCTGTGATTAAATGATAATGGTAATTTTGATTTTCAACCTAAAAAATAATTCAAAAGGTCAAAAAAAATCTTTAAAATATTTTTTTCAAAAATTCTATAAATACCTATTCCTTCACCTTAATTATTAATTATTTAATACCAATATGCGTTCATCATGGAAATAGATGAAAATGACTCTCTCTCACCTAGAGAAACCCTAAGACTGGGGACTCCGTTTCTACAAATTTGTTCTCGTCCGGCGGCGCCCCGACGTCCTGGCTGGCCTCCGGCCTCGCCTTCGTCTTAGGGTTTTTGGCTGCCGGAAAGGAGATCAATCTCTACTGCCCATAGGACTCTCTCGAAAGGGTTTTTCTCAGGTTTTGTCAGAAGGTTTGGCTGGGCTGGTGGAGAGGAGGTGGTCGTGGTGTTACAAGCCGACAATTGATCTCGTTGAAGAGATTTTTGAACCGTCAGCGCCATGGGTTTCGATCGGTGGCTGTGAGGACCCGGATCGGGGATGGTTTTGTTCTGTGATGACGCAGGTCGACGGCGTGGCTAGAGACTGTTGAATCGCCTGGATAGATGTCGTGGCTGTGGGGATCGCGACGAGACGGGTCGGACAGCGTGGGTCAGCCGGAACTCGGCTGGAATGTGACATACGACGAAGGTGATGAGAGTAGGTGGTGGACTGGCCCGAACCAGATGATGGGCCTGAAGGGATCTCCTGGGTGACTACCCTATTGGGCTTCAAGTTGTTGGGCTGGGGTCCTACCCTAGTCCATTATCTTCTAAATTTGGACTAGGGTTTAGGCTCTTGGCCCAAACCTATGTTTTTAGCTTTTTGTCTAATTACAATGAGTTTTCTTGTATTAGGAACCTAACGAGTGTAGTTTGGCTTGTCTATTTTCGCTATGTTTTTTCCATAGCTTATAGGCTCGCTTTTAGTGAGCGATAAGTTCAAATATAGTTGGTCTATCCTATGTACCACTGTGGCTCCTCCACGAATCCTTGTTCTGGCCATTGTTATGTGTCAGCGGGTGGGTATGTAATGGCTTTCTTGGCATGCGCTATTATCAATGGAATTACCATTATTTCAAAAAATTATTAATTATTTAATTAATTAAATTATAAGTTTAACATGATTTTGAATTAATGAATTATTCAAATTTGAAGTGTGAAGGGTGGATTGGCAGTCACATTACCTTTCATTGGTGCATTGTGTAAGCTAGAGACAATTGCCAATTTGGGTTGAATAGTGGGTTAGTAGTACCAATTTAGTTGGCAAATCAACAATTGCCCTTGGTTCATGGGTGCATTTGCTCTTAGTGGACTATACATAACCTCAACAAAGGTGACACACCAACAACTGCTGACACTAAAAGATAGAAATAGAGGTGGAAAAAAAATAATTAAACTCAACCATTAGCGAATTGCTCATTGACTCATACCTCATAATGCATGATTTGCATAAAATTTGAGTTTTCTATTTTCGTTTTTCTATTCTGAGAACAATTAAGTTTTTTGATAATAAGAACAATTAAGTTTACGGATTCAATATTCTAGTCTTGCAAGTTGCTAATTGACTTAAATCTTTCAAGTCACTCAAGATTCCAAGAAAACAAATATGGGCACTAGGTGTTACCATTTAGGTACCAAGTTGTACTACTTCATTGTGGCATACCTACCAAGTTGACTAATAGCTTGTTAGCAATTTCGCCCTAAAAGACTAAACAAAAAATTTTAATTTACCAAAACAATTCAAGAACTCGGACAAGGAGAAGTCGGAGGCAAGGAGGCAAGGCGGACTCCCGTGATCTTTTCCTCTCGTCCGGCGGCGGTCGACGACGGAGTTGGCGGTTCTGTCTCGCTGTTGTTGTATCGTTTGCCGGACGGGAATGGTTTTGGGCTAGTACCCTATTGGCTTAGGGATTTCTGGCCTGAGGTTTGACTGTGGTGGCGGCGTAGTTCGGGATCTTTCTTCTCTACGCCATGGAGGCCATGGACATCATCTCGAGGGAGGCGATTCACGGCGTGAGGTGGGTTTCGGCGGCTGCGATGGCAACTTTGGGGGGAGCTGGTAGCGACTTGAGTCGGCGATCCAAGTTTGGCTGGCTTGCTCAGGCTTCATCGATGCTTTCTGGTGATCGTTTCAGGCGTTGTGGCTCTGGCGTGCTTGCGGCGCCGTGAAGTTGGAGGCGAGTTTTGGTGTACATGCAGCAATGCTGCACAGGGAAGGGATGATTGGAATGGGCTGGGCCACGGGTGGACCTTGGGTTAGGGTTTTCTTTTGGGCTTTAGGATTTTTTAAGGTTCTTTTAAATTCCAATAACTCCCTAGTTTGTTTGGGGAAAGTAGTGGGTTTTGGCCCAGGTTAGGCCTGCTTTATTAGTGGGCTTTAGTCTATATTGCTATGGTTTCTTCTTACACCAAGTTAATGAATCTCCTGGAGTACCACAATTGAGTGCATTGACGAAGGAAGATTCGACATAGTTCTCTTAGTGTACGCTGAGATTTGTAGTTGTGTAGGCTCGTAAAATTCAAATGAGCATCATTGTACTAGTGGATGGTACCCATATTCCCTTACCTGCTTGACCACTGATTTAGGGTACAAGCATATAGGGGTTATTTGTATGTGCCGTTCTGGCTTTGGGATTAAATGAAATTTCTATTACTCTGTCAAAAAAAAAAACATTTTAATTTACCTATTTATTGTTTCTAAATTAAAAAAAAAAAAAGAGACTTGTATTTGGAATCTCAACTAGTTATTGGCTCTCCCTCAAACGGAATCTTGAAGAAACTTATTAATTTTGAAATTTGAGATGGTTCTGGTGCACCAGATGCATGCATTAAATTTTATTGTCTTGCATATTATATTTCAAATTCTCCTATTATCACAAGCTCACCATTTGTAGAATATGATTTTTAAAATGTATTTCAATTGGCGGTTTATTATTCTACTATTTTTGAAAGTAAAAAAAAAAAAGTATATATATATATAATATTTTTTTTTTACTTTGGAAAATAATATAACAAAATTATTTTTTGATTTTTGAGTTCTGTCAGTTCGAGAAGTGTTTAAAGTTAGCAAAATTTTGACAAGAAAAATAAGGACAAGAGGTTTTGGTCAAAAATCTTGTGTTATAGTCTCTACAATTTTCGACAGAAATGATGGTTATGAAGAATGTTTTTTTTTATTATTATTGTTTTTTTCTTCTGAGTCCAAATTTTACAGGATTGGGACATGAATTTTAGTTATTTATAGTTTCAATTTTTGTTTTCATCTTGAAAATAAATAAATAATTTTATATTTGACATTATATAAACTAAATATAGCCTAAGTAGGTTGAAAAATTTGAGTCTTATGATGATATTTATGTCCAAGATGATATTATGTAACATTAAGCATCAATACAATAAGTAATTTTTAGGTGGGGCTGTTAATTTGAATGCAGGCAGACATGGTCTAGGTGTTAATTTTTAGGTGGGGCTGTTAATTTGAATGCAAGCAAATACACAAGTGCCCTAGATCACTAGCTAGGGGCGATTTGCAGGCTTCAGCTTCGCATCACCCACTGTAGCCGGTGGGGTTGATGATCGATGTTGACACACGCTTCTTTGGCACTTGTTGTTGCTGAAACTGCCCCAGTGGTGTCACCTGATTCACCGCCTCGGTCCCTGATGTTTAGACATAATAATTTTATGCCCTTCTTCTATGCTGGATGAAATGGTTTCTGAATTACTAACAGGGACAAGGAAAGTCTTCGTAGTCCCGCAATGTTCCGAACCGCCGTCTTGAAATTTGAAAAATATATGAAAATTAATTATAGAAATGATTAGTATGGTTAAGATCTAGAACGAGGAATGACAGTACTTAGTACGTACTTGGAAGCTAGAAATGTACGTGTTTAATTTATATACGTTTTACAATCAGAAATAGAGATAGAATTAACAATTAAGGAAGATATATGAAGACAGAGTATATATATACGTACTTCAGGAGAGGGTGTTCAACTAGACAACTCGTAGTACTGGTAGCTAGAGAGCAAAGAATGGCGCTCTAAAAATGATGTAGGATACATAAGCTAGAAATTCAGCTGGAATTCCAATACGTGACTTCCCAAACCAGATCAAACTGAAATAGCCTATGAACACAACTATGTCCAGAATGAATTATATATATATAGACTTAATTACATGCATTCAGTACTAACTCAATAGTCAATAGGGATATAGGAATTAAAAAAAGACTTGGGTTAAGTCATGAGGTGTGTTTTTTTTTTTTTTTGATAAGTGAGTTGGTGTTTTGTTTGTACTGGGACATGTTGATGAAGGCCTAGTCAATTATTCTTAACTGTCCTAATCAATAATAGAATGTTCATTAATTCATTGATTCCTCATGGCTGAATCAATAAACTAGTAGCATCATACATATATAAGCAAGTGCAGAAATAGAAGTTACTTATTGAAGAGAGTAGACATAAGATGTGATGAGAAAAGTGTGCGTTGATTTCCTTTCTTGTTCTTCTACTTCTCTTTTTTTCTTTTGTTTTTTTAACGTTTTTTCAAGGTGAGAAAAAGTGAGAAATTCAAATTTAAAATTATTTAATTTGAACTTTTTAACTTTTTTTGGACAAATTGATCATTTGTACATGTACCGAAAACTTTAACAGAAGTAAGAGGATCAAACTAACATAAGGGAGTGAACGATGGAAGTGTCAATTCACATTCTCTATATATTGAACACAAAAAAGAGTCTTTGGATACTCAATTAATATAGGTGAAAAATGTTAAATCTAAAATAACTTGTACATGTGTTTGTGTCGGTAGTTAGTAGCTAAGGACCCGCGCACACGAGAACCCGTATTGAAATGAGACCGACATCCAAACTCACCACACATAACTATATATATAATACATGATCAATTACTCTTGCTTGGAAAGATGAATATGATAAAATTTGGTTTATTTGACAATATGTATGCGCAATGTGTTAATTTAATTAAACTTTGGGCAACGACCTTTGGCCCAAAAAAAAAATTTCAAAAAACATTACAACAACCACTTTTTTAACTTCTTGCTATGCCTTGGTGGATAAAGTTTTAAGGATTCATATTCATTAACCGTTTGACGAATTGTGTGAAAGGGAATGAAGAACTTAATCAAACAAGGGTGCGCATATATAGAATCATGAAACTATATATAAGAGCATGAAAAATTTGATTGAAAAGTTGATGTTTTATACTATAAATGATCATCATTGTACTAATTTGATTTAAATCAATGAAAAATATATGCTCTCATTTACCTCCAAAGAGGGAGAGGTTTTTGTTATAATGAAATATATTTGTTCATAAAATTTTCAAATCTAGCCATATCTTTTGTGAAGAAGGCAATCAAGCTACGGATGCCCTTTCTAACTATGGTGCTTCATCAGATGGCTTTACTTGGTGGGATTCAACTCTAGATTTTATGGTGAGTCATTGTAATAGGGATCGTTTAAGTCTTCCTAATTTTCGGTTTTGTTAATCTGTCTTTTTTTTTTATATAAGAGGTTAGCTGCGTTTCTTATGTCTCTGTCCTACCTCCTTTCTCTTTGTAACCTTCTTTTCATTAAATAAATTTCACTTACTTGATCGAGTTTTCCAAAAAAAAAAAAAAAAAAAAATTGCTCATAAAATACAACAATTAGTCTTGATCTGATTCCCAAATTTCACCTAAATGACTCTCATTCATCCCACTAACAAATTTGAATTCCCACTCAACTAATTAAACGCAAAAAGTCACTTTTGAGCTCCAATTAATTAAAAAAATACGCACTGTGCCACTCACTCGTTCTTTTCTAATTAACCTCACTCTCACATCTCTCTCTCCTCAACAACGGTGCGTCTCTCTCCGACGAGGACAACGCCGACGAGGTCCGAACCCTAACGGCGACAACCTTGACCTCTTCCGCTGATCTTCAACCCGCATTCAACATCCGAGACGCCGACCTCCTTCGGTTTCGTATTCGGATTCTCCGAGCCCTCCACCACCTCAACCGGGTTTGAAGTCGGATCCTCGCCTTTGGGGTTACCCTGCGCCTTCAAGTCCCCCGGTTTGCTTCGTATACCGGTGGTCGGAAAACAGGTGCATGCCCTTGCCGTCAAGGCCGAGCAGATATGTGACGTCTGTGCTGTTGGGTGCAGTGTCTTTGATATGTACTGAAAAACCGGTCTCCGAGATTATGCCCGGAAGCTGTTTGATAAAATTCCTGAGAGAAACCTTGCCACTTGGAATGCCTACATGTTGGGAAGCCGAATTCTGTGCATTTCTCAATGCCTGCTGTTCGGAACTTGGGAGACAGTTGCATGGGTTTGTGGCGCGATGTGGGTTTGGGAAAGATGTGGTGATGTGTCAGTGCTCAATAAGCTAGCTTGTGGATTTTTACGGGAAATGTCGCACTTAGTCTGATGCCTATTCTAACTTGTGTTGTGTGGTTTCTTTTCACTGGAAAAATCTAGATTCGATGTGTTTTTGCTTAATTTCTCATTTTGATTGGTCTATGTTTTGATACAAAGCTTCTGGCTCCCAATGAGGCCTGGCGGTGTTCTCTGTAACATGGCAGAGGGTATGTGGCTCCATACACATCTTATTGAAGATATGATCTCTGTTTGCCGTCTAACATTCAAGGGGTCAGTCAACTATGCATGGACGAGTGTTCCTACATATCCAAGGTAACAACATAATTTGTTTCCTATATAATTTGTTTCTTACATATGCAAGTTTTGTCATCAACTTCAGTTGGATGGTTTGGCATTATAAGAGAACTTGCCAGTCTGAGATAAATTGAATTCTTCCCATTCGGGGATCAGGTAGATATTATGAAGTGATTCTTAATCTGAGATTACTGTCGTGCAGTGGTGTTATAGGTTTTCTGCTATGCTCAACAGAAGGGCCTCCTGTTGATTTTAAAAATCCAGTCAACTCCATTGAGAAGTTGGAAGGAGCTGTCAAACACAGAAGAGAACTTCGGTTCTATAACTCTGAGGTAGGAGTCCCAAAAGTTTTTCCAATTCACCCTTGAGAAGAAATTGATCTTCTACTTTAATTTCCTTTATTCAGCTTGGGTTTGTTTGTTCGTTTGACAGATGCACTCAGCTGCCTTTGCCTTCCTGCTTTTTTGAGGAAGGAGGTGAGCGCACTCTGTGATTCTTCAACTCCAGCAAGACAAAGCGGCTTGTCCTAGTAAATAACTAGCGACGACTGGTTACTCTATCTTCCTGATTATTGAAATGAGTACCGCATGGAAGAATAGAGACCAGGTAATTATCAGGTGTAGATGGAGCTCCTTTTGAAGCGTCGGTGGGATTTAAGTTTTACTGTGATGTTATGTCTTGAATGACCTATTACTATATGTTTAGCCCTGTTACATTATTGGATCTTATGAGTAATTTGCTCAGTAATCAAATAATTATGAATATTTTCATTCGATTTTTCTTCTTTTTTGTTTTGTATTTAGGCAATGTTCGATTTTTTCTTCAAACGATATGAAAATACAACTAGCGTTAGGATTAACAGCAGACAAGAGTTCGCATTTAGAGTTGTTTTGAATTAACACACAATACAGGATAACTACTAGCTAGCATCTGATCTTGTTTTGTCCTACGAATTAAATAGCTTAAGGTAACCATGTTAGCAACGATTAACAGGGTACAGCCGCAGGTACCCAAGTTCTTGGGAGTAAGTAGACAACTGAGGAGCTTTTATATGCTTCTTTGATCGTTTGCGGCGACGGGCTCTTAGGGAAGAAAGAGCCAATTCCTCCAGCTGAGAATTGTTTCTGTTCAAATCGGGAACCGCCTTGCTGAAATGCCACCAGAATTTGGAGACCACAGCCTTCAAGTCCTTTGCCATGAGAGAAAAGGCTTCAACTTTTGTATGGCATTTTACATTTTGGGTCGAGATAGGGAGGTCGGAGAAGGACATGTATGAGGAAGCCCAACTCAAAAGTTCTTCTCCATAGAAATCACCTTTACCAATACACTGTGTGATTGAGGAACCCAATTTTATTGAACCATCAGTACTTGTTGTGTAAGTCCATATAATGCCTTCTGCGTTGAAGAGCATTAGATCAAGTGGTTCTCCTGCTCGAATTACATAACTGTTCTCTGTGTAGATTACTGGTTTCAGATTGTCGCAGATGAGTTTTAACACACTTTCATCCATATATCGAAGCATCGGTACCTATATATTTATATCTCAGGTCAATCCAATAAGAATAGAACATGCAAGATAATTCATGGACTGAAGCCAAGGGAAGCAAGTATTTACTTTCTTAAGTGAGTCCATGCAGAGAAGGCGCTTTATGGACCTTCTGTCCTTCCGGGGAAGAATAGAGAGTAGATTCTCCACATGAACATCTTTGTTTTCTTCCAATTTCTGTCTTACGTTTTCGATGATCACTGTCTTCATATCGTTGGGGAGATGATTTCTGGACATCCACCATTGTATCTCTAGCTCTTTCATTATCATCTTCTGTCTTATCTCTTCCGATTTCGTAGTTGCCAACTGTATATACGTCTGTTATTCCACAACACAGACAACAATGGAGCTCAGCACAATGTAATCCTTTTTTATTTTAAAAACGAAACAGTGGAGAGCTGCATTACCAACCTGTACATTTCCAATAAGATACAAAAATAGTAGCAAACCAATTAGAGATATAACGATTGCGAAGCAGTTTTCCCACACATAGGTACTCGTTTCCAAATTTTGACCAAGAGAACTGCAGAAATTTACAATAGTTAGTTTTGAACACTGCAAATGACATCATAGTATATACAGTTTATATGTATCTGTATATGCAGACCTTAGATTTCGCAGACCCCACCAGAAAGAGTAAAAGAACCTCTTGGGAAAATATGTTGAGTGCGTGCTACCGGACTCAAGGGCACTAAGGAACATTCCGAAATTAAATTTTGTTGCATTTGATGGATTTACCGGGCAATTTTCATCCAGGAGTGTAATATTACTAATATATTGTGGATTTGTAGGTCTGTCATCACAGTAGTAAGTTGATATACATCTTTTGGTATCAGGATGTTGTTCACAAGCCTTATGCCAGCATGATGTCTCTTGTTGAATAGAAAGGAAATACCAAAAGGCTCCAAGTACCTAAAAGTTAACAGCTTTTCTATTAATAGAAAACTCAGTCAAGCAGTAGGTACCAAAGGAACTAAAGATTTATGGGAATGATTACAATGGAGATTAAACTTACATGACTAGCGAGGATGTAGAGAAAAATATTGAATGCACCTCTAGCCCATATTCCGGTTTGTTTAAGTTCTTTACACGAAAGGTAGATTCTATAAATCTTTGGCATATATTGAAAGAGCAGGAACCCGTTTAAAATCTTCCTTCTGTAATCTGAGCCATCCATTTTCAGAAAGAATACCAACAGCGCCACCTTCACAAGACACACAATTGATGAATTGAATATATTAGCTAGGCTCAAAAGGGAAAATCTAACAATGTATAGGCATAGAGGAAAATATGTTATGTCTTACTTGTGGGATCGGAAGAATGGCTATAAAGTCTATAATGATGGAGATAGATAACCAGGACATCTTCTGAGATATTGCCTTGGCAAAGCCAAGTAACGCTGCCTTTTTCCATGGCCAACCTGGCTTTCCTCTTTTTGAAATCTCTGACACCACAGTGTTGGTACTAACCCTAATTTCATGTATAATATGCAATATGAAAGTCATATCGGTGAGTGATCGGAGGACTAGAGCTGCAGTTCTCACCCTCTTGTCCCCATCAATGCACTTTTTATCTTTGTTGATGTAGGGGATGTAGAAGAACAAAGGGTCTGCGGTTACTGAAATCAGACATGAAATCACAAATATCTTATACCACATTGCAATGAAGGCCCCCTGGGGGTCAAAAAATTCCTTAAAGGTAGGCCATTTTGTCTCTGACAATATTGAATGTCCTCCACTGTTCATAGGAGTCTTAGGAGATTGCAGCCTCCCTTTACTGTCTAAAGTGTAATCTGCTGTAATGCTGATATAAAAACATACAAATTAGTTGAAGCCATGAGATGAGAACTAAAAAATGGACGCGAGCTAGCTTTCGTTACATGAAATTTTTTTTCTTCAAGTATATTGAAGTTGTTTAGGGACTAAAAGTGAAACAAAAAAAACTACTGACAATTTGTTGAAGCAAGAGTAATTTGGCTCCTAGAAGCAGCTAACCTTATGATGAAGCTGTCGTCTGGATTAATAGCCATAAATCAAGTGCCTGACTATGTAAGTATCTTATATGATGGACAAATTAGTAAGTTATGCAACCAAAATTGGACTTGGGCTTAGAGTTTTTCTTTTGAGAAAATCCAGTACGTTGAAACTTGCAACAGAACTGAAATCGGAAGCTATTAATCACTATGTCAAAGAACATTGCTCAGACTCCGTTTTATAGACTTATATGCAGCATTAGGTCGACAATTAATTAGAAAAAGAAAAGGTCAGTTGGGTTAGACAAGTTGTTGACTCTATATACTTAGAGCAAGTCCACCGGTCTCTATTTGACCGGGCACTAGCTCAGCATTTAAGATGTGTTGCCCAGCTGAAGTTCTTTTCAACTTCCACCGGCCCAATTATGACCAGCCAAAAGATGGCTTTGCATGACCGAGTCCAAAGAATTAGTCAAGCCTGTGACTAAAATCATGACCTGCCTTGCCCAGCTGCCACATCAGAATTGAGAAGAACGCGGCTGACGTCAAGAAAGAAGGAATAGCGACAGACGCGTGAAGGAGGGCTTGTGGAGCACACGGACGAATGAGGGAGAGGCAGCTGGCAATTTCTGTGTCTGCCAAAAATGAACAGTAACTTTAAATAGTGAAACCCCACGGGTGAACAGTGAAGTACGTGAACATTAGTATGAACAGTACTGTGAACAGTGAAAAAAGTGAACAGTGTTGGCCGGGCAAGAAAAACAACGGGTGCAAACCCGTGTCCAGTGGCAGTGAATAGTAGCTTGACTGGTCGAATTCTTGACTTATCGACTTTGCTTTTTCTTGACTACGGGTGCACTTGCTCTTAGAGCAAGTCCACCGGTCTCTATTTGACCGGGCACCAGCTCAGCATTTAAGATGTGTTGCCCAGCTGAAGTTCTTTTCAACTTCCACCGGCCCAATTATGACCAGCCAAAAGATGGCTTTGCATGACCGAGTCCAAAGAATTAGTCAAGCCTGTGACTAAAACCATGACCTGCCTTGCCCAGCTGCCACATCAGAATTGAGAAGAACGTGGCTGACGTCAAGAAAGAAGGAATAGCGACAGACGCGTGAAGGAGGGCTTGTGGAGCACACGGACGAATGAGGGAGAGGCAGCTGGCAATTTCTGTGTCTGCCAAAAATGAACAGTAACTTTAAATAGTGAAACCCCACGGGTGAACAGTGAAGTACGTGAACATTAGTATGAACAGTACTGTGAACAGTGAAAAAAGTGAACAGTGTTGGCCGGGCAAGAAAAACAACGGGTGCAAACCCGTGTCCAGTGGCAGTGAATAGTAGCTTGACTGGTCGAATTCTTGACTTATCGACTTTGCTTTTTCTTGACTACGGGTGCACTTGCTCTTAGAGCAAGTCCACCGGTCTCTATTTGACCGGGCACCAGCTCAGCATTTAAGATGTGTTGCCCAGCTGAAGTTCTTTTCAACTTCCACCGGCCCAATTATGACCAGCCAAAAGATGGCTTTGCATGACCGAGTCCAAAGAATTAGTCAAGCCTGTGACTAAAACCATGACCTGCCTTGCCCAGCTGCCACATCAGAATTGAGAAGAACGTGGCTGACGTCAAGAAAGAAGGAATAGCGACAGACGCGTGAAGGAGGGCTTGTGGAGCACACTGACGAATGAGGGAGAGGCAGCTGGCAATTTCTGTGTCTGCCAAAAATGAACAGTAACTTTAAATAGTGAAACCCCACGGGTGAACAGTGAAGTATGTGAACATTAGTATGAACAGTACTTTGAACAGTGAAAAAGTGAACAGTGTTGACCGGGCAAGAAAAACAACGGGTGCAAACCCATGTCCAGTGACAGTGAATAGTAGCTTGACTGGTCGAATTCTTGACTTATCGACTTTGCCTTTTCTTGACTACGGGTGCACTTGCTCTTAAACAAGGGCATGCAACACGAGGTGATCGTTTCATTGGTGGTACTAGTCTTGAAGACCGAAAGTCTATCCAGATATCACATTCGTTCCCTCAAGTGTTGTATTATTAATCTTCATTTCGTGATAATTATTATGCATTAGTTGAACAATTACTAATCTCTGTTGATCCGTTCAAACTCTACTTGTCCACTGGGGTTGCAACTGCCTGTACTATAAGAAGATTATATATAAATCATGAGCGTGTTACCTCTCAAGTGGCCGGAACGTACCATCAAATCCATGGGCGGCCACTGCAACAAGGCAATACCGCCATTCCTTGATCGAGGATGTATTGTCAAATGTTCATGTCACATTGGTTAATTGTTTGATGCATAGAGGACTATTCTTATATACGTCACAAATTACGCGGTTAGTACTTAACTATATATCTTGAAATCCAGATTATGAATCTCTAAACTTGAAGCTAGCTGGGAATTGCTAAGTCTAGGAAGGTAGCCAGTCCGTTTTCTAAATAAGGTGTTGACCTTCTGAAAGAATAAGTTACATTTTTTATGTTATACACTAATCCTGTAATACATTGGTGTATGTATTAGTTTGAATTGAACAAATTAGTCTATGCATTTTTGACCTGAATTTACTTATTCAGAATGTCATTGTCTAGTCATCAATTAGCAACTTGCAAGATTGAGAGATTAACTTGGTGCAATTGTTCTTACAAAATAAAATGGTTTGTCAAAATGTATATACATTTTGACAATCCATCTTATTTTGTAAGAACAAATAGACCAAGTATAATCTCTCAATCTTTCAAGTTGCTAATTGACTAATCTAGAAAGCGATACTGAGGAATCAATAATTGAAAGCAAGAAAATATAAACTAACTTCAAGTTTAGAATGCAAATTGATATTAGACTAACAATTAATTGGCAATTGCATTCAACTTGCCCACTTTACATTTATAGAACATTTTTTTTTTTGAAATAGAAGTTGATTGTTATTCAATAATCAACAGTAAATTGGCCATATATAGTCTACAAGCTTACATAAGAATCTCGGCAAGAAAATCCGATACAACCTATCCAAGCTAAAGCAAATTAATTAAAAACATTGGAAAGCTCACATTTAAGCAAGCCTATCCAAGAGTAACAAAGCTTCGCCTCCTATGGAAAAAATCATTCAACTAGCTCTCACTTGCCAGGCACGCAATTGTAGTACAAGCAAGAAACCACAAAAGTCATAGAAGACTCATAGAAATTGAATCACCCTCGTGTTGGCTTATGAGATGGAACTTATATCCCCACTTAATCACCCTCGTGTTCGCCTCCTATGTAGAACAGTTAATCAATAGATAGCTCCTTCTCTTTTGAGATGGAACTTATATCCCCACTTAAAATATTACCCTTTTCTTCATTTGATGTGGTACGCTTAACGCTTACCTCGATGTCCATATGGGCGACCCTTTTTCTTTGGAGCCGACCCCATCGAAACTGGAACCTCCACCAACTCACCAAGCTAAAATTCCGGAGGAATAAAAGCCAAACTAGGTTTAAACTTCTTCTTTCGTACACCCAAACCCTTGGTATGCAAAGAAACAAACCCAGCAGAAGCATCAGAACCAAGCCCAGCAGAGAGGCCCACAGCGCCGACCCCTTCAAAAAAGTGACCCGGCCCAAGAAACACGGGCCCAGTCAAACCTGCAGTCAACCCTAATTCAAAATTAGGGTTGCCCGCCAGTTTTTTCGGAGCTAGCAGCGCAGCCCCTGCTGCAATCCCCAACGCCGCTCCAGCCATCGCCCCGCTAAGCCCAGCATCCGGCAGTCCCTCCGATGACCCATAGGACATCTCCGGTCCCACGACGGTCGCCCTAGAGACCGGCGACCTCAACACCGAACCTAGCACCCCTTGTTCCGTCTCCTCCCTTTCTCGGCCCATTTATAGAACATAGTCATACAGATCAATCTTCTCCCAGAAATTGCTTTCCAATTGAAATCTGGCTAAACAGTATGCGGGGTATATATCATTGGAAAGAACTACGTACAGTGCAGTATTTTACTAGTTTACATATATATATATATTTTTTTTTTTGAGAATGAAAGAAACAATTTATTCCATAAAATACGATTACAAATGGGAACACCCGGTGGTGGACATAAATTTCTCACTCTCCTCCCTAAGAACACCCTCAGTTACGGGTCCATCATCCACAATGACATCCATGAGCCAAACGGGCCCAATCCCTAACCAACCTAATCGCCCCTCAACTCGGGCTTCCGAGAGTCACGAGTAATCCCTGTAGGCAACATTACAAACAACCACTTCCCCTTCATCAACACCGTGTCCCAAACCAACCAGACCACGTGCAAGAGCAAGTGACAGCCACGTTGACAACAAGATAACATCGAGAGTAAAACATATAGTCCCCGGAAAGAACGCCATATCCACGGCACTTCATCCATACTAATCCAGGAGACAAAGCACATCCTTATAGCCAACCTAAAAAAGAAAGCTACTCCCTTCAACACCATGACCCGAAACCGCTAGACCATGTGCAGGAGCTTCTCCCCATTACTTTGACCACAAAAAAGTAAATTGAAATCTCGGGAATAACATGGCACACCTACCATACCAAGACTCCAGAACCCTAACTCGAAAGAGTAGGGACTTATTAAACTAAGCCAAAAACCTAAAACAAAACGCCTCACCACAAAAACAACGGAAAGAAAACAACGAGAAACTAAATAATTAGACATTAAAGACCACCAGCAAGGCCCCAAAGCAAAGGCCTGGCCCAACCACCACTCCCCCATGGACCCAGCGCTAGAGCCCATCAAGCTTGCTGCCAGCGTGCTATGCCGTCACCACGCAGCTGCGCCGCAACCAAACCACGCCGCAACGCAGACCCCCCCCCCCCCCCCCCCCGAACCCAGCAGACGTACGAGACCGAAGTCCTAGCCGCTGCCCAGTTCCCAGATGCCGCAATGACGCCATCACCCGTCGCCGGCAAGCCCCACCCCAGCGCTGCTCCACACCTTGCCCTCATCCCCGATCCCAGAAGAACAGATCGAGATCGATCAGTCCGCTCCGAGATCCCGCCACCATTCTCCAACCCTGGACCAAACCGCTACCACAGAACAACGCTGCTAGCCCGAATCACCATCCTCTCCCGGGCCGGAATGCAGCTGCAGCAACGCCGGCGACGTTCGGCCGGGAGAGATCGCTCGAACTCTGCTCTGTTCTTTTTTCTCCGCGCGTAGGGTTTCGCTGAAGAGAGGTTTGTTCTAAGTTTTTTGTTTACATATATACTTAAAACGTGATTGGCCAACAAAATATCTCCCAGTGAACCAATAATGCATGGTCAGCAGACTGATCAGTAAGACAACAAAAACCGTCAGGTGCCACATTCTATTTAAGGTTTAAAGCATCCAGATTCTAGATCATATATAGAAGTTTCAGAATTCAGATAGTTGCAATTTTTTATCTTAAGGGATCTTGTTGGACATGTTCCAAGTTAATCAGAAAATTCTTAGCTTATTGAACAGAGAACATAAAACAAATATTAGTCTATATACTAGGGCACTACATGACTAGCTCGGGCGGCGCATGATTGGCATTAGGTTCTCTTCTGCAGATACTCAATTCGTGTCCTTGGCGAGGTCGCACCTCCTACTAGCTGGCCTATTTGGGTTACTGTGGTTTCGACAGAACGACGTTCCTATGGTAGAGCTCGCCACCCTCTCCTTCTCTCGAGGATCATCGTAATTCCAATACATTTTGCACTTGGTGGCGACTGCTTTCAAGTCCTTGGCTGTTATAGCAAACCCTTCCACTCTTGTGTGACATTTCACATTTGCTTTTGAGATCAGGAGGGTTGCAAACGAGACGTGTTGCATGTCCTTCGACGCCCAACTCAGAAGTTGTTCATCTCCGTATATGTCACCGTTCTCAACAGTCCTGTGGATCTTAGATGGAGTACTAGCATTCGACGAGTAGATCCACATGGTTCCTTCTGTGACGAGCACCATCCGATCAACTGGTTCATCCACCTTGGCAACATAGCTATGCTCAGGGTATATCACAGGCTTCAGATAGTCACATATCATTTTCAAAACTTTCGGATTCATGCCTTCAAGCATTGGTACCTACAAACGTGTATATACACATTATATATATGAAAATCTTACGAGAATTGATTGAGTATCAATATGTAACTAAGAGTCCTACTTTTCTCAGTGTACTCATGCAGAGAACACGCTTTAGAGATTTTTTGGTTGACCAGGGAAGAATGGAGAACAGATTCTCCATGTCAGCATGCTTGTCTTGTTCTAATTTTTCTCTTATATTTGCCATGATTTCTTTCCTCAAATTAGCAGGGAGGCAATTTTTCTCCATCCACACTTTCATATCTTGCTCTTTTGATTTGATCTTCCTTCTTATCTCTTCTGACTTTTCAGTTTCCACAGACATAAATGTCTGCATACAAAAAGTTGAGTTTGATTAGCTAGATCCTAGCTCCGATCCTGTATATATTATGATTGATTGATTGCCAACCTGCACATTTCCGATGAGGTACAAAAACAGTAACAAGCCAGTGATAGAAATAAGAATTGCGAATAAATTCTCCCATACGTAGTTACTTGTTACAAGATTCGTGCCAAAATTACTGCAAAGAATCAATCAAATGATCAAGCATACGCATTAATATTTGATACGTATGGAAGAAAAATATGGTACAAGATTGTAAGATATTCAACTCATGTATAAGAATCACTAATTTTACTTGGCATATGTATGCAAACCTCAAATTTCGTAGACCCCACCAAAAAGAGTAACACAACTTTTGTGGAAAGTTGGTTGATGCCGTGTTATTGGACATTAGAGAATCAAGAAATATTCCAAAATCAAATGGTCCAGTAGTATTTATAGGGCACGATACATTCAGAGATGTTATAAGTCTCACCATATCTTCTGAATGTTAGTACTCATCACAATAAAAGGTACTTGCACAGTTGTGACCGCAACTTCGATGCCAGCATGATGTCTCTCGTTGAATCGAAAAGAAATACCAAAAGGCTCCAAGTACCTATTAAAATGTAACACATAATTTAAGATAAATTTTAATGGTCTAAATAGGACACTAAAGGAAATGTAAATATAGGATGTGCTCTCATTCATTGCCGAATTCTTATAGTATATAGGACTAGAGCTTCTCTCCCATTATATCCTTTAGATTCTGCTCATATAAGCAGGTCCCTTAATTTTTTCAACGTTTATCAAAGAAACTCAGACATGCATTGGTCACTAAAACAGAGATAAAACATAAATTGACAGCAAAAAGAAACTTACGTGACTTGCAAAGATATAGAGAAAGAAATTGAACAGTCCTTTAATCCATATTCCATGACTCTTTGTAAGTATTTGGGAAGATAGGTGAATACGATAAATTCTTGCCAAATATTGAGCGAGAAGAAAGAAATTCAAAATCTTTCTGTGGTCCAAATATCTAGAGCCTCTCATTTTAAAAAAGACAACAAGTAGTAGTACCTGGACAACATAAACAGTAATCAGTGAGAAATTCATTAGTCACAAGTTGCTAATAGTTAAACTTAGCTAAGTTTTTAACTTAAATTGGCTGGAATATGATGTTTAATTAACTTCATTATCTTCCCTGTGGGATATGTAGAATCGCTGTAAATCTGTATGTAATTAGGATTTTATTTAATTAGGATATCCTGTAATTATGGAAAGATTGTTTCCTATTAGAGTTAGACTACTCCTTTGTACTTGTATATATACCCTCATTGTGGGATGAATAGAATTATCGAATTAACCCTGAATTGAAGTATTCTTTTCTACTTGGTATCAAAGCAGGTTCAATCCTTTGAACTTGCGCTGCATCCTTTGAATCCTGAATCCTGAATCCCGAAGAACACCACAAACCGCTGCGTACCACCACTGTTGAAATCAAACCATCCTGAATTTCAAACCACCATCACCCTACCTTTTTTCGAAAAAAAGAAAAGAAAAAAAAAAAAAACTTCTTTTCAAAAACATTCATATCCATCTTGAAACCCTTGAAAATCCAATCCTGCGAAAATCATGAATTCCTCAATGATGCAATCAGAGAAACAGGCTATGGGGCATTCGGTGACTACCGAATTTTCTGTTATGGCTCAACGCAAACAGGGTCCTCCAGGCTTCTCAGGACCTTCTCCACACCGTCCTCTAGGTAAACCAAATCCATATGCAAACAAAAGGTGCATTATCTGTGGGGAATTAGGTCATAGCAAGGAGCGGTGCTATGAAGTGATTGGTTACCCTGATTGGTGGGACTTCACCAAGAAACCGCGAAAGAATCTGGGCAAGGCCGTTGTTGCTACTACAGAGAAAGTTTACCTAGACAATGCCTCTGCTAATGTAGCGCAGTCAGGTATGAAGGGTAAGGTTACTTTTAATAGTACATGGATAATTGATACAGGTGCATCTGACCATATGACCAATGACCCAAGTCTTGTGAAAAACCTTAGACGTTCCCCTCAAGTCGTTGTCTCTACTGCTGATGGTACTCCAACTCCGGTCACCGGAGAAGGTTCCATTGCTTTATCTGATACCTTAACCCTTGAATCTGTCTTAGTTGTTCCATCACTAGCTTATAATCTCCTGTCTGTTGGTCAAGTTATTTTAGCTCTTGCATGTATTGTGACCTTCTATCCGTCTTTCTGTGTGTTTCAGGACATTCTGACTCGACAGATTCTTGGTTATGGTGTTAGAAGGGGGAAATTATACTATCTGGATCTGACAGAGACTGGAAAGAAACAGAAGCATCTTTTGGGACAAGCTAATCAGATCAACGGGGTAGAGAATGCGAAGGAAGCTGTATGGTTATGGCATCACCGTTTAGGTCATCTATCCTTTCGTTATCTTAAGAAGCTGCAACCTCAATTGTTTTCAGTTGTTAGTGATTTGGATTTCCACTGTGACATCTGTGAACTGGCCAAGAGTCACCGTATTTCATATTCACCAAGTCTTAATAAAAGTCCTGTTCCTTTTATGAAGATTCACTCTGATGTCTGGGGTCCTGCGAAAATTCCTTCTCTTTCTGGAGCTCGGTATTTTGTAACGTTTATTGATGATTGCACTCGCATGACATGGGTGTCATTACTGAAGAATAAGAGTGATGTATTTGGAATGTTTACAGAATTTCACAAAATGGTGGCAACTCAGTATCAACAATCCATCAGAGTGTTTCAGTCTGACAATGGTGGAGAGTTTGTGAATGGCCCTATGATTGAGTTTTGCCGGTCACATGGAATTCGTCATCAAACCTCCAATTCATATACTCCTCAACAAAATGGTTTAGCAGAACGGAAGAACAGGCAGTTGATGGAAGTTGTTCGTGCTTCCTTATTTGGCATGAATGTACCTCGGTCCTATTGGGGAGAAGCAGTAAAATCAGCAGCATATCTTATCAACCGTACTCCTTCACGGGTGATTGAGTTTCAGAATCCTCATCAGAAGCTTCATACACTTTTGACCATCCCTTCTATGCCTAATTTGGAGCCCCGGGTGTTTGGTTGCACAGCCTATGTTCATATTCCCAAGCCTCAACGCAGCAAGCTTGATCCCCGTGCCCGTAAGTGTATCTTTGTTGGTTATGCTGACTTCCAGAAGGGTTATCGATGTTATGATCCCCTTACTGGCACTATACATGTCTCTCTTGATGTTGCTTTTCGTGAATCCGAGCCTTATTACTCAGGGGGAGCTTCTCAGTCTTCCCTTCAGGGGGAGAGAGGTTGTGAAGGGAATCCTCGTTCTATTATTGATTTTGATGTCTTTGAAGACTTGGAAAATTTGGAGGATACATTTGAGGGTAGAAATTTGGAAACAGAAAATGCAGTTGCCGAACAGAGCATTGTGAATTCCGAAATAGACAATGCGACTGCCGAACGAAGTGTTGCGAATTCCGAAACAGAAAATGCGACTGCCGAACATAGTGTTGTGAATTCCGAAACAGAAAATGTAACTGCCGAACAGAGTGTTGTGAATTCCGAGACAGAAGAGACGACTTTTCTGGATAGTTTGAATCCAAATCAAGACGTATCTGAAGCTCACACACAAGATATTCCCCCTTCTGCATCACCAACTGAAGATCCCGGTCAGAATGATCCTCCTCAGGTACCCCTAAACTTTAATGAATCTTCTGGGTTAGAAAGTGTCGAATCTAGGAAATCACAAAGGGTTACCAAGGGAATTCCTAAGAAACAATATGAACCAGATATCAAAGCCAAAGCTAAATACCCTATAGCTAATTTTATGTCTAACCATAGGATTTCTGGGTCACATGCACTTGTTGTTGATCAATTATCTACTGTATCTATTCCTAGTAACGTGCAGGATGCATTGATGGATCCAAAATGGACAAAGGCGATGAATGAAGAATTGGAAGCTCTTCAAAAGAATGCAACATGGGAGCTAGTACCTATGCCGGTTGGAAAGAAGACTGTAGGGTGTCGTTGGGTATTTACTGTGAAGCTTAATGCAGATGGAACTATTAGTAGATACAAGGCGAGGTTGGTTGCCAAAGGATATACACAACGCTATGGGATTGATTATGAGGAGACTTTTGCACCTGTGGCAAAGATTAATACTATCCGGATTCTAATCTCACTTGCAGCAACCAAAGATTGGCCCTTGCACCAGTTTGATGTGAAGAATGCGTTTCTTAATGGGAATTTGGAGGAAGAAGTGTACATGGATGTGCCCCCAGGTGTTAAGAATTACCCAAGTGACGTTGGCAAGGTGTGTAAATTGAAGAAGTCTTTGTATGGCCTGAAGCAGTCTCCAAGAGCTTGGTTTGGAAGATTTTCAAAGTCCATGAAAGCCTTTGGGTACAGACAGAGCAATTCTGACCATACCTTGTTTATCAAACGCAAGAATGGTAAGATTACAGCTCTTATTGTGTATGTTGATGACATGATTGTTACAGGGGATGATCCGAAAGAGATGAATGAATTGCAAAAGTATCTGTCAAAGGAGTTTGAAATGAAGGATCTGGGACAACTGAAGTATTTTCTGGGTATTGAAGTTGCAAGGTCTAAGAAGGGGATTTTGCTTTCACAAAGGAAGTATGTCCTTGATTTACTTGCTGAAACAGGGATGCTGGACTGTAGACCAATGGAGACACCCATTGAGATGAATCACAGACTTGCTATTTATCCTGATCAAGTTCCAACTGACAAAGGGAGGTATCAACGTCTTGTAGGAAGGTTGATTTATCTTTCACATACTAGACCTGATATTGCTTATGCTGTGAGTGTTGTTAGTCAATTTATGCATTGTCCTAGTGAAGAGCATATGGATGCAGTCTTTCGTATTTTGAAGTACTTGAAGATGGCGCCAGGTAAAGGGTTACTGTTTCAGAAAAAAGATGAATTGGAAGTTGTTGGGTACACAGATGCAGATTGGGCTGGTGATAAAACTGACAGACGTTCTACATCTGGGTACTTCACTTTTGTTGGAGGGAACCTTGTCACTTGGCGTAGCAAAAAGCAGAAAGTTGTTGCCAGATCAAGTGCAGAAGCTGAGTTCCGAGGTATGGCACATGGAGTCTGTGAAATGTTGTGGATTCGTAATGTCTTGAAAGACCTGGGTTACAAGCTTAAAAAGCCTATGGATTTGCATTGTGATAATACAGCTGCCATTGAGATTGCACATAATCCAGTTCAGCATGATAGAACAAAGCATGTGGAGGTTGACCGTCATTTTATTAAAGAAAATCTTGACAGAAAGGTTATTCGCTTTCCATTTGTAAACTCAGAGGAACAATTAGCTGATGTTCTTACTAAAGGAGTGTCCAGGAAGGTATTTGACAGCTCAGTTGACAAGTTGGGCATGATAGACATCTATGCACCAACTTGAGGGGGAGTGTAGAATCGCTGTAAATCTGTATGTAATTAGGATTTTATTTAATTAGGATATCCTGTAATTATGGAAAAATTGTTTCCTATTAGAGTTAGACTACTCCTTTGTACTTGTATATATACCCTCATTGTGGGATGAATAGAATTATCGAATTAACCCTGAATTGAAGTATTCTTTTCTACTGGATAGGAAGAACAGCTAGAATGTCAGTTATGAGAGAGCGCCATGACAAATTGTCAACTATTGCATCAACACATTCAAAGAAATAGGAAAACTTCGATTCTTCTTGGTTAGCCATCTTATCGAAGGCTGCAGCGATCATAGCTTCACGAATCTGATAGATAATATGCACTATAAAAGGTATATCCATGACTGATCGCAAAATGAGAGTTACAGTTCTCAATTGTGTGTCTGCTTGAAGGCACTTTTTTTCCCTATCGATGATAGGAATGTAAAAGAACAATGGATCCAGTGAGACTGCGATAACACACGAGGCTACAAATATCGAGTCCCACCATGAACCTCGAACCCAAAAACTAGTCCACCACGAACTAAATCTCCTTTTGGTTTTCTTCAGTTCTGATGGTCTCCGGCTGTATCCATAATGAGTAGTATAACCTGTGAGACTGATAAGAAGATGAAAAATTAATGCAATCAGAACGGAAAAAGAGCTTGCATGTGTATGACTATCCAGAAAGCCGGTCAGCAATTCTAGATTCGAAGAGACTTACCTTACTTCTGGGGCTTCATCCATCGAGTTAATCATAATTATTTAAATAACTTGTACATGTGTTTGTGTCGGTAGTTAGTAGCTAAGGACCCGCGCACACGAGAACCCGTATTGAAATGAGACCGACATCCAAACTCACCACACATAACTATATATATAATACATGATCAATTACTCTTGCTTGGAAAGATGAACATGATAAAATTTGGTTTATTTGACAATATGTATGCGCAATGTGTTAATTTAATTAAACTTTGGGCAACGACCTTTGGCCCAAAAACAAAATTTCAAAAAACATTACAACAACCACTTTTTTAACTTCTTGCTATGCCTTGGTGGATAAAGTTTTAAGGATTCATATTCATTAACCGTTTGACGAATTGTGTGAAAGGGAATGAAGAACTTAATCAAACAAGGGTGCGCATATGTAGAATCATGAAACTATATATAAGAGCATGAAAAATTTGATTGAAAAGTTGATGTTTTATACTATAAATGATCATCATTGTACTAATTTGATTTAAATCAATGAAAAATATATGCTCTCATTTACCTCCAAAGAGGGAGAGGTTTTTGTTATAATGAAATATATTTGTTCATAAAATTTTCAAATCTAGCCATATCTTTTGTGAAGAAGGCAATCAAGCTACGGATGCCCTTTCTAACTATGGTGCTTCATCAGATGGCTTTACTTGGTGGGATTCAACTCTAGATTTTATGGTGAGTCATTGTAATAGGGATCGTTTAAGTCTTCCTAATTTTCGGTTTTGTTAATCTGTCTTTTTTTTTTATATAAGAGGTTAGCTGCGTTTCTTATGTCTCTGTCCTACCTCCTTTCTCTTTGTAACCTTCTTTTCATTAAATAAATTTCACTTACTTGATCGAGTTTTCCAAAAAAAAAAAAAAAAAAAAAATTGCTCATAAAATACAACAATTAGTCTTGATCTGATTCCCAAATTTCACCTAAATGACTCTCATTCATCCCACTAACAAATTTGAATTCCCACTCAACTAATTAAACGCAAAAAGTCACTTTTGAGCTCCAATTAATTAAAAAAATACGCACTGTGCCACTCACTCGTTCTTTTCTAATTAACCTCACTCTCACATCTCTCTCTCCTCAACAACGGTGCGTCTCTCTCCGACGAGGACAACGCCGACGAGGTCCGAACCCTAACGGCGACAACCTTGACCTCTTCCGCTGATCTTCAACCCGCATTCAACATCCGAGACGCCGACCTCCTTCGGTTTCGTATTCGGATTCTGTAAGTACAAGTTTTGATTAAATTGGTGTGTTGGCATTCCATACAAAACGGGAAAATATCTTTGAGGTTTAACTTTCTTTATTTAAAGATATTTTTCTGTTTATAAAATTGTGTATTTGATTCCCTAGGATTTTTAGGATTTTATGGATATCTTGGAATAAAAGCTCTTTCCTAATAGAAGTCTAATTAGGGTTGTTTCTGGTTTGTTTGAGTGGTTGCCGCTGGTTGAATATATATTGCAGAAATATGCATGGCAAAAAGGGGTGAAAAACGCAAGAATAAGTGTAGGTGTCTTGCATGGTTTTTGAGTTTGTGTCTTCACAAAGAGTCAAAACACTTGATCCATGTATAAGTGTTTGTGATCATAGTTTCATATGCATAATACTCTCTCAAGATCAGTAGGGAGACTGTGAAGAAAGAAGAACAAGATTTGAAGATTGTTCAAGTGAAGGAGTTCAAGAACGAAGACAAACTTTGTATTGGATTTTGTGTGAATCTTATAGCCGAGCTAGTGCTATATTCAAAGTTTGTAAAAGAACATATCCTTTTCAATATGATGATCTTTATTTTGGGTTCTCATGAGTAAGAGCCCCGCAGTGTTTTTTAATCTCATATTTTGAGATTTTCACTGCGTAACCAAAAGTCTGGAGTTTGGTTCATTGTTTCTGATATCTGCCCAGTAGGGATTGATCCATACACTGCAATCCTCGTTTTCCAGAAAATCATATTCTGTCCTTGTATTTTCATTTGGTATCAAAGCAGGTTCTAAAGCTTTTTTAGTTGATCCGTGGTCAAGGATGGAACGTGAATATAACAGAGCCTCTAGTTCTATAAATTGCCCGCCTTTGTTTGATGGTGAAGACTATTCACAATGGAAGATTATGATGAGGGCTTTTCTCTACTCTCAAGATGAAAACATGTGGAATATAGTTGAGAATGGATGGGAACACCCAACCAAGGCCGAAGAATCAAAGAAAGTAGAAGGGTCCTCTGCAAGGGTTCTCAAACCTAGGAAGGAATGGATAGAAGAAGAAGTTCGTGATAGAACTTGTGACTTTAAGGCAAGGAATTCACTATTCACAGCTTTGTCCAAGAAAGAGAGGATGAGAATTAGCCACTGTGACACAGCCAAACAAGCTTGGGATCTACTTCAGGTTACTTATGAGGGAAACAAGAAGGTTAGAGGTCAGAAGCTTCAAAGACTCGTATTGGAATTTGAGAACATGACCATGGGGGAAGATGAATCAATTGATGATTTTCATGCTCGACTTCTCAATGTGACAAACCAATGCTGTAGCCTTGATGATCCATTTGAGGAGCATCGAATAGTCAAGAAATTTCTCAGAGCTCTTCCCTCAAAATTTCAAGCCAAGCAAATTGCAATAGAGGAGACTCATGACCTGGACACCTATTCTCTTGACGAACTTATAGGTAATCTCAAAACCTTTGAGATGAGGATCAAGCCCGAGAAAAAGGTAAAAAATATTGCTTTCTCTTCTGTTAAAAAGAAAGATGTTGTTGATGATTATGTGGATTTATCGTTGTTGACAAAAGAGTTCAAAAATTTTCTGAAAAATAAAAAATCCTTTGGAAACTCTTCGAAAATTTTGCCTAACAAACCTAAATGCTTTGAGTGTGGTGGAATTGGTCACCTTGCTGCCGATTGTGGCAATAAAAGGTATAATTTGCGTGGAAACAAGGCTCTAAAATCTACTTGGAGTGATAGTGATGAAGGCTCTCAGTCAGATGGTGAAGAGGTAAATCTTGCTCTTACTTCCTCTCTTAATATTGATGTTTCTGATAATTCTGACTTAGAAGATGATACCCTTGATGAAGAAACAAATGTCAAGTGTAAGCAATTATATCATGCTTCGAAAATTGTTCTTCGAAAAAATTATACACTTGAAAAAGAAGTTGATTCTTTAAGAGAAGAAAAAGAGAAAATTGAGCTACAATTTGAAACTTCTCTAAAAGAATGGAATGTTGAGCGTACTAACCTTGTTGATAAGATAAAAGTTTTGCAGGATGAGGTTAAGTCTAAAGTTGGGGACAAGGAACATGGTGATCTCATTAATAAAATTAAAGTTTTGCAGGTTGAAGTCAAGGCTCAATCCACTTTAAATGTTTCACTAACCCTTGAAAATGAGAAATTGCAGGATGAGTTGCTTAAAGTCAAGGAAAGCTTCAACAAGTTCTCCATAGGGTCTGAAAAGGTCTCCAAGATGATAGGATTTGGTAAAACTCACGGCAACAAAGAAGGGTTAGGGTTTGAAGGTGAGTCGTGCAAGCCTTTGACCTTTGTAAAAGGTGAAAATTCGTTGAGTCAATCACATGCATCAGATGACATTGATTCTGGTCCCAAATTGCCCAAAAGACCAGAATGTAAATTGGATCTTCAAACCTATAAAAAGGTTGCTCAGGTAAGTCCTGACAAACTTTGTCAGCCCAGGTATATTCACAACTCCAAAAACTTTGTTCCTACTTGTCATTATTGTGGAAAATTAGGACACATTCGTCCTAGGTGTAATATGCTTCGCAGGGTTACTCAAAATCAAAGGAAAACGTTGAGCATTAACTCACCTGCTTCGCTGCAAGCTGAGTTGAAAGAAGGTCTGAATCTGATCGCCAGGATTGCAAAGCTGGCTTCAATCCCCGTGGATCTGGAAACAAAAACGAAGAAGAAGCAAATCTGGATTAAAAAAGGTTCAAATAATCATTTTTCTACTCATATGGATAATCTTGATAATATGCTTGAGCGTGCTTTTGTTCCTACTGATCACAAATTGGCTAATTCGTTTACTAGGCCTTTAGACATAACTCAATTTGAATCACTTAGAAGCACCGTTGGTGGATGCTCTAAGTATTGATACTCTCACTTCATTTGATCCATGTTGCATGCATTCATAGTGTATGTCTTCATGTTAGTATAGGTGCATTTTCTTTACTTTCTGCATTGTTAGGTTCAGTTTCTGAAAATTTAGGATTGAAAAATAGTGGTTTGTATCCCCCAGTGTCTGACAGATTATTTTGAACTTAGATTGACAAGGGCCATACTATTTTCTTTAAATCTGTGTGCAATAAGGTGCCTAGCACGTTTTGAACTTGTACTTACGTCACTCTGTAATTGTGAGCTTGAACAACATATTCTCTACAATCTTGAAACCTCACATGCACACATACTCTACGTGGTGGTAAGTCTTAATTGATGGTTGGCTTGTTCTCATTGCTCATGTACGAAATTACTCTTGTTGGTTGCTCCTTGATATAAAAAAAAAAAATGTAGTTGGTTAATGGAGCATGGTCAGGCTATTTCCAAAGTAAACAGGCCTCGGTCGTGACGAACGATATGAGGATTGGGAAGAAACGGGAATGGTTTGGTCACCCCGGTGGATTGTGAAACTATTGACTCGAGTAGATGTGCTCTTTGGGATGTCCTTGTTACATCTAGTACCCTAAAGTCATCTGACTTGGGAGCTGCTAGCATAATACTCGTTACATGGGTCGTAGTCTTCTTGAGCAAAAATGTTACTTTGTGTGAAAGGGCAAAAGAAAAATTCAAAATCAAGCCCACACGGTGTTATAAGGGGGAATAAAGTTTCTGTGCTTAAATGTGTTTCGTATGTGAGCATTGCTTTTCAGGTTTCCACAAATATTACACACCCCATCTTGAGATATGTTCACTCTTCACAACAAGAGGTATAGAATACTCGATCACCCTCTATCTTACCTTGTGATTGTCGGAATCAATTCACTCGTGTGAACTTATTTTGTTGCACTCTTGTTTATGGTTAAGTGGTATTGCTCTTGTTGGAAAAGCTATGCGAATTAAATCTGTTCTTAGCATTTGGATACAACTCACTCATTGTGTGTTTGCATTTCATTCTTGCATCTCTCATCACATGATCACACTTAGGGGGAGTATTAATACTTGGACTATCTTCCTCTGATTGATTCGACTTGGGCTACTGTCTATTATGCACTATCTATTTGTGATCCTCCTTCTACATTGCTTCCGCTACGTAAGTTACCTTTGTCATTCCTATTCAAAAAGGGGGAGAAAGCATATTCATAATTGTGATAACGTTATTCTATCTTATGCATTTTAAGAAATGTTTCAGGTATGAATGGATGAAGAGTTGTGATGTTCCTTCGGTACTTGTTGAGGGGGAGAGTTTGTCATAATTTATGTTTTGTATAGGAATGCCAAAGGGGGAGATTGTAAGTACAAGTTTTGATTAAATTGGTGTGTTGGCATTCCATACAAAACGGGAAAATATCTTTGAGGTTTAACTTTCTTTATTTAAAGATATTTTTCTGTTTATAAAATTGTGTATTTGATTCCCTAGGATTTTTAGGATTTTATGGATATCTTGGAATAAAAGCTCTTTCCTAATAGAAGTCTAATTAGGGTTGTTTCTGGTTTGTTTGAGTGGTTGCCGCTGGTTGAATATATATTGCAGAAATATGCATGGCAAAAAGGGGTGAAAAACGCAAGAATAAGTGTAGGTGTCTTGCATGGTTTTTGAGTTTGTGTCTTCACAAAGAGTCAAAACACTTGATCCATGTATAAGTGTTTGTGATCATAGTTTCATATGCATAATACTCTCTCAAGATCAGTAGGGAGACTGTGAAGAAAGAAGAACAAGATTTGAAGATTGTTCAAGTGAAGGAGTTCAAGAACGAAGACAAACTTTGTATTGGATTTTGTGTGAATCTTATAGCCGAGCTAGTGCTATATTCAAAGTTTGTAAAAGAACATATCCTTTTCAATATGATGATCTTTATTTTGGGTTCTCATGAGTAAGAGCCCCGCAGTGTTTTTTAATCTCATATTTTGAGATTTTCACTGCGTAACCAAAAGTCTGGAGTTTGGTTCATTGTTTCTGATATCTGCCCAGTAGGGATTGATCCATACACTGCAATCCTCGTTTTCCAGAAAATCATATTCTGTCCTTGTATTTTCAGATTCTCCGAGCCCTCCACCACCTCAACCGGGTTTGAAGTCGGATCCTCGCCTTTGGGGTTACCCTGCGCCTTCAAGTCCCCCGGTTTGCTTCGTATACCGGTGGTCGGAAAACAGGTGCATGCCCTTGCCGTCAAGGCCGAGCAGATATGTGACGTCTGTGCTGTTGGGTGCAGTGTCTTTGATATGTACTGAAAAACCGGTCTCCGAGATTATGCCCGGAAGCTGTTTGATAAAATTCCTGAGAGAAACCTTGCCACTTGGAATGCCTACATGTTGGGAAGCCGAATTCTGTGCATTTCTCAATGCCTGCTGTTCGGAACTTGGGAGACAGTTGCATGGGTTTGTGGCGCGATGTGGGTTTGGGAAAGATGTGGTGATGTGTCAGTGCTCAATAAGCTAGCTTGTGGATTTTTACGGGAAATGTCGCACTTAGTCTGATGCCTATTCTAACTTGTGTTGTGTGGTTTCTTTTCACTGGAAAAATCTAGATTCGATGTGTTTTTGCTTAATTTCTCATTTTGATTGGTCTATGTTTTGATACAAAGCTTCTGGCTCCCAATGAGGCCTGGCGGTGTTCTCTGTAACATGGCAGAGAGTATGTGGCTCCATACACATCTTATTGAAGATATGATCTCTGTTTGCCGTCTAACATTCAAGGGGTCAGTCAACTATGCATGGACGAGTGTTCCTACATATCCAAGGTAACAACATAATTTGTTTCCTATATAATTTGTTTCTTACATATGCAAGTTTTGTCATCAACTTCAGTTGGATGGTTTGGCATTATAAGAGAACTTGCCAGTCTGAGATAAATTGAATTCTTCCCATTCGGGGATCAGGTAGATATTATGAAGTGATTCTTAATCTGAGATTACTGTCGTGCAGTGGTGTTATAGGTTTTCTGCTATGCTCAACAGAAGGGCCTCCTGTTGATTTTAAAAATCCAGTCAACTCCATTGAGAAGTTGGAAGGAGCTGTCAAACACAGAAGAGAACTTCGGTTCTATAACTCTGAGGTAGGAGTCCCAAAAGTTTTTCCAATTCACCCTTGAGAAGAAATTGATCTTCTACTTTAATTTCCTTTATTCAGCTTGGGTTTGTTTGTTCGTTTGACAGATGCACTCAGCTGCCTTTGCCTTCCTGCTTTTTTGAGGAAGGAGGTGAGCGCACTCTGTGATTCTTCAACTCCAGCAAGACAAAGCGGCTTGTCCTAGTAAATAACTAGCGACGACTGGTTACTCTATCTTCCTGATTATTGAAATGAGTACCGCATGGAAGAATAGAGACCAGGTAATTATCAGGTGTAGATGGAGCTCCTTTTGAAGCATCGGTGGGATTTAAGTTTTACTGTGATGTTATGTCTTGAATGACCTATTACTATATGTTTAGCCCTGTTACATTATTGGATCTTATGAGTAATTTGCTCAGTAATCAAATAATTATGAATATTTTCATTCGATTTTTTTTTTTTTTTCGTTTTTAGGCAATGATCGATTTTTCTTCAAACGATATGAAAATACAACTAGCGTTATGATTAACAGCTCTTGTCGCATTTAGAGTTGTTTTGAATTAACACACAATACAGGATAACTACTAGCTAGCATCTGATCTTGTTTTGTCCTACGAATTAAATAGCTAAAGGTAACCATGTTAGCAACGATTAACAGGGTATAGCCGCAGGTACCCAAGTTCTTGGGAGTAAGTAGACAACTGAGGAGCTTTTATATGCTTCTTTGATCGTTTGCGGCGACGGGCTCTTAGGGAAGAAAGAGCCAATTCCTCCAGCTGAGAATTGTTTCTGTTCAAATCGGGAACCGCCTTGCTGAAATGCCACCAGAATTTGGAGACCACAGCCTTCAAGTCCTTTGCCATGAGAGTAAAGGCTTCAACTTTTGTATGGCATTTTACATTTTGGGTCGAGATAGGGAGGTCGGAGAAGGACATGTATGAGGAAGCCCAACTCAAAAGTTCTTCTCCATAGAAATCACCTTTACCAAGACACTGTGTGATTGAGGAACCCATTTTTATTGAACCATCAGTACTTGTTGTGTAAGTCCATATAATGCCTTCTGCGTTGAAGAGCATTAGATCAAGTGGTTCTCCTGCTCGAATTACATAACTGTTCTCTGTGTAGATTACTGGTTTCAGATTGTCGCAGATGAGTTTTAACACACTTTCATCCATATATCGAAGCATCGGTACCTATATATATAAAGCTCAGGTCAATCCAATAAGAATTAGAACATGCAAGATAATTCATGGACTGAAGCCAAGTTTGGGGAAGCAAGTATTTACTTTCTTAAGTGAGTCCATGCAGAGAAGGCGCTTTATGGACCTTCTGTCCTTCCGGGGAAGAATAGAGAGTAGATTCTCCACATGAACATCTTTGTTTTCTTCCAATTTCTGTCTTACGTTTTCGATGATCACTGTCTTCATATCGTTAGGGAGATGATTTCTGGACATCCACCATTGTATCTCTAGCTCTTTCATTATCATCTTCTGTCTTATCTCTTCCGATTTCGTAGTTGCCAACTGTATATACGTCTGTTATTCCACAACACAGACAACAATGGAGCTCAGCACAATGTATCCTTTTTGAATTTAAAAACTAAACAGTGGAGAGCTGCATTACCAACCTGTACATTTCCAATAAGATACAAAAATAGTAGCAAACCAATTAGAGATATAACGATTGCGAAGCAGTTTTCCCACACATAGGTACTCGTTTCCAAATTTTGACCAAGAGAACTGCAGAAATTTACAATAGTTAGTTTTGAACACTGCGAATGACATCACAGTATATACAGTTTATATGTATCTGTATATGCAGACCTTAGATTTCGCAGACCCCACCAGAAAGAGTAAAAGAACTTCTTGGGAAAATCAGACAAATCGGGCTCAAGGGCATTAAGGAAGATTCCAAAATTAAATTGTGTTGCATTTGATGGAATTGCAGCCGAGCAATTTTTGCTGAGGAGTGTGATATATTGTTGATTTCTAGGTGTGTCATCACAGTAGTAAGTTGACATACATTCTATAATATTAGGATGTCCTTCACAAGCCCTGTGCCAGCATGATGTCTCTCGTTGAATAGAAATGAAATACCAAAAGGCTCCAAGTACCTAAAAATTAACAGCTTAATCAATCAATAGAAAACTCAGTCAAGCAGTAGGTACCAAAGGAACTAATTAAAGATTTATGGGAATGATTACAATGGAGATTAAACTTACATGACTAGCGAGGATGTAGAGAAAAATATTGAATGCACCTCTAGCCCATATTCCAGTTTGTTTAAGTTCTTTACACGAAAGGTAGATTCTATAAATCTTTGGCATATATTGAAAGAGCAGGAACCCGTTTAAAATCTTCCTTCTGTAATCTGAGCCATCCATTTTCAGAAAGAATACCAGCAGCGCCACCTTCAAAAGACACACAATTGATGAATTGAATATATTAGCTAGGCTCAAAAGGGAAAATCTAACAATGTACAGGCATAGCGGAAAATATGTTATGTCTTACTTGTGGGATCGGAAGAATGGCTATAAAGTCTATAATGATGGAGATAGATAACCAGGACATCTTCTGAGATATTGCCTTGGCAAAGCCAAGTAACTCTGCCTTTTTCCATGGCCAACCTGGCTTTCCTCTTTTTGATATCTCTGACACCACAGTGTTGGTACTAACACGAATTTCATGTATAATATGCATTATGAAAGTCATATCGGTGAGTGATCGGAGGACTAGAGCTGCAGTTCTCACCCTCTTGTCCCCATCAATGCACTTTTTATCTTTGTTGATGTAGGGGATGTAGAAGAACAAAGGGTCTGCGGTTACTGAAATCAGACATGAAATCACAAATATCTTATACCACATTGCAATGAAAACCCCCTGGGGGTCAAAAAATTCCTTAAAGGTAGGCCATTTTGTCTCTGACAATATTGAATGTCCTCCACTGTTCATAGGAGTCTTAGGAGATTGCAGCCTCCCTTTACTGTCTAAAGTGTAACCTGCTGTAATGCTGATATAAAAACATACAAATTAGTTGAAGCCATGAGATGAGAACTAAAAAATGGACGCGAGCTAGCTTTCATTACATGAAGTTTTTTTTCTTTCAAGCGTATTGAAGTTGTTTAGGCCTTTAGGGACTAAAAGTGAAACAAAAAAAACTACTGACAATTTGTTGAAGCAAGAGTAATTTGGCTCCTAGAAGCGGCTAACCTTATGATGAAGCTGTCGTCTGGATTAATAGCCATAAATCAAGTGCCTGACTATGTAAGTATCTTATATGATGGACAAATTAGTAAGTTATGCAACCAAAATTGGACTTGGGCTTAGAGTTTTTCTTTTGCAGAAAATCCAGTACGTTGAAACTTGCAACAGAACTGAAATCGGAAGCTATTAATTACTATGTCAAAGAACATTGTTCACACTCCGTTTTATAGACTTATATGCAGCATTAGGTCGACAATTAATTAGAAAAAGAAAAGGTCAGTTGTTTTTTGAAGAGAAAGAAAAGGTCAGTTGGGTTGGGTTAGACAAGTTGTTGATTCTATATACTTAAACAAGGGCATGCAACACGAGGTGATCGTTTCATTGGTGGTACTAGCTAGTCTTGAAGATCGAAAGTCAATCCAGATATCACATTCGTTCCCTTAAGTTGTATTATTTATCTTCATTTCCTGTCAATTACTATGGATTAGTTGAACAATTACTAATCTCGGTTGATCCGTTAAAACTCTACTTGTCCACTGGGGTTGCCACTGCCAGTACTATATGAAGATTATATATGAATCATGAGCGTATTACCTCTCAAGTGGCCGGAACCATCAAATCCATGGGCGGCCACAGCAACAAGGCAATACTGCCATTCCTTGATCGAGGATGTATTGTCAAAGGTTCATGTCACATTGGTTAATTGTTTCATACATAGAAGACTATTCTTATATACGTCACAAATTACGCGGTTAGTGCTTAACTATCTTGAAATCCAGTCATGAATCTCTAAACTTGAAGCTAGCTGGGAAGTGGTAAGTGTCTAGGAAGGTAGCTACTAGCTAGTCTGCTTTCTAACTTTTTTTGGTGTTGATCTTCTGGAAGAATAATAAGTTCATTTTTTGTGTTGTACACTATTCATGTAATAAATTGGTGTATGTATTAGTTTGAATTGAACAAATTAGTCTATGCCTTTTTGACACGAACTTACTTTTTCAGAATATCCTTTTCTAGATTAGTCATCAATTAGCATCTTGCAAGATTGAGAGATTAACTTGGTGCACTTGTTCTTAACTTCTTACAAAGTATGGTTTGTCAAAATGTATAAGATGGTTTGTCAAAATGTACAAGATGGCTTGTCAAAATTTATATACATTTTGATTGACAAACCATCTTATTTTGTAAGAACAACTGCACCAAGTTAATCTCTTAATGTTGCAAGTTGCTAATTGACTAATCTAGAAAATGACACTGAGGAATCAATAATTGAAAGTAAGAAAATATAAACTAACTTCAAGTTTAGAGTGCAAATTGATATTAGACTAACAATTAATTGGTAATTACATTATACTACTCATTCAACTTCCTCACTTTACAGTTATAGAACATCGTCTCGTCATACAGATCGATCTTATCCAAGAAATTGCTTTCCAATTGAACTCTGGCTAAACAGTATGCGCGGTATATATCATTGGAAAGAACTACGTACAGTGCAGTATTTTACTACTTTACATATATACTTAAAATGTGATTGGCCAACAAAATATATATCTCCCAGTGAACCAATAATGCATGGTCAGCAGACTGATCAGTAAGACAAGAAAAACCGGCAGGTGCCATATTCTATTATTCTATTTAAGTTATAAAGCATCCAGATTCTGGATCATACATAGAAGTTTCAGAATTCAGATAGTTGCAATTTTTGATTTTAGGGGTTTTGTTGGAGATGTTCTAAGTTAATTAGGATAAAAAAGTCAATAGCTTGAATCAGAAAGTTCTTAGCTTATTGAACAGAGAACATAACAGAAATATTAGTCTACATATGACTAGCTACTAGGGTACTACATGATTAGCATTAGGTTCTCTTCTGCAGATACTCAATTCGTGTTCTTGGCGAGGTCGCAGCTCCTACTCCTACGGTAGCCGGCCTATTTGGGTTACTGCGGTTTCGACGGAATGACGTTCCTATGGTAGAGCTCGCCACCCTCTCCTTCTCTCGAGGATCATCGTAATTCCAATACATTTTGCACTTGGTGGCGACTGCTTTCAAGTCCTTGGCCGTGATAGCAAACCCTTCCACTCTTGTATGACATTTCACATTTTCTTTTGAGATCGGGAGGGTTGCAAACGAGACGTGTTGCATGTCCTTCGACGCCCAACTCAGAAGTTGTTCATCTCCATAAATGTCACCTTTCTCAACCGTCCTGTGGATCTTAGATGGAGTACTAGTATTCGACGAGTAGATCCACATAGTTCCTTCGGTGACAAGCACCATCCGATCAACTGGTTCATCCACCTTGGCAACATATAGCTATGCTCAGGGTATATCACAGGCTTCAGATAGTCACATATCATTTTCAAAACTTTTGGATTCATACCTTCAAGCATTGGTACCTACAAACATGTATATACACATTATATATATGAAAATCTTACAAGAATTGATTGAGTATCAATATGTAACTAAGAGTCCTACTTTTCTCAGTGTACTCATGCAGAGAACACGCTTTAGAGATTTTTTGGTTGACCAGGGAAGAATGGAGAACAGATTCTCCATGTCAGCATGCTTGTCTTGTTCTAATTTTTCTCTTATATTTGCCATGATTTCTTTCCTCAAATTAGCAGGGAGGCAATTTTTCTCCATCCACACTTTCATATCTTGCTCTTTTGATTTGATCTTCCTTCTTATCTCCTCTGACTTCTCAGTTTCCATAGACATAAATGTCTGCATACAAAAAGTTGAATTTAATTAGCTAGATCCTCCAAACCTGTCCAGCCAAGGAAATAATATATAGATAGATTGATTGCCAACCTGCACATTTCCGATGAGGTACAAAAACAGTAACAAGCCAATGATAGAAATAAGAATTGCGAATAAATTCTCCCATACATAGTTACTTGTTACAAGATTCGTGCCAAAATTACTGCAAAGAATCAACCAAATGATCAAGCATATGCATTCATATTTGTTACGTATGGAAGAAAAATATGGTACAATATTGTAAGATATTCAACTTATTGTATAAGAATCATTAATTATAATTATAATTAGCATATATATGCAAACCTCAAATTTCGTAGACCCCACCAGAAAGAGTAACACAACCTTTGTGGAAAGTTGGTTGATGCCGTGTTATTAGACATCAGAGAATCAAGAAATATTCCAAAATCAAATGGTCCAGTAGCATTGATAGGGCACGATGCATTCAGAGATGTTATAAGTGTCACCATATCGTCTGAATGTTTGTACTCATCACAATAAAAGGTACTTGTACAGTTGTGACCACAACTTCGATGCCAACATGATGTCTCTCGTTGAATCGAAAAGAAATACCAAAAGGCTCCAAGTACCTATCAAAAGGCAACACATAATTAAGATAAATTTTAATGGTCTCAGTAGGACACTAAAGGAAATGTAAATGTAGGATGTGCTCTCATTCATTGCCGACTTCTTTTAGTATATAGGAATAGAGCTTCTCTCCATATAAATCTATAGATTCTGCTCATATATGCAGGTCCCTTAGTTTTGTCAACGTTTATCAAAGAAGCTGTCAAAGTGGCCAGGCACTGTGCTGCAATGCACAGTTGGAGCATTTCACATGCGCCGAAGGGGTTTATCTTTGGCCTAGGAAGCCTTTGGGTTCCCCTTGACAAAGTCAAAAAAAAAAAAAAACTCATACATGCATTGGTCACTAAAATAGAGATAAAACATAAATTGACAGCAAAAAGAAACTTACGTGACTTGCAAAGATATAGAGAAAGAAATTGAATAGTCCCTTAATCCATATTCCATGACTCTTTGTAAGTTTTTTCGAAGATAGGTGTATACGATAAATTCTTGCCAAATATTGAGCGAGAAGAAAGAAGTTCAAAAATCTTCCTGTGGTCCAAATATCCAGAGCCTCTCATTTTGAAGAAGACAACAAGTAGTAGCACCTGGACAACATAGATAGTAATCAGTACGTAAGAAATTCATTAATTAGTCACAAGTTGCTGGTAGTTAAACCTAGATAGCTGATTAAGTATGAGGTTTAACTTAATTATCTTACCTGTGGGATAGGAAGAACAGCTAGAATGTCAGTTATGAGAGAGCGCCGTGACAAATTGTCAATTATTGCATCAACATATTCAAAGAAACAGAAAAATTTCGATTCTTCCTGGGTAGCCATCTTATCCGAGGCTGCAGCAATCATAGCTTCACGAATTTGATAGATATGCACTATAAAAGTGATATCCATGAGTGATCGCAAAAGAAGAGTTACGTTCCTCAGTTTTATGTCTGCTTCAAGGCACTTCTTTTCCCTATCGATGATAGGAATGTAAAAGAACAATGGATCCAGTGAGACTGCGATAACACACGAGGCTACAAATATCGAATCCCACCATGAACCTCGAACCGAAAAACTAGTCCACCACGAACTAAATCTCCTTTTCGTTTTTCTCATTTCTGATGGTTTCCGACCATATCCATAATGAGTAGTGTAACCTGTGAGACTGATAAGAAGATGGAAAATGCAATCAGAAAGGAAAAAGAGCTTGCATGTGTATAACTTTTCAGAAAACGTACAGGTCCGCAATTCTAGATTCAAAGAAACTAACCTTACTTCTGGGGCTTCATCCATCGAGTTAATCATAATTATTGCTGTTTAGATCATGCAAAGAAATTAAAACTGATGGAATTTGAGTACAATTGTAAGACTTTATAATAAGGATTAATTTGTGTGCGGTGTACCTCTTGGTTCAGTTGTTGTAGGCTGGTAGGTAGTGGCCGTTGACAATTTCCAAAGACCTTGTCCTAATTAAGCTAGTGGCCATTGATGAATTATTATTACCAACTAATTAAGCTAGTTCCAGTTGTTCATGAATGACTTCTTCCTGCAGCTTGCTCGGAATGCAATTGACCTAAAACCATCCCTCATTTAGAAATAAAATTAAATATAAAAATTATAAGAAGTATCTAAGGGTTAATAGTTGATTTGGTAGTTTCTATTAGTGGACTATATATAACCTCAACAAAGGTGACACACCAACAACTGCTGACACTAAAAGATAGAAATAGAGGTAGAAAAAATAATTAAACTCAACCAGAAGCGATTTGCTCATTGACTCCGACCTCATTATGCATGATTTGCATAAAATTTGAGTTTTTTATTTTCATTTTTCTATTCCGAGACAATTAAGTTTACGGATTCAATATTCTAGTTTTGCAAGTTGCTAATTGATTTAAATCTTTCAAGTCACCCAAGAACTGAAAAAATATGGGCACTAGGTGTTACCATTTAGGGTACCAAGTTGTACTTCATTGTGGCATACCTACCAAGTTGACTAATAGCGTGTTAGCAATTTCGCCCTGAAGAGTAAACAAAACTTTTTAGTTTATCTTTTTTTTTTGTTTCTAATTTTTTTTAATAAAAGAGAGATTTGTATTTGGAATCTCACCTATCATTGTGATAGACATCAAATATTTGACAACTAGTTATTGACTCTCCCTCAAACGGAATCTTGAAGAAACTAATTAATCTTGAAATTTGAGATGGTTCTAGTGCACCAGATGCATGCATTAATGTCTTGCATGTTACAGTTGGTTCGAAAGTCCAATATTGAACTGGTGGGAAACTTTCTCAAATAATTTTTAAAAAAAAATGGTGGGAATAAAAGAAATCTGCTCACACGACTCCGACTTCGACCAATAAATGAAATAAGAAGATCAAAACTCAATCTTCTTTATAATCTCAAATTGATAGTAAAATAGGCAGTTACCCATCGATAACAAGTAGCAAATAAGCTCAAGTACACAGCGACACAAGGACGAAACGACGATATATATGTAATTAATAAAACTAGCCAGCTTGAAGGTGTTGATCGATAGCTCTAGCCGGGCAAATGCACAAGTGCCCTTGATCACTGGCTAGGGGCGATTTGCAGGCTTCAGCTTCGCATCATCCACTATAGCCGGTGGGGTTGATGATCGATGTTGATACACGCTTCTTTGGCATTTGTTGTTGCTGAAACTGCCCCAGGGGTGTGACCTGATCCACCGCCTCATCTTTAGAAGCATTGTAGTCGAAAGGCCAAAAATTTTCGCATTTAGTTACTATGTTTTTCAAGTCCTTGGCCATGAGAACGAACGCCTCTACCTTTGTGTGACACCGGACATTTGCAGCTGAGGTAGGGAGTGCCACAAGAGATGATGATGCAAACTGCAGAAGAGCGTGTCCATAAGAATCACCCTTCTTGAGGAAGTTGGTGTCCATGGATGGAGAAGTAGCCAGTCCTGTTGCTTTTCCAAAATGACTACTCTCAGTAGCAGTCATGTAAGTCCACATAAACCCTTCTGTAATGAATACCATTCGATCAAGTGGTTCTCCCATCTGAAAAACCAGGGTATTCTCTGGGTAATTCACCGGCTTCAGATAGTCGCACATCATTTTCAAAACTTTTTCATCCATCTGGCTAAGCATTGGTGCCTAAATATGTATATACACCACTAATTAATAAGTTTACAATATATAATAAACAACACACACAAAGAAGGGTGAGTACTGTGATGTCGAACATACTTTTCTTAGCGCACTCATGCAGAGAACGCGCTTTAGAGCTTTCTTGGTATACCAGGGAAGAATAGAGAATAGATCCTCCAGATCTGCATTTATGTCCTCTTCCAATTTTTGCTTGATGTTTTTCATGATCTCTTCCTTCATGTCATCTTGGAGACCATTTTTTTCCATCCACTTTTCTATATCGTTCTTTTTGGTCTGAATCTTCTCTCTTACCTCCTCCGCTCTTGTAGTTGCCTTCGCCATATATATCTGTTTCATATGAACTCCATCAATCACCTCCTCAAATCATTTCTATGTACAAGTATATATAATATATACGTAACATGAGTGATTAATTACCAACCTGAACATTTCCAATGAGATATAGAAACAATAGCAAGCCGATGATAGAAATAAGAATTGCAAAGGTGTTTTCCCACAGATAGGTACTTGTTTCCAAACTTGTGCCAAAAGAACTGCCACAGAAGAAATTGTTAAATAATAAGTAATTGTGAAATACTAGTCAATTAATAACCGGCAAAAATTTTAAACTACATGTTTATAATGAAGATTACCTTAAGTTTCGCAAGCCCCACCAAAAACAGTAACCAATCTTTGTTGGAAAATTTATTGGCCCCTGGATATCATTTTTGAGGGCATCAAAAAATATTCCAAAATCAAACGGTGGATCAGTCACATTATATGGAACTTTCACAATGCAAAGTTCTCCTAGAGTTTTATTGACTTGTTCGGTTATATTTGCAGTTTTGTCATGGCAGTAAAAAGTACATTCTGATTCTGATCGTTTTGTATCAATGCAAGTTCGGTACCAACATGATGTCTCTCGCTGAATAGAAAAGAAGTACCAAAAGGCTCCCAGTACCTAAAAGAAAACAGACTCATATCAATAAAAATTTATGTTGGGAGATACTGGTAATAGAACTATCTGTTTGAACACAAATTTGAATGGTGTCTGCAATAGGATGAGTATCCACCTAGCTAGGATTTTATATGTAATTAGTGACGTTTTTTAATCGGTCATTGTCTTGCAATAACGTTGGTAAATATTATATTTTAAAAGTATCTTACACACTTATATTAATTAATCAGGACCGCTGCATTATTTGCTATGTAGATTTTTTACAGTTAGAACTTGACAAACACGCCACTAATTAATTCAAGCATATTACCTAAGTCAATGGAAGAAAAACAAATGAAAATCATAATTAATGAATTGAGAAGGGGTCAGATGAATAAACTTACATGACTGGCAAGGATGTAGAGAAAAAAATTGAATGCACCTTTAACCCATAGCGTAGACTGTGTAACCACGGCAGAGGATAGATAAATTCGATATATTCTTGGCACATATTGGACCAGAAGAAAACCACTCAGAATCTTTCTTCTGTCCAAATAGTTACTGCCTTCCATTTTGAAAAACAATCCTACTATTAGCAGCTGGACAAAATAAACAATCGTTTGTTAAGAAGTCCATTAATTACTGCTGTTTGAGCTAACTGCTAGCTAATAATCAATTTACACCAAAAAGAAAGTTACAATTTGTCTTACTTGTGGCATGGGGAAAATAGCGAAAACGTCGGTTAGGAAAGAGCGCCATGACAACTTGCGAGAAAATGCCTTCGCAAACTGAATCATCTGAACTCGGGATACTGATTCCCATTCCCAATCCGAATTTGTATCCCTTGGAACCTTTGAGGCTGCAAATTTGATAGCTTCACGAAGTTGGTATATGATATGCACTAGGAAAGTGATGTCCGTGACTGTTCGGGAAACCAGAGCTGCAGTCCGCACTTTTTTATCGATTCCCATGCACTTTTCTTCCTCTTTGATGTATGGAATGTAAAAGAACAAAGGATCAAATAAAACTGCAATCACACATGAAGTTACCAGTATCGTATTCCACCATGGATTCAAAACTGAAAGAATTTCCGCAGCTGTTGGCCTCTTCCATTTGTTGCTGGCTTGAAGTTCTCCAGGTTGAGGTGTCCGTACTGGATGTTGCAATAGAGCCTCCGGACTGTTGAAATCATAACCTATACCTGGTGTAAGGCTGATAGAAGAAAAACAAAATTAATGTAAATGAAGTCGTCAACCACAACTGACCATTGAACAAAAAGCTAAATGAATCCTTAAACTAAATTAATCAGAGTCGATGCCCTCTCGAAAGGAGAAGTCCTTTTCCCAAAAGAAAAAAAAAACACTCTTGCAGAAAACTAACAAGCTTGGTTTTTAAAACAAACCTCATTTCGATGATGCTCTCATCGTATGGTCCCTGATGTTTAGACATAATTATTTTATGCCCTTCTTCTGTGCTGTATGGAATGGTTTCTGAATTACTAACAGAGCCAAGCAAAGTCTTCGTAGTCCCGCAATTTTCCGAACCGCAGTCCTGAAATTTGAAAAATATATGAAAATTAATTATAGAAATGATTAGTATGGTTAAGATCTAGAACGAGGAATGACAGTACTTAGTACGTACCTGGAAGCTAGAAATGTACGTGTTTAATTTATATACGTTTTACAATCAGAAATAGAGAGAGAATTAACAATTAAGGAAGATATATGTAGACAGAGTATATATATACGTACTTCAGGAGAGGATGTTCAACTAGACAACTCGTAGTACTGGTAGCTAGAGAGCAAAGAATGGCGCTCTAGCTATGATGTAGGATGATACATAAGCTAGAAATTCAGCTGGAATTCCAATACTTCCCAAACCCCAGATCAAACTGAAATAGCCTATGAACACAACTATGTCCAGAATGAATTATATAGGGGAGTGAAATTTGCACTCCCCAAATTGCATACTCCCCAAATTGCAAACTACACTCCCACCTTCTATATTTGATACTTTTATAATTTTCTTTGCATGTCATTCCCATTCTACCCCTCTCTCTCTCTCTCTCTCTCGTCTACTTCTCTCTCATTGATGTTTCTACTTCTCTCTCCATCTGCTTCTTCTCCATAGAGAAGATAATATCTCAAATCCCAATCTCTAATTCTATCTCCAAATGAGATGGATTCTTTTTTGGACTCGCTAGTTGCCAAGCAGAGGTGGTGATCAGAGGCCGTGTGTGCCACCCAAGCATGAGAGACCCACTGGATATGGAACTCGATTTCATGACCCCGAAAGCTCACATTTGATCAAGTGGAGTTGGAGTCCAACAATCAAAGTAGCAACATCAAGAAAGTGGGTTCTAGACTTCTAGTGGTAAGAAGAAGATGTCCACTGCTGGGTTTAATCTTAACTTGAGTGCATTGAAGAACAAGAAGCGGAAAGCAAGAAGAACGAGATGGCATTGGTACATGATTTCTCTCCAACTCCTATTAAGGGTAATTGTTAGCTCATTGCCTCAAATAGTCAAATGTACTGCAATTTTTCATGGGTTATGTACGTACTTATGTAGATCTCTACTTTTATTTTGTTTATTTGTGTTATTTGAATAAATTGAGCTCTTTTTAAAATGAAGAATCTGAGTTGAGCAGAGGGTATTACATCAATATTGTATTTGAGATTAGACCCATTAGATTTTATATGAAAAATATGGATTCAAAGAGTTCCAGAAAGAGGGATGAGAAGCTTTTTCAAGTATAAGCTGAAATTTTTTCTGAACCATATAAAAACTCAATCAAGGAATTAAAGTTTGGGGCTTCTTTTGTAGTTTTAGCAGGGGAAAGATTAGAGTTTTAATGAATTCGATAACCGATAGTCTTCGGTATGATCTACTATTGGTTTCTCAACTGTAAATGTGTTTGGTTCAGGTATGGAATAAGGGCAAGATCAGGTATGGAAGAATCGAGGAAATCATCTTGAGGGTAGATTCTGTAAATATGGCGAGCAAGGGCTTCTGCAATGACCCGAGATTGGTCTCAGCCAAAATGGATTTCTGCTTTCTGGGGAGAAGATGAGTTGACTTAACTTGAAGGGTAATATTGAAAAATCACATGCCACAAAGATAAGAAAAATATTAAAAAATAGAGAGGGAGTGTGGTTTATAATAATTTGGGGAGTGCAAATTTCACTCCCCATTATATATATAGACTTAATTGCATGCATTCAGTACTAACTCAATAGTCAATAGGGATATAGGAATTAAAAAAAGACTTGGGTTAAGTCATGCATGAGTCGGTGTTTTGTTTGTACTGGGACATGTTGACGAACGGAGATTCTTCAGCCCACCTGGGTGGGTGGTCACCTGGGCTCTGTTAACAGAGCGTGCAATGCACTCGTTAACAGATTCAGTCTAAAACCTAAAAAAAAAAAAAAAAACAATCTGATCTTCAGTAACAATTGGGTTTACTGGCACGTGTTCTTCACGTGCGATGTTTATAATCGGGAAAGTCGACTTATTGTTCACGATGTTTATAACAGATTCCCATCGCCGGCTGCAAACCAGAGCAGAGAGTCGGCGATTGTCGAGAGTCGCTGAAACTTCATCGGAGCCCATTGGAACAGAAGATTTGCAACAAGTCCCTGCCATCCATATCTAATCAATATATGTAATTACCCATGTCAGCAGTGGAGTTCTCCTTTGGATTGATTGCTTAAATCTAAAGAGATTCAATAGGTTTGAATTGGATTGTGATTTTTTTTTTTCTGAGGATTTTCCTGATTCTTCTTCAACCTCCTCCAGAACCTGGGATTTCAAAATCTGAATTCAACACTTCACCCAAGTAGCTTTCTGATAACTAGTGGCTGCCTGTCGGAACTTCCCTGTCATCTCCCCTAAGTTCGGGGGACCCTTTGATCTTCTGAACAATATAATGAACATTTTTCATCAACAATTGAGCAATGGAAGCATCCTTATAGTGCTTAGACTTGCCGTCCAAATTAAACTGCAAAATTAAAATAATCCAAATTAAATGCAAAGCCAACGGGGTCTTCCCCTCCAATTCAGCAAAATTCCATATCCGGAGTCGTATGGTGGCTGGAGTACCGCGACCCGGTGGGTCTCTGACGTATGAATCAGAATTGACTCCGACGACGTCCATTCAAACACGGAATCAAGTCGTGTAAGTCGAGAATCTTGAAGAGCTTCTCGGCGACCTCTGGCTGATGCTGATGGCCTGGGCGAAGTAGAAAAGCTTAATTGTGTTTTTACTGGGTTGAGTGAAGAGTTTTTGTCCAATACTGTTTGAAACTGATGGTAATGGTCTAACAGATCATCCAATGGCTGAGATCTCTTAGTCGCTTAGGGGCAACCAGATCTCCTAACACCACATCAGGTGACCCCCCACCTGGGTGGGTAGAAGAATTTTCGGTTGACGAAGGCCTAGTCAATTATTCTTAATTTAATTGTCCTACTCAATAATAGTTTGTTCATTAATTCATTGATTCCTCATGCCTGAATCAATAAACTAGTAGCATCATACATATTCGTCATGAAGCAAGTGCAGAAATAGAAGTTACTTATTGAAGAGAGTAGACATAAGATGTGATGAGAAAAGTGTGTGTTGATTTCCTTTCTTGTTTTTCTACTTCTTTTTTTCTTTTATTTTTTTAACGTTAAGTGTGAGAAAAGTGAGAAATCGATCTAAATTTAAAATTATTTAATTTGAACTTTTTAACTTTTTATGGACTCATCTGTACATGTACCGAAAACTTTAACAGAAGTAAGAGAATAAAACTAACATAAGGGAGTGAACGATGGAGGTGTCAATTCACATTCTCTAGATATTGAACACAGAAAAGAGTCTTTGATACTCAATTAATATAGGTGAAAAATGTTAAATCTAAAATAACTTGTACATGTGTTTGTGTCAGTAGTTGGTAGCTAAGGACCCGCGCACACGAGAAACCCTATTAAAATGACACCAACAACCAAACTCACCACACATAACTATATATATAATATATGATCAATTACTCTTGCTTGGAAAGATTAACATGATAAAGTTTGATTTATTTGACAATATGAATGCGCAATGTGTTAATTAATTAAACTTTGAGCAACGACCTTTGGCCCAAAAAAAAAATTCAAAAAACATTACAACAACCATTTTTTTAACTTCTTGCTATGCCTTGGTGGATAAAGTTTTAAGGATTCATATTCATTAACCGTTTGACGAATTGTGTGAAAGGGAATGAAGAACTTAATCAAACAAGGGAGCGCATATATAGAATCATGAAACTATATATATAAGAGCATGAAAAATTTGATTGAAAAGTTAATGTTTTATACTATAAATGATCATCATTGTACTAATTTGATTCAAATCAATGAAAAATATATGCTCTCATTTACCTCCAAAAAGGGAGAGGTTTTTTTTTATAATGAAATTTGTTCATAAAATACAACAATATATTCTAAGGGTCTTGACTTAATGCTCAAATTTCACCTAAATGACTCTCATTTATCCCACCAACAAATTCAATTTAAATTCCCAGTCACCAATTTAAATGCAAAAAGTCACCTTTGAGCTCCAATAAATTAAAAAATTACGCACTCTGCCACTCACTCTCTCTCTCTGGCTCTCTGCTAATTGACCACCTCACTCTCAGATCTCTCTCTCCTCAACAACGGCGCGTCTTTCTCCGACGAGGTCCGAACCCTAACGGCGACAACCTTAACCTCTTCTTCCTAATCCTCCGATCTCCACTCCGCATTCAACATCCGCGACGCCGACCTCCGAGCCTTCTACGCTGGATTCTCCAGCTCCGGCGCCGACCTCGCTCCTTCGGGTTCTCCGAGCCCTCCACCACCTCAACCAGGTTTGAAGTCGGATCCTCGCCTTTGGGGTTACCCTGCGCCTTAAAGGCCTCCGGTTTGCTTCGTATACCGGTGGTCGGAAAACAGGTGCATGCCCTTGCCGTCAAGGCCGAGCAGATATGTGACGTCTTTGTTGGGTGCAGTGTCTTTGATATGTACTGAAAAACTGGTATCCGAGATTATGCCCGGAAACCGTTTGATAAAATGCCTGAGAGAAACCTTGCCACTTGGAATGCCTACATGTTGAATGCAGTGCGGGAGGGGAAGCCGAATTCGATTTCCTTCTGTGCATTTCTCAATGCCTGCTGTTCGGATACGTCGGCTTTGGAACTTGGGAGACAGTTGCATGGGTTTGTGGTGCGATGTGGGTTTGGGAAAGATGTGTGATGTGTCAGTGCTCAATGGGCTTGTGGATTTTTACGGGAAACGTCGCATTTAGACCAATCCATTTTTCTTGATTCTTATTTCTTCTCTGCGCACAAAGTCTGATGCTTATTCTAACTTGTGTGGTGTGGTTTCTTTTCACTGGAAAAATCTAGATTCGATGTGTTTTTGCTTAATTTCTCATTTTGATTGGTCTATGTTTTGATACAAAGCTTCTGGCTCCCAATGATGAACACTCTACTATACAAGTTTCAGCCTTTTCTGAGAATATAATGTTGAAGACGAGTTTTACAAGGTCTGAGAGAGCCAGCTGCTTCTCGTTTATGAACTCTCCATTGCCTGTGCTTGTGGGTTTTGTCTCTGCCGCTCTGGCATGCGTTCTTATATGCTTCAACTTCTGGGATGTGATACATGATTGTGGTAGGCCCAAATGTCCTATGTTTTCAGATTGGCCAATTTTTAATATGGTTCTCATTTACAATGTCTTCAAGTTTTTAATAATACTATTGTTGATGGTCTGCAAATGAAGTATTAAACTTGATCGCCATTCTTATAATTGGTAATATGTTATTATTGGTACTTGCGGGACTTGATAATTATGCAAGCAAAGACTGCAAATGGCTGTTGGGTTTTGGCTTCTGCTAAGTCTTGGTGCATATATAATGCAATTATATTTGAGTTTTTGCCATTGGAGATAACTGTTAAGTGTTAAAGAGTTTTCTTTCTTCAATAAAATTCTTTTATTGAGGGTCAATAAAAATTTTATTGCCCCCCAATAAAAGATTTTAAATTGATGTAATCTCCTCATCTTTTTCATTAATCAAAGTTTTATTTGTTAAATTTTAGAGAGATTAGTCCCCCTTTCCTGTAATAAATTTTGGGTGCGGCTATTGCCACCCTACAAGCTCCTTTGTTCACCCTACATTCTCTTCTCACCCTACACATACTTTTTTAATTTCATGTTTACTTTGTTCACCTATTTGCAGTACCCAAAATGCCCTTTTCCAATGTAGGGTTTAACTCAAATTCTTTTTCTATTTGGTTTCCTCCGCGTCTCTCTCTGTTGTTTTTGACTTCCTCCTCGTCTATCTCAGTCAATCTCATGAAGAGTTTTTAAGTAATGATGAATGAAACGATTAAGAATAAATTTTTAAGTACATATTATGTACGGGATAATAAGAAAAAATAATTGTAATTTTTAATAAAATATTGTAATTTTTTATTAGAGTATTTTAGTATTTTAATAAATCAAAAACTTGTTAGGTGAACAAAGTAGTTAGTAGGGTGGCAATAGCCGCGCCCTAAATTTTTATTATCCCCAAATAAACGTTTATTGGGGGGGCAATAAACCTCTCCGACTGTCTCTTTGGGGACCTCTGACTAGATTTAACAAAACATTTATTGGGGGGCAATAAACCTCCAAGAAGTCCAGGTGACCGGATTCCCGCGGCCGGTGACGGGACTCCAGCAAAGTCCCTTATGGCTTCTCTCTCTCTCTATGAGGGGTGAGAGCAAAATAGTCTCAAAAAAAAAAAAAAAAAACTTAGTTGGGTATTAGGGAACAACTTATTAGAGTTATTATGGGTAAGTGGAAAAAAAAGAAGTGAGTGGTGTAAGGGGAAAAAAATCCATAGAAATAAGGTAATTGGTCAAAACCCTTATATTCTATATCAAAAAAGTGGAGCAGCATGCATGAGTAACGAACTAACTAATGATGAACAGACCAAAAAAAAAACTAACTAATCATGAAAGAAGGTGAGCAAATTAAACTGACAATAGAGCTGTTAAACTGTCAATTTGCAGGAATGCGCAAATTAAACTGTCAAACTCAAACACCAACTACTTGTTAATTCGAGTAATAAATATTCTCTTTTTTTTTTCTTGGTCAGGTCAAGTATTTATATTTATGTAGTCAACAGATCGATGAAAAATTATGGGAAAGAGAATTAATGGAAAACATAATCAAACCAAGGTGTGGAACACGTTCAATAATCTTGCAATTCGTTGCTCGATCATTGACTGACTAACTGAGGATCAACAATAATTGAAGATAGAAAATGTTAAAGTCTAGTCTTTGTTTTTCCTTCTGGAAGTTAAAGTCGATCAATCCACGTTAATTTAGGAACTTAGGATAACATGTCCTTTCAGTGTCAACCCACTGTTGATAATAATAGGATAACATGCCCTTTCTATATAGGTCACCTATACAGAAATATAAATATAATCTTTCGCTCCTGGCAATGTAATATTGTATAGACCGTGAGACATGCAGTTAGTTCGATGGTCCAATATTGAACGGGTGGGAATAAAAGAATATGCTCACTCAACTCCGACACCGACCATTTAATGAAATAAGAAAATCAAAACTCAATATTATCTTTAATCTCAAACTGATACTAAAAAGTAAAAATACCGATCGATAACAAGTACCAGAGCTTAAGTACACTGCACACAACAAACACAAGGACGAAACGACGATATATATGTAATTAATAAAAGTAGCCAGCTTGAAGGAGTTGATCGATAGCTCTAGCTGCCTTGTAAGAGCAAATGCACAAGTGCCCTAGATCACTGGCTAGAGGCGATTTGCAGGCTTCAGCTTCGCGTCACCCACGGTTGCCAGTGGTCGATGTTGATACACACTTCTTTGGCAACTGCCCCAGTGGTGCCACCTTATCCGCCGCCTCATCTTTAGAAGCATTGTAGTCGAAAGGCCACAAATGTTCGCATTTAGTTACTATGTTTTTCAAGTCCTTGGCCATGAGAACAAACGCCACAACCCTTGTGTGACACCGGACATTTTCGTTCGAGGTAGGGAGTGCCGCAAGAGATGATGATGCAAACTGCAGAAGCGCGTGTCCATAAGAATCACCCTTCTTGAGGAAGTTGGTATCCATGGATGGAGAAGTAGCCGGTTTTGTTGCTTTTCCATAATGACTACTCTCAGTAGCAGTCGTGTAAGTCCACATAAGCCCTTCTGTAATGAAGACCATTCGATCAAATGGTTCTCCCATCTGAAAAACCAAGGTATTCTCTGGGTAATTCACCGGCTTCAGATAGTCGCACATCATTTTCAAAACTTTTTCATCCATCTGGATAAGCATTGGTACCTGAATATGTATATATATATATATATATATATATATATATATATAGACCACTAATTAATAAGCTTACAATAATAGACAACACACACAAAGAATGGTGCGTACTGTGATGAGGAACATACTTTTCTTAGCGCACTCATGCAAAGAACGCGCTTTAGAGCTTTCTTGGTATACCAGGGAAGAACAGAGAATAGATTCTCCAGATCTGCATTTATGTCCTCTTCCAATTTTTTCTTGATGTTTTTCATGATCTCTTCCTTCATGTCATCTTGGAGGTCATTATTTTCCATCCACTTTTCTATATCGTTCTTTTTGGTCTGAATTTTCTCTCTTACCTCTTCCGCTCTTGTAATTGCCCTCGCCATATATAACTATTTCATATGATGAACTCCATCAATCACATCCTCAAATCATTGCTATGTACAAGACTACAAGTATGTATAATATATACGTAACATGGGTGATTAATTACCAACCTGAACATTTCCAATGAGATATAGAAACAATAGCAAGCCGATGATAGAAATAAGAATTGCAAAGCTGTTTTCCCACAGATAGGTACTTGTTTCCAAACTTGTGCCAAAAGAACTGCCACAGAAGAAATTGTTAAATGATAAGTAATTGTGAAATACTAGTTAATTAATGACTGCGCTAGCAGAAATTATAAACTACGCGCTTATAATGAAGATTACCTTAAATTTCGCAAGCCCCACCAAAAGCAGAAACCAATCTTTGTTGGAAAATTTATTGGCCCCTGGATATCATTTTTGAGGGCATCAAAAAATATTCCAAAATCAAATGGTGGTTCCATCATATTATATGGAACTTTTAAAAGGCAAAGATCTCCTAGAGTAGTTTTATTGAATCCTTCGGTTACAATTGGAGTTCTGTCATGGCAATAAAAAGTGCATCTTGATCTTGGATTTGCATCAATGCAACTTCGGTACCAACATGATGTCTCTCGAAAAATAGAAAAAAAGTACCAAAAAGCTCCCAGTACCTAAAAGACAACAAACTCACATTAATGATGTTGGGAGGTGCTGGTAATAGAACTATCTGTTTGAACAAAAATTTGATTATTGTCTACAGTAGGATCAGTATCCACCAAGCTAGGATTATGTATGTAATTAATGACTTTTTTTTTAATTAATCAGTTATTGTCTTGCAATAACGTTGGTAAATATTATAATTTCAAAGTATACTCTAATACACTTATATATATCAGTACGGCTGCATTATTTGCTGTCTAGATTTTTTTACAATTAGATCGAACTTGACAAATGTACGATTAATTAATTCAAGCATCCTACCTAATCCAAAGGAAGAAAAAAAAAGTGAAAATCATAATGAATTGAGCAGGGGTCAGATGAATAAACTTACATGACTGGCAAGGATGTAGAGAAAAAAATTGAATGCACCTTTAACCCATAATGCGGAATGTGTAACCGCAGTATACGATAGATAAATTCGATAAATTCTTGGCACATATTGGATTAGAACAAAACCACTCAGAATCTTTCTTCTCTCCAAATAGTTACTGCCTCCCATTTCGAAAAAGAACCCTAGTATTAGCAGCTGGACAAAAAATCGTGGGTTAAAAAGTCCATTAATTACAGCTGGTTAACCTAATTTCTATCTAATAATAAATTTTTTACCAAAAGAAAATTAAGTTCACTCTTACTTGTGGCATGGGGAAAATAGCGAAAACATCAGTTAGGAAAGAGCGCCATGACAATTTGCGAGAAAATTCCTTCGCAAACTTAATCATCTGAGCTAGGGATACCGATTCCCATTCCCAATTTTTTGAATTTGTATCCCTTGGAACCTTTGAGGCTGCAAATTTGATAGCTTCACGAAGTTGGTATATGATATGCACTAGGAAAGTGATGTCCGTGACTGATCGGAAAACCAGAGCTGCAGTCCGCACTTGTTTATCGATTCCCATGCACTTTTCTTTCTCATTGATGTATGGAATGTAAAAGAACAAAGGATCAAATAAAACTGCAATCACACATGAAGTTAATAGTATCGCATTCCACCATGGGTTCAAAACTGAAAGAACTTCCGCAACTGTTGGCCTTTTCCCTTTGTTGCTTGCTTGAGTTTCTTCAGGTTCACGTTTCCGTATTGGATGTTGCGATAGAGCCTCAGGACAGTTGAAATCATAACCTATTCCTTGTGTAACGCTGATAGAAGAACAAGAAAAAAAATGTAAATGAAGTCAGTCAACCACAATTGACCATTCAACAAAAAAGATCGATGGATCCTTTATTAACCTAAACTAATTAATAAGGGTCGGATAAGCCTCCCGGGAGAAGTCCTTTCTGCAAAAGGAAATGAAGCTACCACTCTTGCAGAAAAATAATAGGTTAAGAAAACTAACCTCAAATCGATGATGCTCTCATCGTAGTTGGGTACCTTATGTTTAGACATAACTATTTTATGCCTTCTCTTATGCTTGAAGAAATGATTTCTGAATTACTAACAGAGTCAAGGAAATTCTTCGTACTCCAACAATTTTCCAAACAGCGGTCCTGGAATTTGAAAAATATATGAATGTAAATTATAGAAATGATTAGTATGGTTAAGATCTGAAAGGAGGAATAACACTATAACAGTACGTACTTAGTACGTCCTTGGAAGCTAGAATTAACAATCAGAATAGAGATAGAATTAACAATTAAGGAAGATTTATGAAGATAGTGTATACGTACTTCAGGAAAGGGTGATCAACTAGACAACTTGTAGTACTGGACTACTGGTAGCTAGAGAGCAAAGAATGGCGCTCTGACAATGAAGTAGCTAGGATACATATATAAGCTAGAAATTCAGCTGGAATTCCAATACTTCCCCAAACTACATTCCCTTTTCTTTTTGTTAGGCGCGTGTTTATTTTATAAATTGACATGGAAAAAGGAAAGAAAATGGTGTAATTTGTAAAAAAGTGGGTGCCATTTGCGCTCAACCTAACAAAGATATAGAACTTATAAATGACCAAATTCTAATAAAATTGTAGAGAAGTGACATTTTTCTAAACATTTATCGCGTAGCTTATCTGAGGTTCCACAATTATTGCAATGATATATAGTTTTATATTTGAGAGCTTTAGACCGGTGGAATCCATATATTGCCGAAACAAAAACAAACGGAGTGGGGAAAAGACAAGGTGGGGGGAGAAAAAATGACCACTGCAAGAAGAGATACTTTAATAGAAAGATACTTTAGCAGAAAGATAGCAATTAATTACTACAATGATTCGCTGCTTTATTAAAGCAAGCAGAAAAATCGATTTGATGTTTCGAAAATGAGGACGTACAAAGATTGGGAGACGACTTAAAAAGTTTGGTCTTTGTAAACCAAAAAAAAAAGAAGTGACTGTGGACCAGACTTTTGCATAACAACCATGATCAAAGTGGCCAGGCACTGTGCTGCAATGCACAGTTGAAGCATTTCACATGCGCCGAAGGGATTATCTTGGGCCTAGGAAGCCTTTGGGTTCCCCTTGACAAAGTCAAAAAAAAAGATTGGGAGACGACTTAAAAAGTTTGGTGTTTGTAAACCAAAAAAAAAAGAAGTGACTGTGGACCAGACTTTTGCATAACAACCATGACCAAAGTAAGCTGACTAAGATCCACACTCCAGTCTTTGTGCATATTCGCCGTGAAGCATGTGCAGAAATATAATTTATATATTGAAGGGATCCGGATCGTCTCCTTGGCACTCTTCTGTCCTAGATTATCCTCAGCTTTAGATCTCATGCGTCCATTTTATATTTAAAGGTGGATTAATACTCCCATCATCGTCGATATCTGTTCCTCTTCTCATTCTATGTCAATCTACCAATGTCTGATTGCCGGTTTATTTTTGATTTTTGTATCATCATCAACAACCACAGTGATTAAGTTGCACTCACATCAAATTACATCACGTTGTTATCATCATCGTCAGGCATTCTGGGGGCTTATTCGAGCAATCCAAATTTTCATATTTGAATTTGTATTGCAGTGCAATGGTTATATCTTGATAAGAGATTTGTTTTGTTTCAGATTTCAGAAAGGTTGAAAACTAGGCGCAAAGGAAGGAGTCGTCAGTCGTCAGATGAGAGATCTGTCTGCGAATGAGTCAAATCTCCGCCGACTGCTGCTGACTTCACCGGCCCGGGATGGGACAGCTGGAACCGTGTTTGGTGTCGGAGGAATCGTACAGCGGTGGAAGAGAGATGACTTGCTGAGGAAGAGATCTGTATGTGTAGCCATTAATTTTTCTAATGATTGTTGAAAACTCATATTATGCAAGATTAAAACTTTGGAAGAACTCAAGGCTATAGAAAAGGAAGGGGAAGACGAGAAGAAGTGAGATGACGGAGAGAGAATAAAGAAAACGTCGTTAGCCCAAGTTTAGGGGAATTAATAATCAAATGCTGATGTGGATTACTCTGGCCTTTCGATTTTGAATTACCGGTTGGGAAAAAATTCAGGATAAATAAGGCTGGAGGAGAAGATCCGGATCCCCATATCGAAGAGAGTAGACATAATATCTGATGAGAAAAGTGGTTATGTTGATCTTCCTTCTTGTTCTTCTACTACTTCTCTTTTTTTTTTAAGGTAGGTACTATGAGAGGAGTGAGCATTTTGAAATATTAACATTAACATTAATTTTAAATCCAAAGTCAAGTTTATTTAATTTAAACTTTTTAACTCTTTGGACAAACTAAGCATTTGTACATGTAATGAAAACTTTCACATAATTAATACAGGATAAATCTAAAGTAGGCCAAGAGAGCCAACGACCAGGTTTTAATTAAAATTCTCTACTATGGATACTCAATTAATAGGCGAAAATGTGAAATCTAACGAAATTTGTACATGTATTTGTGTCAGTAGTTGGTACTAGCTAAGGACTTGCATGCACGAGAAACCTTATTGAAATGAGACCGACGTCTAAGCTCACCACATAACTATATATATAATTTAGGAAGAATATCACAAATTGTCACTCAACTTTTACTTATTCGACACTTTGGTCACTCAACTTTAACTCTGTTATTCACTTCGTTACTTTTTTTCATTAAAAAAAATTATTTGCCACAATATTAATGATATTTTCATCCAACCAATTGTGAAAAATTGAGAAATCTGTATTAAAATGATTGGGAGAAGTAATTAAAGTGAGATAAAATGTCATTTGGGTGACTAAAGTGATTGACAGAGTAATAGTTGAGTGACCAAAGTGATATATTTGAAAGTTGAGTGACCAAAGTGTCGAATGAGTCATAGTTGAGTGACCATTTGTGGAATTCTCTCTATAATTTATGATCAATTACTCTTGCTTGGAAAGATGAACATGATAAGGTTTGGTTTACTTGACAATTTGAATCTGCAATGTGTTACTTTAAACTTGAGCAACGACCTCTGACCCAAAAAAAAAAAAAAAGGCTAGAACTCAAAAAAACATTACAACAATCACCTCTTTAACTTCTTGCTATGCCTCGGTGCCTTGGTGGAATTTTAAGGTTTCATATCAAACCACGGTGTGGAGTACGTATGTTCAATATTCTTGCAGTTCGTCGCTCGATCATTGACTAATAATTGTTGAAAGCACCAAACAGAGAGATCAACAATAATTGAAGATAGAAAATGTTAAAAGTCTAGTCTTTGTTTTTCATTCTGGGAGTTAAAGTCGATCAATCCATATTTCAAAAAAAAATAAAAAAGTTAACATGAGCGTCCTTTCAGGGTCCACCCACTATTGATTATAATAGTAACCTTAACAGTAATTTGACATTGATGTTGGTTTAGCATATACAGAATTTAGCATTACTCCTATATTTTTATAGAAAATGAAATCAATAATACGGATGGAGAACGATTCTTAATGACTATACAGATTACAGAGTATTATCGCCATTAAATTCTGCTAGTTGGGAAGTATTGCTAGCTACGTGATGAAGCTGACAAATCAACAACTGGAAAACGTATAAAAATTTAAAGTTAATTATATAGAAAGCAACCTTGATTTTGCAAGTAGCTAGCTAATTTGAATAATCTTCAAAAGAGTGCTGAGAATTAATCAATAGTGATTGAAGTATAAAAATGCAATAAGCACAAACCAAAGTAGAACATTTATTAATCAACCTTAATTGTAATATTCAAATCTAAAACAACATAAGTGCATGCACACCCTATGTAAGACCATGCCAGATCAATGTTGGCTTAGCTAGTTGCCTTGTAAAAGGAAAATGGACCAAGTAGCTAGCTAGGGGAAGACAAGCTAAACAATGTTTATTGGCGAGTTCTGAGCCCCAACTGCCGACGGATTTGATCCGGACTTCTTTGGTGCTTGTAATTGATTTCGAAAACGACGGACTGCTGCGGCTATGGTAGTACGTGCCACCTCCTCTCTTTCTTGAGGATTGAGGGCATTGGTGAAGTTCCAAATGCCTTGCCATTTGATGGCTACCTTTCTCAAGTCGCTGGCCATGAGTGTAAAGCCTTCCACTTTTGAATGAGATCTCACATTCTCGTTCAGGCAGGAAGGTTGGAGAAAGGGTTGTCGGGTACTGCTGCCCGCCTGAAATAGCCTTCCTTGAGTGACTTGGTGATCATTGATGGAGAAGCACTACCCAGTTTTTGTTTTCCGATAAGTACTGTTTGACTCCAAAACCAGTCGGCTTGCAAACTGTCTCTTTTGAGCGAATGATTGCGCAGGCGTGCCAGCACCGCGGGGTGCAGTCGTTGGGGTAGTCCCTTGACCTGACTTCTTCTTCAAGCGCTGTGGACGAGGAGAGCACCAACCTTGTCACAGGGTTCTTCTCTAGCCTTTCGGAAAAGGACTTTTGCCTTACGGATAAGGACTTTGGTTGTGATCTCTTCGCGTCACCGAATCGATACTTAGTATTGTAGACTAAGCAGAGCAATCATTGGGAAGTTTGGAGAAAGCACGGGTTGCGCTAAAGCGTGACTTTAGCTTCGCTGGGTTGCGAGGGCGTTACCCTTGCTTCGCTGGTAGTAACGGTGGCGGTTGCACTCGCAGTCGGCTCCCGGGGAGACTGGGACTGGAAGTACGGTCGCCGGTTGGTTTGGTGATGCTGACAGTCGGCTCTTGGAGAGACTAGGACTGGCGCACGGTCACCGGGTTTCAACGAAGTTGAAGGTTTGCTCCGGGGAGGCTTTGTAATCGCTAGGATTGATTGATATGAGAGAGGTCTTTAACTTGTCCTTGAAACCTGGTATATATACCTAGGGTTTCGACTGCTCCTTGTCGTAGAAGGATTATTGATTGAAGTTTCCTAATCAATCTCTGCTACCTGACTCCAATAAGGTTTCGTTTTCCTCATGGATTCCGGAATGGGCGAAGCTGTAACCCAAACCCCAGTAGGCTTATTTTTTGGCCGCAGGTATCGGCCCGCTGTGCTAGATCCACTAAAGGATATTGCCAAAATTACTTTTGGGCTCAAACATTGCCCCCCAGGCCTCGAAATCAGGCCCATGAACATGTAACTGATTGAAGGGGACTAAAACGACGCGTTCAATGCTTGAAACGATGTCATTAATGAGGGTTGCGTCCTTTCGCTCGCGAAAACGCCTTTCTGTCGTATCGTTTCCCTCACAAAATCTCTTATTTAAATCCGCAGCCACTTCAGACCTGTCACATCAGAAACTCTTTTAGTCTCCTAAACCCAGAAACCCTCTTTTGCACACATCTTCCTCTTTGAAACCCAGAAATGGCTCCCCCGAAAAAGATAGTTATCGACCAAGAAGAAGAACTGAATGAACAGGCCGCCCATTCTTGGGGAACCAACATCGGTGCCAGCCTGGTCCTCCAGACCATTATCCAGAGACCTCTGCTCCTCAGACTCTCGAACAACCATGCCGGACTGGGTCCAACGCCGCGAGATTCTTTCCCGGCCGACGCCATCGCCTTCTATGGCTTACCTGTTCGCCACCCCATCCCAATCCTCCGAAGGACTCCTGGGGATTTTACCAGTTGGAGTGCCCCTAATCATCGATCAAAAATAGGGCATTGACCATCTTTTATCAGTGCGGCGGAGCTTTCCTGGTATCGTGAAGCGCGAGCTCGAGATCTGGCTCGCTGGAACGCAGCAGGTATCACCCATACGATCGATCTTTGTTTTTGTCTTCCGCGCGGTGGCAATCGTTCGCCACTCGCTGCCTTTCTCTGTTTTTGGAACACCGCCACCAACACCTTCGATTTTCGATTCGGCCAAATGAGTATCACTTTGTTGGATATCCTCACCATCACTGGCCTACCCATCGACGGCGAGCCCTATCTGCATGGCCAATTTGACTCTGATATTTTTACTTCCACCATGGCCCAACATGGTCGCAGCGCTCATAGCGGCTCCTATCCGCGGTGGTTGGCTTATTACCGCCAGGAGCACAATGCGACTGGCGGGATTGCTTTCTTGGAGTATTGGCTCTGTAAGTTTATCTTCTGTACTTCCTCCTGTAAGCCTACTGGTGCCTGGACCTTTCTGGCGACGGCCCTCTACAACGGTCGCCGCGTTGGGTTAGGACAACCAGTGCTGGGTGCCCTCTATCGCACTTTGTACCAGGCCACCATGCATCCCTTCGAGACTAGCATTTCTGGCCCTTTTTGGATTCTTGACTTCTGGATCCAAATTTACTTCCCATATTTTCGTCGCGACGACATCCCATTGCTTCCACCTAATGATCAACTCCTGGGACGATGGCTCAGTCGCGATGAACGGTACACATCCCCTCCTTATTCTGAGTGCTTTACATACTTGTACCTTCTGCACGAGATGCCATACTGCGACTTAGTGCTGAGTAGAAGATTCCCGGCTCCGCTTGAACATGGATTTCTCCCTGGCGCCTCTCGCTACAGTGATCGCGCGCGCAATTTCCTGTTCAGACATCCGGATTGCTGCTGACGAACTCAGTTACGAGCTCTACGCTCCCAACCACTTCGCTCGCCAACTCGGCTTTGTTCAATTAGTGCCATTCCCTCTGTATGATGCTTGGAACTACAACACCTCTTGGCGTAGACTTGGGCCTCTTTCTGGGCCTCCGCCAGCACAAAGCACACTCGCACTGGTTGATCTCCCTGACTGGGCTAAAGAGATTGACTCTGTGGATGGGGCTGAGGAAGGATACGAGGCATGGTGGGCAGAAGTTTCTGTTAACTGCTGGAGGCAACAACATGATGAGCTATTCGCTGCCATTTTCGGGGAACTGCGATACCCCTATACTGCTGACGTCGATTTACTTGCTCGCGTCCCTGAAGACGCTGCACAAGCTCCTCCTCCTGCCGCTGAGCAGGCTCCGCGACCCGCGTGAGCCCCAAGTCAGGCCCAGGCTGGCATCGTAATCCGCGAACCCCCTCAAGAGGTAAATAACCTGACTCATGTTTTGTCCTTTGTTCATTTGCTCTTTTAATTCAAATTTTGCTATTTCAGGGGGATGCGCCATTTCCTGGCAGTCGCGCAGCCAACACTTCCCAAGCCACTGGCCAGTCTGGGAAACAAAAGGCAGTAATGACAGAGCCTGAGGACAAAGAATCCTCCTCTGATGATGATGACTCGCAGACGGTAAGAATTTTCTGTTTGAATAAATCATACTTCCTCCATGAATCAAACCTAATCTTCTGACCCCAACAGATTGCCGCCCTCTCGGCCCGGAAACGCAGTCGCTCTGATCCTCGAATTGACCTATGGGCAGAAGATGAACCAATCGCTGACCGACTGGTAAGACATAAGTACACTTAGTACTTGTTAGTAATTTCTTTTCATTCTATGCGACCATGTAACAATCCTCATTTGCAGGTTCGCCACAGGTCCTCGAGACACACTGAAGAAGGATCTTCAGCTGCTGGTGAAGGCACATCTGCTTCCCAAGCCCAAGCGCCAACTATTGTGAACAACTCTCCACCTCCTGCGGGCGCTGCCAGTAGTGCACAGTTGGCCTTGATCCCAGTGCAGATCATAGATGATAGCTCGCCTGAGGCCGAAGATAGAGTACCGTTACTGGATGCACCTCGCGAGGAATCAAGCGACATACCTGTCCTGGAACAGATAGCGCCTGACTCTATTCCTATTTCCAGCGAAGCTAACCCAGAGGCAATGCCAACGGTCGTTGTGCGTGAGCCCCCAGCTGAGGAGGTATTTCCCTTAACCAATTAATTCATTATTACTTCCTGGCTTAAATAGTCTGACAATACCTTCCTTCAGAATCCAAATGCCTTCAACATGAGGATGCTGTAGCTGAAGCTGTAGAGGCAGAGGCTGCTGAGCCCGCTCTTAATATGGTTGGTCAGGAACTTCCTCCCCCTGCCCCCCAAGTCGCTCAAGCCGGAGAATTGGCAGACCTTCCTGAACCAGTGCCAGAGGCAGCACCTGTCGCTGAGCCTCCAACTCCCTCCACTCTGGAAAGGTTGGCTCGCGTACTCGAAGTGACCCCTCCTGGGGTCGTAGATGAAGCTAGAGAAGGCCTTCGTCGCTTCCTGGGCCCTGATATCTTGATTCCTGGTGCGCCCGTGAGAGTCTTAGAATATTTGAGGGTACTTCTCCGCGAGGGAGCCATCACTGAAGATCAATTCCAAGAGGTCGATCAACTGCTGCAAAATCTTCCCCAAGGGCTCAATGATCGGGCAGTCGCGAACGCGCAGGCTAGGCAGACCGAGACGCACTATCAGAACCTCACTCAGCACACAGAGACCGCGCGCGATTTCTTGGGTGACCAAGCTAACCTCATCAGGGAGTTGACGCTCGAAAGGAACCACTTGAGGTCCCAGATTCAGGCCTTTCAAGCCCGGTTAACTGACGTTACTACCAGGCTTATTCATGCGGAGCCTCAGCTAGAACAACCCCTCGCTGCCTTCGAGACGCTATCCCAGGAACTGGCTCAAGCTCGTGTGGCAGCCCAACAAGCCGCACAAGCTGCTGCGGATGCTAGTTTTCGCTTAGATGAACTTTTCCTTCGCCTGACCCGTGCAGGCCGCAGACTTTTGGGCCTCTAGAATTAAGCCCATGTTTCGTATGAACAAAAATATTATTATTAACTTAATATTTGGCCCACATTGCTTGGCCCAAATACATATCAACTTAACTTCTCCAACTGTTCAGCGCTTTAATTTGTTTTAATGCTTCTAAAACTGTTTGACAAGATTGAAAAGATAATCTCGAAATGGAGCGGTTACCTCCTTGGAGACTGCCCCGCTTCCCACGCGCTTTCAATTATCTTTATTTCCGAGATCTTAGCATTTAACACCAATTGATACGCTCCTTGATGGCAGTGAGAATATCACAACCTCCCATCGTACGGTCGAGGCCACTGAGACTGGCACTATAAATACCTGCACTCTGGAGAGATGATACACACAAATGAATATGGGTTTCCCAGAAATAGTATCACAATCTCTGCTTCTCTTCCTCCAGTTTCTACAATCTTCTCCTCACGATATCAGCCTTAGCCTCAAATCCCTAGGCCTTATGGCTTAACCTCAATACCTGGGTAGGTCTTATGGCCTAACCTCAGGTCCAACCACATGTCTTTGGTCTCTGGAAGTCGCGGTGAAATCCACCGGTTTCATTTAGACTGAAGAACATGTGGTGCTCCCGACGCGGCGGAACAAGATTCTGAGGGGTCCCCTCTCTCAGATTGCTCGCGTGGAGCAGGAGGAAGAAGGGCGGAAGACCAATATGGGTCGCCTGTTCTTGCTCCGTAGCCTACCTCCAGGGTCTGACTGCGTGACTTATGTTTTTCCCCTGGAGGTAGATGTGGTTGTGAGTCGCACTCTCCGTGAAGACCATCTCCATCCCGGAAGATAATCCAACCAGAAGGGTTGCGATGGGTTATTTCTTTCCTTTTTTGTCCGGTGTAGACGGTAGCGGCTGCGACTCAGATCAGAGGAGGCATGTGGGTGAAGAGAGGAAGAGTATGAATGCCCTAGCACAGCCCCTCGCTGCCACAAGATCCAGAAACTCTTAGTAGATCTGTAACTTTATGGTTTTTATTCTAAACCACTTCTGGCCTTGTAAACCGCAAATGTAATTATTTTGATTTGCACTTTGTACTGCTCTTGGCCGCAAAGCCACTTTATGAATGAAAGTTTTTTAACACTTTTGCAAATCAATGTATAAAATGAAGCCTCAGGTATAGGCCATTACATGCATTCCTAACACCATAACGTCAAGGAAAGGAAAAAATTGACAACAATAACAAGAAATTTGAAATTGTTGACCAAAAAAAAATAAATAAATAAAGCCTCAATAAGGCCTGAACAAAAATAAAGCCTCAAATAAAGCCTGAACAAAAATAAAGCCTCAATAAGGCCTGAATGTACAGAGTGTTGCCCCCCTAGTATTCGTAGGTGAAGCAAGTACAGGATACTAAGGCCACAGAAAAGGCCTGAATATGGATGAAGCGAACCTGGGGAGACTAAGGTTGCCCCCCTGTCTGAGAAGAAGGTTGATCCGGAGGATCTTCAAACTCCCAAACACTAGGGTAGTATTTCTTCAGGAAACGCCCGTTAATGGGATTGCGGTGGAGGTCGCCATCCAAATCTTTGAGGTGAACGGCCCCGCGCTCCAGAATGCGATAAACAACGAAGGGTCCTTCCCATCGCGGAGACCATTTACCGCGACCGGTCAACTTCTCGCCAAAAGGCAAAACAGCCTTCCAAACCAAGTCACCTTCTTTGTAACTACGGCCACGCGTCCTCTTGTCGTAGGCGCGAGCAATCCGTTGCTTTTCCAAGACCAAGTTGTCCAAGGCTGCCAAACGTTGCTCGCTGAGATTCTCGTGTTCTTGCCACATCGCCTGAACATAATCTTCCCCGATCAAGTGATGCTGATCTTGGACGCGCAAAGACTGGACGTTGATTTCCAAAGGTAAGATTGCATCATGGCCGAACATTAGTGCATAGGGGGTCGTAGCAGTGGGATTCCTCTTGGAGGTACGATAAGCCCATAAGGTCTCATACAACGTATTGTGCCACTGTCTAGGGTTTTCAACAAGCATCTTCTTGAGCAAGGTGATAATAATCTTGTTACTGGCCTCTGCTTGACCATTGGATTGGGCATAATATGGTGTGCTGTGAACGAACTGGATGCCCAAGTCCTGGACAAGTTTCTCTACCTCACCGCCCATAAATGCTGCCCCCCCGTCTGAGACCAACACCTCTAGAATGCCAAACCTGCAAATAATATTCTGAAAGATAAACTGGCGAATGGTAGCGCCGGAAGCTTCCTTCAAAGGTTCAGCCTCAACCCATTTCGTGAAGAAATCAGTGGCTACAATGATGAACTAATGCTGGAGCGAGGAGTGAGGGTGAATCATTCCAATCAAATCCAAAGCCCAGCCTCGGGCAAGCCAAGGCTTAATAATGGGTTGCATGGGAATATTAGGAATGTGCTGCACCGGACCATGCGCCTGACAGTCTTGGTAGCCTTTCGCGAACGTGATACAGTCCTTCAAAATGCTGGGCCAATAATACCCATGTCTTCTGATAAGCCAACGCATCTTGGGGCCTGCTTGATGGGCTCCACATACTCCCGTGTGCGCTTCGAGCATCAACCTCTTGGCTTCGCGGCCATAGACACAGCGAAAGTCTACGCCATCTTCCCCACGTCGTCGCAGCTCGTCACCTCTGAGGAAATAATTCAAGGCAAGAAAACGGGTCTTCCTATCTGCTGTGGGATCTGGTTGCTTGAGGTAGTCAATCAGCGGCATGCGCCAATCGACGTCAATAGGCTCGAGAACCGCGACGACTGGATCATCCGGTGGGTCAGGCCGCGCGAGCCACGAAGGCAGTGTGCGGCGCTCGACTTTCAGAATGCGCTCGCGAACGCCATATTTCAATGTAATGCCTGTAGCCAATTGAGCGAGTTCATTGGCCGCAAAGTTGCGCTCACGAGGTATGTGCTCCAAATCCGCCTCATCGAATTGATCCAGAAGTTCAATGGCGCGATGCAAATAGGGTATAAGCAAAAGGCTTTCACACTTGTACTTTCCTTGGAGCTGGTTGATTATAAGCAAAGAATCGCCGTGTACTTGAACGTCCCTTACTCCCAACTCTAGCAGAACCTCTAGGCCAATGATAAGGGCCTCATACTCTGCTTGATTGTTTGTACATTTAAACTCCAACTGGAAAGAATAAGAAAAACGATCGCCCGCTGGATTCTCCAGAACAATCCCTGCCCCTGCTAACGTTTCCGTTCTTGAACCATCAAAGTATAGTATCCAGGGCTGCAAGGAGACTGTGGCTTGATACCGAATAGCGTATTCTGGGATGCGCGCTAAAGCTGGCCGAGTTGTTGTCACAGCTGCTATCTCCAACTCCTTCACTATGGGGATGTCCAAGGTAGGGTGGTGTGCTAGGAAGTCTGCGATAGCCTGTCCCTTTACTGCCTTTTGTGGCACGTACTGTAGCGAGAATTCAGATAAAGCCAACACCCATTTGCCAATGCGGCCTCTCAGAATAGGCCGCGACAGCATGTACTTGACCAAGTCAGTCTGAGCGATGATGCAAGTGGTAAAGGATAACATGTAGTGGCGCAGCTTGCATGCTGAGAAGTACAATGTGAGACACAGCTTTTCCATCAGAGTGTACCTTGTCTCGCAGTCTGTGAGTGTCCTACTAAGATAGAATATGGCATGTTCGACACCGTCCTCATCGTCTTGGGCGAGCAGGCTGCCAATGGAGGCCTCAGCTGCTGAAATATATAGTTTTAATGGGAATCCAGCCCTAGGAGGAACGAGCACTGGTGGGCTCGCCAGGTAGGCCTTGATTTTATCAAAAGCCTCTTGGTGTTTATGCTCCCAGACGAACTCGCTCTGGCCCTGTAGCTTCAGCAGAGGAGAGAAAGGCTGGATCTTACCTGCAGAGTTAGAGATAAAGCGTCTCAAAAAGTTGATTTTACCAAGCAAACGCTGCAGCTCTTTCTTCGTGCGTGGCGGAGATGCGTTCATGACTGCGCTTGCTTTGTCTTCAGGGACCTCAATTCCCCTCTGATGGACAATGAACCCAAGAAAGTCTCTTTCTTGAACCCCAAAAACGCACTTAGCGGGATTCATTTTAAGCTTGTGCTGTCGCATGCGTTCGAATACTTTCCTGAGATCTGTGATGTGATCCCCTCTTTTCTGAGATTTGACAACCACGTCATCAATGTAAACCTCCAAAATCTTTCCAAGGATGTCATGGAAGATTAGGTTCATGGCTCGTTGATAAGTCGCACCAGCATTCTTCAGTCCAAAAGGCATAACTACATATTCAAAAACGCCCGCGAACCCAGGGCAACGGAACGCGGTTTTGTGTCTGTCCTCTTCTGCGACCGGAATCTGGTGATATCCTGCAGTGCTGTCCATGAAGGACAATAATTCATGTCGCGCAACGGCGTCTACCAACATATCCGCGACCGGGATGGGGTAGACATCCTTAGGTGTAGCAGTATTAAGGTCTCTATAGTCTACGCAGACCCTCATCTTGCCATTCTTCTTGCGAACAGGCACTATGTTAGATAGCCACTGATTGTATTTGGCCACCCTGATAATGCCTAATTTATGCATTTTTTCAACCTCCTCTTTGACGAGGATTTGAGTTTCTGAATTCATTCTTCGCGGTTCTTGTTTCACAGGCCTCTTGTCAGCGAGTGTTGGTAGCTGGTGGCAAACCAAGTCCGGTGACAGGCCGGGCATATCCTCGTACTTTTTTGCAAAGCAGTCTTTGAATTCTAGCAATAAGTCGATAAGCCTCTGTTTCTCGTTAGGCTCTAGGTAAGCGCTGATAGCCACTTCCATAGGCTCATCTGCTGTCCCGAGATTGACTTTCTCGGTAGGGTCTCTGACTTTGGGAGGCGTGTCGTCCAGCGTTGCCGGAGCGAGCTGAATTTCCACCTCATCCTCTTGTTCCTGATCAGAGAGTTCTTCTTCAACGATTTCCAAAGTCGCGATTCGCTCATAGGCCTCTTTTTCCACTAGATATGATGATAATCTTTCGTACAGCGAGTGAAGGGCCTCTATCCCTTCCTCTGGAAGGTCGTAATCCATTAATCGTTTAAGGGTTTAGGCACAGCGTGGCCAGGCCTTTCCAAGCCTTCTTTTGCGAGCGTAAGCCCCCACTGTGCCAGTTCAGAGGCCGTCACCCCTATAGGGCGGCCTTTGTTATCGAGGCCACTGACTTGCAATGGAGCGATAGGCTCCAAATAGTACCTGGCATCGACATAGTTTGCGGAAACTGGGAATGGGCGAGGATCCGCTTTGATCACCTCAGCTTTATCTGTCTCCCTGTTCCACATAATAAGTTCCTGATGGAAGGTTGACGGAACACAGTAGCTCCGGTGAATCCAGTCCCTTCCCAGGATAGCGCTGTAGGCCGCATAGCAATCGGTCACAAAGAAAGCATAAACTCCCTCTGCTGGACCTACCTTGATACGCAAGAAAAGTAATCCCAAGGTCTTTGTTACAGTCCCCGCAAAGTTCTTGAGAGTGAGAGACGTTGACTGGATCTTCTCCTTCTTGATTCCAAGCAAGTGCATGGTCCTAGTAGTGATGACATTAACAGCAGCTCCCGTATCAACCATGATCTTGCTAACTTTGGTACCGCCAACTTCTGCCGTGATGTATAAAGGTCTCATGTGCTGGACCATAGCAGGCGTTGGCCTAGAGAAGCTCATGAAGAGTTCTTGACTGTTGGCGTCCTCTGTTTCCAGAAAGACAGTCTCTTCTACCGGTGTTGTGACCGCTGACGTGATCTGCAGGGGCTGTGTATTACATTCCCCAGCTTCTACGCATTCCTGAGCAGCGACCGGTATTGCATACCGCGTTGGGAGCACATAAACCATATTGCAGGACGTATCTAATTCACCTATGTCGTCCTCCAGGTTGAGCTTGGGTTCGTTGACAGGGATAACCGTGTTGAACTGTTTAGCCAATCTGTCGACTAAGGATTCCTCAGTGAGGCCATTTACCTCGCACTGCTCATGCTCCTGAACCACGGGAGCTTTTTCAGGGGAAACTGATTTTGGTTCCCTAGCAAAATCCGCCTCTAGGGGAGCAACTACTACATTCTGGACTTTCTTAGGTCTCCACTGTAAAGTGTCGGTAGTCCTATCCTTGCCCCCCAGTCTCTCGAAAACTGAGGATTTGGCTTCTGGTTCATTGCGAAACAAACGGCGCCTGGACGGCGAGCTCTCCTTTCTGGCTGGCGGAAGTGTTCTCTCCTTGGTAATTCTGCAAAAAACACTGGGCTCAGAAGCCCCTGTTGCTGAGCTCGCTTGCTTTCGCAAACTGCGAGGGGCCACTAATGGCTTGGCAGCAAGTGCTTCCATCTCCTTCTGATACTGCTCAGGCGATTTGACCAATTGTGAAGGTTTGATCAGGCCCTGGTCTAAAGCCTCGAGCGTGCGCTTGGCTTCCCCAAACCTGCGCTGCAGTTTTCGCTTCTTGGAAGGACTTATCTCTACTGCCTTCCCCTTCTCCCTGGTGTACCACTTCCCTTCCTTGATGGTAGCGGTTGAAGCAGGTGGTATGTAGGGTTTTGTCAGAATGTCTTTGTGCTTGTTTGCAGCCTTCTCCTCTGTCTGCTGATCAACCGTAGCTGCCCTCAGCTTCTTAAACAGATTGGAGTCCTTTGTAGGTGACCCCATTTCCTCCCTTTCTCTCGGGCTGGAAGGTTGATAGTTTCGCGATGGCGAGGCCCACTTGATGGGCGGGAGAGAGCCAAAATGAAATGTCTGCTCGTCCTCTTCGTGCGACACTTGGATGCCACACTCTTCTTTGCATCGCGAGCATAACACTACGGGTGAGGCTTGACCAAATCGTTAAGCTCTCCTTCTCGCCCCTTTGTGTTCAAATCCAGGGTTGGTTTCCTCTGGTTCTGCTTGGTCCAGTTCACATCGACCATGTTGATCCCAGTATCAGGAAAAGGGTTTAGGTCAACAAGCGCTGCTGCAGTTACTGGAGCTTCCACTTGAAGACTACCGTTATTGAGCCATACCTGAATCTGGTCCTTGAGCTTCACACAGTCAGCTGTATTATGGTTCCACAAGTTATGGAATTTACAATACTTCTTTCCTTTCAGCTGATCTGGTCGAGGGAAAGGTCCAAAGTCGGTCTTCACCAACTTCGCGGTGATCATCTCATCTAGAATCTCGTGTGCCTTGTTGGCATCATATGTATACGCCGCGAACTCAGGTTTAGTGAAAGCCATCGATTTGAGCTTGACAGGTTCCTTGGAGATTTTCAGTTGCTTCAAGGCTAGATTCTTTCTCCCAGTCAGCTCATAAGCAGCAATGTCATTATCCTCTTCTTCATCTTCTTCCGGCAACAGCTCTTCTTCATGATGATGGTAATAAGGGTCATAGGTAGCTGGTTGGTAATGTATGGCTGCAACTGTGCGATGCTTGCCTGGCACGTATGTCCCTTTGGACGCATTCTTTCTCGCATCAGTCTCTCTAAGAAGATGTTCAAAGCTGCCTACTTCTGTGATAAGCTCTCCCATTGACTGGATCATGCTACCGTGTTGCTTCTTTCGCTGGCGAGGTTCCAATCCCTTGATCGCCAACTTGATCAATTCTTTCTCAGGCAGGACCACGTTCAGTTTGGCCTTCTGAATCTGGAAGCGTTGAAGGTATGCGACGGCGGACTCCGTGGGCTGTTGGGCCATCTGGGTGAGAGAAGCCAAGTCTACCTCAGGTTCTGTGGCCCCAAAAGTCTCTCGGAAGAGCTTTTCCATTGCAGGCCAATCTGCCACAGTTCCTGGTCGCAGTTTGGAGAACCACCTAAAGGCAGCCCCTGATAGAGAAGTGCCAAAGATCCTGCACTTGAGGATGTCATCATTCTGGTACTGGCCGCATTGTACCCTGAACCTGGCCAGATGAGTTGCCGCATTCTCGGTATCCTCCCCTGAAAAAGTAGCAAATATGATGTTTTTATAACCCCTGGGGAAGGGCGCGAGCATTATGTGCGGTGGGAAAGGTCCCTCATAGACCCCATCCATCTGGGCCCTAGGATTAGCCAGTCTGATCATCTCCTCTACCTCATCTCGTCTCACATATTCTGGACCCGGAGGAGGAGGAGGTGGTATTGCCATTGTATGGCGAACAGCCTGTACAGGTATTGCTTGGTTTACAGCCGCTGTCCCTTCTCCTATCTGCACAACACGGGTTGTAGCTGGTTGTTGAAGAGTCACTGCTGGCATAGGCATCTCTTTTGCCAAAGCTGTTATCTTGACCGGGTTACCAGCCTGGTCAATCCCATAATAGCTTCCTGGCAGCTCTTGGTATACATTCTCTGCCCCATCGCTGTCGTACTGAACGAACACAGCGGGGTCGGACGAAGTTTCAGTACATTTCGATGCCTGCTGCTTCTGTCTGGCGGTCTGTCCACCTGACAATGTGGTTTTTTCCTTGCTGCCGCCAATAACCAAAGCTTGTTCCTTACCTCTTAATTGCGTGGTAGCAACGGTCGCGGCAGGTGTAGCGGTACGACTGCTAACCTTTTCCCGCTGATTTGGCGGCACATATTTACCTGAACCAGATGGTTGGCCAAGGGAACCAAGGATAGCGTTAGGATCTCCTAACGTCTTATTCAACACTTCTTTAGCTTGGTTCAACTCAGCTCTTTGCATGGCCACCTCGGTTGCGAGAGTTGCTCCATCTTTGCGAAGACCTGCCATATCTGATGCTGTTTGCTTGGTATGATTCGCAAGAGCATCAATGATAGTTTTCTGCTGCTGACTCTGGGCATCTGCGATGCTTATAGCTTGAGCTTTTAATGCACTCTCAGTTTGCGACATCAGTTGCTCAGTTTCCACAGCTTGTTGGGAAATACGCTGGTTTATTTCGCGTAAGATCCTATCTGTCTTCGCGTTTTCCCTTCTCAGATCAGCAGCCAGCTTCTTGCGATGGTTTTCAATGTTTTCTGAGATGATCGCACATGCAACCTCGACGGTCGCTCCCTCTGGAATAGGCTTCTCAACGAAATCCACTGATTCTTCACTCCCCACCGTATTGGAGACAGGGGTAGCGACAGGCTCACTGGCCTGACTAGTAATGACAGTTTGACCCTCAGTAGCGGTCGAGTGACTCTCTCCCTGTTCAGTTGACATATCAGAGAATTGGGGATGAAGAGAGAATCTTTGAATCACTTGTTCTTCAGACAGACCACGACAATCCGCGCGAGGATGCGGTTTGTAACTGGAGGTCTTGTGCTTTGAGCAGTTAGCGTAGCCCTTTTTGTAAGGGTTTTCGCTTGACTTCCCAATGGCTAACGTTCACGAAGAGACACTTAGTTTGTCCCACTGGGCGTGCCAAAATGTTTGACTCCAAAACCAGTCGGCTTGCAAACTGTCTCTTTTGAGCGAATGATTGCGCAGGCGTGCCAGCACCGCGGGGTGCAGTCGTTGGGGTAGTCCCTTGACCTGACTTCTTCTTCAAGCGCTGTGGACGAGGAGAGCACCAACCTCGTCACAGGGTTCTTCTCTAGCCTTTCGGAGAAGGACTTTTGCCTTACGGATAAGGACTTTGGTTGTGATCTCTTCGCGTGACCGAATCGATACTTAGTATTGTAGACTAAGCAGAGCAATCATTGGGAAGTTTGGAGAAAGCACGGGTTGCGCTAAAGCGTGACTTTAGCTTCGCTGGGTTGTGAGGGCGTTACCCTTGCTTCGCTGGTAGTAACGGTGGCGGTTGCGCTCGCAGTCAGCTCCCGGGGAGACTGGGACTGGAAGTACGGTCGCCGGTTGGTTTGGTGATGCTGACAGTCGGCTCTTGGAGAGACTAGGACTGGCGCACGGTCACCGGGTTTCAACGAAGTTGAAGGTTTGCTCCGGGGAGGCTTTGTAATCGCTAGGATTGATTGATATGAGAGAGGTCTTTAACTCGTCCTTGAAACCTGGTATATATACCTAGGGTTTCGACTGCTCCTTGTCGTAGAAGGATTATTGATTGAAGTTTCCTAATCAATCTCTGCTACCTGACTCCAATAAGGTTTCGTTTTCCTCATGGATTCCGGAATGGGCGAAGCTGTAACCCAAACCCCAGTAGGCTTATTTTTTGGCCGCAGGTATCGGCCCGCTGTGCTAGATCCACTAAATGATATTGCCAAAATTACTTTTGGGCTCAAACAAGTACTACTACTCGAATAGGTCCAAACAGTGCCTTGTGTTATGAAAAGCATCATGTCGAGTGGTTCTCGATAAAGTAATCTGAAGTTCACATCTAAAACCAATTGACAATGAATGAAGTGGACCCAAACCCCTTATAAACTCATAGCCAAGGTCTCTATTTTTTCATGTGGGATCTATATACTCTCAATCACCCCCGCAAGTGTGGTGAATTTTCAAATCATATATACATGATATATGTGGACAAATTGGGTGACGTAAAGCCTGTGTTGCCACGAGGCATACACACGTGGGATAACATGCTCTGATACTGTACATACCTCCAATAATATGGAGTATTTACTACGTCACCAAGCATAAGTAACACCCACTTTGGGACATCCACAAGACATGGCAAGGCCCAACCGAGACATACATCGTGTAGCCCTATGTTCAGGCTACGCGGCGGTATCCGGAAGTCGCAAATCCGCCACCGGGAAGCCACCTTCCCGCCCTTGCCAAGATGCCGCCACAACATGACTTTCTACATGCTTCTAGGCTTTCTAGACTAGAATTATGTGGGTACTTGTCCCACATCGAAGAACAAGTAGAGAAAGAGCATTCCTTCATCTATAAAAGGAATGCCTCCTCCCACAACTCAACACATTCATTCATTCCATTACATACTTTGTAATCTTGTTAGGCCGCAAGGCTCGACACACTAGTATAGCTTTCAAGTGGACGTAGTCTCCCGCTCATGCGGAGGCGAACCACTATACATCTCGTGTCAATCTCTCTCTCTCTCTCATTTAAGCTAACTAGAGATCCCCACGGATCACTAACGTTAACATTGGCGCCGTCTGTGGGAAGCCAACACAATGGCTTCGTCACCTACCGTGAGCTAAGTCTGCTTAGCGGAGCTTGAAGAAATTCCTTCTTTGAGTTTATGTTTGAATTAATGTTTCTTGGCGGCAACTAGAGCAGAAGTGTGCAGAAATTTGCACTTTGAGGGCCGGTCAACACGTGGTCAACGCCCAAGGAGTCGTCAAAACTTGCAGAAACTGATCAAAACACCAACATATGGGTCGGTCAACACCCGACGGAGTCAGTCAACGCCCATCAAGGGCAAGTCAACGCCCAACTCAAAAGTCAACGCTGAACTTCAAAAAAAAAAAAAAAAGTTGTGCCAATTTGCTGTGGACACCCAGAAAACTTCTCTGGGCACCCATGTTCACTCCTCAAATCATGCATCAGCGGTACATTTCCCGCCAGATACTCCCAGCAGAAGCAACACTCATGGCTTCTCCGACCGAGTCATCCTCCGCCGGAAAGACATCCGCCAACTCCACTGGTGCACTCCGCTGGCACCACCTCCGCTCCGTCAGCGACAACCCAGTCCGCCAGGGGACCCCCGCCGGCATCCTCCTCCGCCGAGCTCCTGTTTCGCTCAACTCCGGGCTTTCTGCGACGTTCGCCGAACTCCAGGTTTGCTGCTAGCCTCCGCCGACCTAGCTCCGACGTTCCCCGTCAGCTGCACAGTTCCGCCGGATAGGAACTCTGCCACCCAAGATCTTCGCTCCGCTGGACAGAGGCTCCGTCGGCCACAGATCACTGTCGAACTCAAAACCTCTGCTTCCCGCCGAGCATCACCACACAACTCCTCCGCTGGACTGTTCACCCCCGAGCTCCCTCCGCCGAGATTTCACCTCCGCTGAACATAGCGCCGCCAGGCTTCATAGCTCAACTCGTTACTCCATCACGAGTCTACCGCTAGCAGGCTCTACAATTGAGCACCAAAAGACTCCGCCAAGAATCATCTCCTCCGCTAGCGAGGCTAACCCAGCGGCCATCTCCCGCTAGTGGTCAGTGACCCAACTCCGCTGCCACCACCCAGCGGTAATCCAGCAGCATCAACACAGCGCCAGCGGTCAACCATCAGCGGCAAAACCTCCGCCAGCCGCAAACCGCTGGCCAAAGCTCCGCTACGAGCCACCGCCGACCAAAGCTGCCACCGCTAGCATCCTCCGCTAGCCTCCACCAAAGGCCAAGGCTCCGCTGAGTAGCACCCCCGCTGTCCAAGCTCCGCCAATCTGCAGTTTGCAATTGCAGCGGTCACCGACGTAAAGCAACATCCAAATCTGATTTGGACACCCACCACCTTCTTTGATCTGCACCGACCTCACCCAAGGAGGTTTCAACGATCTTCCAATCTTCTCACATGCTGAAATATGCATATACTGAGGCGGACTCTGCCTTCATTTATGCAGTCGAACTGTGAGTTTCTATGATGGCCAGAGAGCAACCAGCAAAGCTAAGTCTCTAAGTCTCTATCCCTCACCCTTTATCTGCTATCGAGCTTTATTTATAAAAAAAAAAAGCACCACGTGCCCAAACTTTGCACGTCTAGTCAACGACAGTTCATCGAGAATGAGCCCATTGTTTATCAATAGTCTGGTATACTAATTATATGCGGCACATGATGATCTAGTACAATGAAAAGCATAATTGGTGTGCACCCTACACCTGTCCATATGACATTTTAAATTATATATGCCTGACATCTTTGTTCTGAGAATCATAAATGTCTCTATTATTTTTTCTCAAAAGCATGCACAACCTTTGTCATATATAATTATATGTGCAGCGGCACTGAGCCTGACCATCTACCTACTTAGCTACACAAATATATTGCTCCTTGACGTTGAACTTGCATGCCTTGGTCTTACAATCATATATGTCTCATAGCCACTTTCTTAATTATGACTCCTCATATCATGCAAAGCTCAGTATGTCATCTCCAGAAAGTTAATTAATTCTTACTTTTGGCCTCACACAATTCAAGCGAAATACAAATTTACACTCGCTCATACTTGTGAGACTCGAGCATCTAGATCAAAGTTAATGTCGTTAAGTCATCACATGCTATACTTCAACACATTTACATGAAACCTTATGATTAAGTTACTAATCATTTACCTTATCTTGACGAGGCATAAACACCGTTTTAATCAACGACATCATCAGCCTTCTAACAAGGAACTTCGCCGTTGCAATGGACCGTCATGCTCGACATAAGATAAGTAACTACATCTTATCTCTTACGCTCCTGCACTTTGAGCTACCGCCGATGCCATGTCTATACATGTTTCCATGACCCTTACGCATGCCTACGGCGTGTTATTAACACCTTTACTACATCGTACATGCTTGCTCTGTGTGTTTTGTCATTTTTTCGTGCACATACAAAACTTTACGAGTCCACGGTCTACGACCAAAACCGCCAAGCGGTTAGGCAACGCCTCATAATAGCCATTGATCCGGCAGCAAGGGACTAGTTAACACAGCCTACGGCAGCCATTGATCCGGCAGTTAACCCCGACGCTTGGGTACTAAAGATTGGGATCGCTTCCCAACACCCTCTGCTCCGTGCAGCTCCCCCTCAACAAACATGGCTGGGGAGTCGGGGACTCTCTAGCGGGCCTAGCAGGGGCCCACCCATTGAGCTTCCGCTCATCCCCCTTGAGCTTCCCGCTCATGCCTTCCCGGCACCCCATTGAGCTTCCCGCTCATGCCTTCCCGGCACCCCATTGAGCTTCCCGCTCATGCCTTCCCGGCACCCCATTGAGCTTCCGCTCACGAGCTTCCCGCTCATGCCTTCCCGGCGCCCCATTGAGCTTCCGCTCACGAGCTTCCCGCTCATGCCTTCAGGCGCCCCATTGAGCTTCCGCTCACGAGCTTCCCGCTCATGCCTTTCCGGCAACCCATTGAGCTTCCGCTCATCCCCCTTGAGCTTCCCGCTCATGCCTTCCCGGTAATCCTCGAGCTTCCCGCTCACGCCTTCCCGGCATTCCCAAATCTTCACATTCATGTCTACTCGACACACCATACGTTACTGGAACATGGAATTCTTCTACCATTTGTCGCTCCCGACAAATTGAATTCTTTTCGCGTTCCATTAATACAAGCGAAAACCAAACAAACGCTTACCTTCGCAGCGCTCATACAACTTACATTTATCATATGCAATCCATATGCTCACACGGCCATACGCGCTCTCGAGTTTTGTACGTCATACTCGATCGTACTCGGCGCCATTCGCGTGTATACATCAACATGTATCACGCACCCCATACGTTTATATATGCCAACGCATATCACTGCAACTCACATTTGTTGCCCAATGCAACAAGCATTCTACATATGCGTGTTTTTTGTCTCATTGTGCAGGATTAAACGAGTCCCTTCTTGCTTATGGAGTTCGGGGACTTGTAGGGGCTACGTACCGCCCGGTTACTTATGCTTGATGACTTCATGATTTGAACTCCCCAACCAAGAAGCTCCTCTTACTCGGGGACTTCGGGGACTTGTACATACCTCCAATAATATGGAGTATTTACCACGTCACCAAGCATAAGTAACACCCACTTTGGGACATCCACAAGACATGGCAAGGCCCAACCGAGACATACATCGTGTGGCCCTATGTTCAGGCTACGCGGCGGTATCCGGAAGTCGCAAATCCGCCACCGGGAAGCCACCTTCCCGCCCTTGCCAAGATGCCGCCACAACATGACTTTCTACATGCTTCTAGGCTTTCTAGACTAGAATTATGTGGGTACTTGTCCCACATCGAAGAACAAGTAGAGAAAGAGCATTCCTTCATCTATAAAAGGAATGTCTCCTCCCACAACTCAACACATTCATTCATTCCATTACATACTTTGTAATCTTGTTAGGCCGCAAGGCTCGACACACTAGTATAGCTTTCAAGTGGACGTAGTCTCCCGCTCATGCGGAGGCGAACCACTATACATCTCGTGTCAATCTCTCTCTCTCTCTCATTTAAGCTAACTAGAGATCCCCACGGATCACTAACGTTAACAGATACCATGATAAAATAATCTAGAATTCACATCAAAAACCAATTAGCAATGGATGGAGTGACCCAAATCTTTATAAACCCTCTAGATAAAGTCTCCATTTTCTTATGTGGAATCTATATATTCTCAACAGTTCTCCGGCCGGCCGCCTGGAAAAATGTTGCTCTTCTCCCCATACATCACTGGCTTCGAATAGTCGCAGATCATTTTCAACACTTTTAGATCAGCATGTTTAAGCATCAGCTCCTACATATATAGGGTTTATTTATTAACTCAATTAACTGATGTATTGATACACAATATATATAAAGATAGGGATGGTGAGGTGGTTGAGAAACATATATTTCTGGGCTCTCCCTCAAACGGAAACTTGAAGAAAATAACTAATCATGAAAAATTTGAGATGGTGTATATATGTCACCTATACAGAAAGATAAATTTAAACTTTGAGTCCTGGGCTCCTGGCAATGTAATATTGTATAGACCGTGAGTGATTACACGTATTTTTATACGTGTAATTATATCTAAAATACTAGAATTAAGCTAATCCTCAAGTCAATTATTATTTAATTAATGTATTTTTATTTATTTTATAGAAAATAAGCGGAGTTGAAAGTACGAGACAATGCGACGTGAAAGTAAAACAGATGCGGATTTTCTACTATATGATGAGAAGGTCAACATTGAGTCAACCACAAACCTAGAGATACAGATGTGATTTGGAAAAATGAGACAAGCCTAATTAACCAATAGTTTATTTAACTATTGATTAATTAAATGCTGCACGTTGGTTTAATTACATGAGTTTGAAATCAAATGGTTACTAATCAAGCTGCAGCATAATGGCTTCTTAATTAGACAAGGGTTGTTTAATTAAGCAAAGAAGGACCAGCAGCCTATTCTTTTGATTTCAAGTGCCCACGTGCAGCCAAAATCATTTTTTTTTGTGTGCTTTCTCTCTCACCAATCCGTGCACTCTATAAATCCTCACCACATATATATATTGGCTGCCCTATCTCATAAAAGGGGAAGAACAACACAGACATCAATCTCCAGCAGCGCCGCACCAAAAACAGGGCAGCCCTTTGGGCTGCTCTTTCATTCTCTTCTCCCATCCTTTTCTCCTCCATTTTCTATATTTTCTTTAGTTTTATTTTAGGGATTTGAAGGATTTACTCACCCAAAGCTTCAAAAATTCATCAAAGACTTCTCCTCTACAAGATTCAAGACTTGGGTAATTGTGGGAGTTGTAAATCAAGACTAGTCGTGCTAGTTTTTTAGCTATTTGTGACTATTCTTGTTTTCTCCTACACTTCTCTTCTCTTTTGTATTTGAATTTTGTAATTTTGATGTCTATGATTATGGGTTGTGAGTAATTTCTTTGTTGGGGGTTAGGGTTGTGTGCCCTAACCCCAATTTTGTGTAAAAGATGTTTAATTTAATGTAATGATGCAATTTTCTTATTTTCATATGATGGATGCTTATATCTATTTTTGTTGGGTTGAAATGCATGTCTAGGAGCCTAGTCAACTCTAGGGTGTGTATTTTGAGCATGTCTATGACGGAGTTAGAGGCTTGACCCCTTCTAATTCCTAAACTAGAAACCTTCAATTTCGTATTCGAGGGGTTATAAGCATGGTGATTTACACCCGTTGCGTGATTGCGCGGGCGGGTCGCTTAGTAGTCTAATTCCTCGATCTCTATGCCTCTTGATGTGAATTAGGGACCCTTGAACCGGCTCTAATTTATGTCAAGTGAGTTCTTACGACCTTTGAACCGGAGTAGGAATACCATGAAAGGGAATTTCGGTCCTTGAGCCTTGAACCGCCTTGGATACGACTACCGCCAAAGTAGGAAATTTGCATCTATATTAGATTAGCTTCCGACACATGAAATTTGGTAAAGGAACCTCCCTAGCACCCGACATTCCCATTTATTTGGTTACATTTTTATTAATTTATTTGCATTTTTATTAATTGCTTTACATTTCATTATATTTTTGTTAATCTAAAATCATCTCTCAAAATATTGAATTTCGACTCATTGTAAATAGTCATCACTAGGCTCTTAGTTTTGACTAGGCTTTGGTGAAAACCAAAGCCGAGCATTGCTAGGGCTTGGTGCCTTAGATTAACATTTTTATTTATTTTCTTTTTCTTTTTCTTTTGTTTGCTTAGTGACTTTAGTTCCGACTACCCAAGGATTGTGGGTTAGCCACTAATCCCCGTGGTACGATAACTTTGGGCACAATATTTCTCTATCTTGACAACGATATGTACGCTTGCGTAAATGTACGTGTATTAAGTCAGTGAGACGTGCAGTTGGTTCGAATAAAAGAAATTTGCTCACACAACTCCGACACCGACCAAATGAATGAATAAGAAAATCAATACTCAATCTTATTTTTAATCTCAAATTGAAACTAAAACAGGCAATTGGCGATCGATAACAAGTACCAAAGCTAAAGTACACAGCAACACAACGACGAAACGACGATATATATGTAATTAATAAAAGTAGCCCTTGATCGAAGGACAGAAGGAGTTGATCAATAGCTCTAGCCGCCTTGTAAAAGCAAATGCACAAGTGCCCTAGATCACTGGCTAGGGGCGATTTTCAGGCTTCAGCTTCGCATCACCCACGGTTGCCAGTGGTCGATGTTGATACACGCTTCTTTGGCTCTTCTTGTTGCTGAAACTTCCCAGTAGTGGCGCATGATCCGCCGCCTCATCTTTAGACGCATTGTAGTCGAAAGGCCACAAATGTTCGCATTTAGTTACTATGTTTTTCAAGTCCTTGGCCATGAGAACAAACGCCTCAACCTTTGTGTGACACCGGACATTTGCGTTCGAGGTAGGAAGTGCCGCAAGAGATGATGATGCAAACTGCAGAAGCGCGTGTCCATAAGAATCACCCGTCTTGAGGAAGTTGGTATCCATGGATGGAGAAGTAGCCGGTTCTGTTGCTTTTCCGTAATGACTTCTCTCAGTAGCAGTCGTGTAAGTCCACATAAGCCCTTCTGTAATGAAGACCATTCGATCAAATGGTTCTCCCATCTGAAAAACCAAGGTATTCTCTGGGTAATTCACCGGCTTCAGATAGTCGCACATCATTTTCAAAACTTTTTCATCCATCTGGCTAAGCATTGGTACCTGAATATGTATATAGACCACTAATTAATAAGCTTACAATATATAATCGACAACAGTCACAACACACACACACAAATTAAGAAGGGTGCGTACTGTGATGAGGAACGTACTTTTCTTAGCGTACTCATGCAAAGAACGCGCTTTAGAGCTTTCTTGGTATACCAGGGAAGAACAGAGAATAGATTCTCCAGATCTGCATTTATGTCCTCTTCCAATTTCTGCTTAATGTTTTTCATGATCTCTTCCTTCATGTCATCTTGGAGGCCATTTTTTTCCATCCACTTGTCTATATCGTTCTTTTTGGTCTGAATCTTCTCTCCTACCTCCTCCACTCTTGTAGTTGCCCTCGCCATATATAACTGTTTCATATGATGAACTCCATCAATCACCTCCTCAAATCATTGCTACGTACAAGACTACAAGTATATATAATATGTACGTAACAAGGGTGATTAATTACCAACCTGAACATTTCCAATGAGATATAAAAACAATAGCAAGCCGATGATAGAAATAAGAATTGCAAAGCTGTTTTCCCACAGATAGGTACTTGTTTCCAAACTTGTGCCAAAATTACTGCCACAGAAGAAATTGTCAAATGATAAGTAATTGTGAAATACTAGTTAATTAATAACTGCGCTGGCAAAAATTATAAACTACGCGCTTATAATGAAGATTACCTTAAATTTCGCAAGCCCCACCAAAAGCAGAAACCAATCTTTGTTGGAAAATTTATTGGCCCCAGGATATCATTTTTGAGGGCATCAAAAAATATTCCGAAATCAAATGGTGGTTCAGTCATATTATATGGAACTTTTAAAAGGCAAAGATCTCCTAGAGTAGTTTTATTGAATCCTTCGGTTACAATTGGAGTTCTGTCATGGCAATAAAAAGTGCATCTTGATCTTGGATTTGCATCAATGCAACTTCGATACCAACATGATGTCTCTCGAAAAATAGAAAAAAAGTACCAAAAAGCTCCCAGTACCTAAAAGACAACAAACTCACATTAATGATGTTGGGAGGTGCTGGTAATAGAACTATCTGTTTGAACAAAAATTTGAATATTGTCTACAGTAGGATCAGTATCCACCAAGCTAGGATTATGTATGTAATTAATGACTTTTTTTTTAATTAATCAGTTATTGTCTTGCAATAACGTTGGTAAATATTATAATTTCAAAGTATACTCTAATACACTTATATATATCAGTACGGCTGCATTATTTGCTGTCTAGATTTTTTTACAATTAGATCGAACTTGACAAATGTACGATTAATTAATTCAAGCATCCTACCTAATCCAAAGGAAGAAAAAAAAAGTGAAAATCATAATGAATTGAGCAGGGGTCAGATGAATAAACTTACATGACTGGCAAGGATGTAGAGAAAAAAATTGAATGCACCTTTAACCCATAATGCGGAATGTGTAACCGCAGTATACGATAGATAAATTCGATAAATTCTTGGCACATATTGGATTAGAACAAAACCACTCAGAATCTTTCTTCTCTCCAAATAGTTACTGCCTCCCATTTCGAAAAAGAACCCTAGTATTAGCAGCTGGACAAAAAATCGTGGGTTAAAAAGTCCATTAATTACAGCTGGTTAACCTAATTTCTATCTAATAATAAATTTTTTACCAAAAGAAAATTAAGTTCACTCTTACTTGTGGCATGGGGAAAATAGCGAAAACATCAGTTAGGAAAGAGCGCCATGACAATTTGCGAGAAAATTCCTTCGCAAACTTAATCATCTGAGCTAGGGATACCGATTCCCATTCCCAATTTTTTGAATTTGTATCCCTTGGAACCTTTGAGGCTGCAAATTTGATAGCTTCACGAAGTTGGTATATGATATGCACTAGGAAAGTGATGTCCGTGACTGATCGGAAAACCAGAGCTGCAGTCCGCACTTGTTTATCGATTCCCATGCACTTTTCTTTCTCATTGATGTATGGAATGTAAAAGAACAAAGGATCAAATAAAACTGCAATCACACATGAAGTTAATAGTATCGCATTCCACCAGGGGTTCAAAACTGAAAGAACTTTCGCAACTGTTGGCCTTTTCCCTTTGTTGCTTGCTTGAATTTCTTCAGGTTCACGTTTCCGTATTGGATGTTGCCATAGAGCCTCAGGACAGTTGAAATCATAACCAATTCCTGGTGTAGAGCTGATAGAAGAACAAGAAAAAAATGTAAATGAGGGTCGGATTGACCATTCAACAAAAAAGATCGATGGATCCTTTATTAACCTAAACTAATTAATGAGGGTCGGATAGGCCTCCTCGAAGAAGTCCTTCCTCCAAAAGGAAATGAAGCCACCACTCTTGAAGAAAAATAATAGGTTAAGGAAACTAACCTCATTTCGATGATGCTCTCATCGTAGCAGGGTACCTTACAGTTAGACATAACTATTTTTTGCCTTCTCTTATGCTAGAAGAAATTATTTCTGAATTACTAACAGAGCCAAGGAAAATCTTCGTACTCCAGCAATTTTCCGAACCGCGCTCCTAAAATTTGAAAAATATATAAATATAAATGATAGAAGTGATTAGTATGGTTAAGATCTGAAAGGAGGAATAACAGTACGTACTTGGAAGCTAGAATTAACAATCAGACATAGTGATGGAATGAACAATTAAGGAAGATTTACGAAGATTGTGTACGTACTTCAGGAAAGGGTGATCAACTAGACAACTCGTAGTACTGGTAGCTAGAGAGCAAAGAATAGCGCTCTGACAAGTGACAATGAAGAAGGATACATATATAAGCTAGAAAGCCAGCTGGAGTTCCAATACTTCCCAAACCACATTCCCTTTTTGTTTTGTTATGCGCGCGTTTATTTTATAAATTGACATAGAAGAGGAAAGAAAATGGTGTAATTTGTATTTTATATTTGATAGCTTTAGACCACTGGAAGCCATTGTTGAAAGTGCTGAAACCAAAAAAGATCGAGTGGGGAAAAGACGGGTTGAAATCCTCTGTTCCCATTTATCCAATTCCCACCTATCCCTTCATTTTGATTGGTTGGTTGACAAAGATTAAAAAATGAAACCTTGTTTCATTTTTAGGTTTCATTTTTTAATCTTTGTCCACCAATCAAAATGAAGGGGCAGTTGGGAGGTTAGGTAAATGGAGACAGGTGGTGGGGATTTACAGGTGATGTTTAAGTTTCATTTTTTAATCTTTGTCAACCAATCAAAATGAAGAGGCAGGTGGGGGGATTTACAGGTGATTTCCTCCTGGAATGATTAGCAAGCAAATCGATATGATGTTTCGAAAATGAGGATGTACAAATAAAATATTAGGAGACGACTTAAACAGTTTGGTCTTTGTAAACCAAAAACAAAAGAAGAGACTGTGGACCTGACTTCTCCATACCTGGCCAAAGTAGGATCCGCACTCCAGTCTTTGTACATATTTGTCGTGAATGCTGGTTTATTTTTGTATCAACCACAGTGATTAAGTTGCACTCGTACATCAAATAATCATCATCAGGCATTCAGGGGGCTTATTCGAGCAATCCAGATTTTCATATTTGAATTTGTATTGCGTTGCAGTGATTTTATCTTGATAAGAGATATAACGTGGGAATTTGGCTACCAACAAACACGTCGATTGGAAAGACATGGACAAATATGAAGAATAGGTAAATAATAGTCAATTCATTTGCTTAATATTAATAAAAATTCATATTAGATTTCTTTCAGGACTTTACCAATTGGTTTGGTATTGCAGCTTCAATTTCTTCAATTTGGCTTCGGATGTAAAAGGACTTTTAATTGGGATCCCGGTTTAAAGCAACGCATAGGTATTTCTCTAGTGGCTCACCTCTTGGATTGGATATTTGGATTTGATATGGGTTGCGAAGAAATCTGTATGTGTAGCCTAATGATTGTTGAAAACTCATATTCTGCAAGATTAAAACTTTGGAAGAAAGTGTAATCGAAAAGGCTATACAGAAGGAAGGTGTTAGCAGATAGAAAATAAAGAAAATGTCGTTAGCCCAATTTTTGGGGAATTAAAAATCAAATGCTGATGTGGGTTATTTCTGGCCGTCCAATTTTGAATTAACAGTTGAGATTAGAAGTCAAGGATAAATAAGGCTGGAAAGAGCCAAAAAGAGGATTTGGATCTATATTGAAGAGAATAGACATAATATGTAATGAGAAAAGTCGATCGGTATGTGGATTTTCCTTCTTGTTCTTCTACTTCTTCTCCTTTTTTTTTTTAGGGAGTATGAGAAGATCGAGTGAGCATTTTGAAATATTAAAATGCATTAACATTAATTTTAAATCCAAAATAAAGTTTATTTAATTTAAATATTTGAACTCTTTGGACAAACTAAGCATTTGTACATGTAATGAAAACTTCCACATAACTAATAGAGGATAAATCTAGCTAAAGTAGGCCAAGGGAGCGAACGATGGAGGTGTTAATTGACATTCTCTATATATTGAACACAAATTAAAAAACCTCTGGATACTCAATTAATAGGTGAAAATGTGAAATCTAACGGAATTTGTACAGGTGTTTGTGTCGGTAGCTGGTATTAGCTAAGGACCCACGTGCACGAAAAAATCCTATTGAAATTAGACGGAAGTCCAAACTCACCACATAACTATATCTATAATATATGATCAATAACTCTTGCTTGGAAGGATGAACATGGTAAAGTTTGGCTTACTTGACAATATGAATCTGCAATGTGTTACTTCAAACTTAAGCAACGACCTCTGACCGGAAAAAAAAATAAAAGAACTCAAAAAAACATTACAACAACCACTTCTTTAACTTCTTGCTATGCCTTGGTGCCTTGGTGGAATTTTAAGGCTTTCGTATCAAACCAAGGTGTGGAGTACTTATGTTCAATATTCTTGCAGTTCGTTGCTCGTGAAAGAGTTCTATGAAAAATGAAGAAAAGCAGAAGAACAGAGATGACGCTGGAAAACACAATGGAATACAGAGGCTTCAATTGTACTTATGGACTGTCATCATGTACAAATATTTATACTATATATATCTAACTTGAATTGGAAAATTACAGTTTTACCCTTAACACCCTCCCTCAAGCTGATGGGAGAGAAGCTACCATCAGATTGCATTAGAAAAGGGCTAAAGACTTCAGCAATACAAGAATCTATAATATTGGTTTCAACCAGGATCAATGAGCGGCAGTGATTGACATAGCTTCAAAGGACTTAGGCCTGCCTATAATGTAGTTTAGTTTGATATGAAGGAGTGGATAACAGCTGTCAAGAGCCTTGTATCAGATAAGCTCCAAGTAGAGATTGAGGCTTGTAATCATAATCATCGTGTTGTTCACCTCTTACACCTTGATCATGAAAATCTTGGTGATATTTCCTCCTGAAAGCATTATCAAGAGATAAACCAGATTCGATTTTTTTGCATTTGTAAAATGGCAATTCATCATTCCTTTGCTTTTCACTCCTTGTTGACTTTGCAACAAATGTTTGCTTTCCTTGATATTGTACTCTTGAACCTGCTCAGATGTCATAAAAGGTGCCTGAGCTTCTGTTCTTAAGTTGGTTGCATTATCACTTTTGTTGCCAAGAGAACTCATAAGAGGACTCATAAATGAAAGCTCAGGGATCGAACAAAAAGAACCTGAAACAGAATCAGAAGTAGATTCTATTAAAACAAAAGAAGTAGATTTCTTTTCTTGTAGAAACTTATCTTTATTAGAAGCAACTTTCTCATCCAGAAAAACATGTTCTTGAGAGTTCAATTGCTCCTCTTTATCTGAATAAGAGTCTTCTCGAGCTTGTTTCTTCTTCGAATCTTGAGGAATTTGAATGTCTTCATAAGCACAATCTTCTGTAATCAGTTGCTCAACACTCTGACTTTCAGCCACAGTGGAATCAGAAGTTGAGTTATCATCAGACTTTTCTTTGACAACAAAACTTGCAACTTCTGCTTCTTCTTTTTTAACACATTCTTCTGTAACCAATTGCTTAGCACTCTCATTTTCAATCACCATGGAACCACAATTTAAGTCATTAGAAGATGCTCTTCTCATCATATACTCAGAAGTAGGAAAAGCAATACTACTTGTAAACATCATATCACTAGAGACACATGTAGCATTAGTAGCTTGAGCTCTGGAAGTATCACCAAATGCAGCCATAGCAGTCTTGGAGGACAAAGACATGGACATCACAGTTTGATTAATCTCATCTTCAGCAATTAACAAAAGAGATCTCAATTCTTCCATTGAAACAGAGGATCTAAGTGTTTTGATTCTTATTATAGTTTTTATGGCAGCAAACTCTGCTGGCAAACCATGAAGAACTGAGACTATTATATCCTCATCCGCCAGATAAATTCCTACAGTAGCAAGCTGATCACATAGTAACTTAACTCGAAGTAAATACCTGTCAATAGAGTCTGAGCCTTTTTGGATGTTGTATAAGGAGGTCTTCAAAGTCATTATGTTATACGCCGATGCACTAGCATATTTCTCCTTAAGTCGACACCAAATTTCCCTAGAAGTCTTACTTCCAACAATAAAGGAAAGAACATCATTAGACAGAGTAGCTGCAAGTATAGACATAACGGCAGAATCATTTTGCACCCAGTCCATGTACTCCTTTGTCATATCAGACATAACCCCACCTTATTCTGTAATAAGGTGTTGTGGTGGACGAGGGAATGATCCATCGATATATCTAATGAGCCACAACCTACAAACATTGTCTCTACCATAAATCTCCAAGTTACATAGTTAGAGTTGTCTAATCGAACTGTGATTAGATTGTAGAAATTGGACAGTAGGCAATTTTGTAACACAGTACTGTTATCCATGATGTAAGGCAGCACAGAATTGTAAAAGAACCTGACAGAGACTCACCGACCTTCACAATTCAGTTCTTCTTTTTCAACTTTGTTTCTCATTCCCCCAAGAATAAAATTCTGCTCAAGCTAAATTCTAGATTATAGACCAGAGTAAACAACAATGATGTATATATGACCCCTTGTGGGATTTACGTCTTCAAACATACAAAGATGTAGAGATAATCCTTCGCGAGATATTTATATGATTAGCAAAGCAAATATCAGAGGTTCCACCAAGTATAACAAGTATATTCAACACCCTTCGTGGGATTTCATATGCAAAATTCAAAATTCGAGCGCACAAAAACCAGAGGAACATAGAATGATCAAATCCTTGAACTCGAAGAAGATCAATTCAAGAAAAACTCCAACTCTTGAAGAAAATATAAGATGCAGATGATGTGTTCGACGAAATGACTGAACCAAAATTTAGCATCCAACCTCTTGAAAGCACCAAAATCTCACAGCGCGAGATGAGAGCTTGAATGGAATCTTGATTAGACAGCAGCAAAAGCATCGAAAACCATTGCTTAGCACCACAACGAACACAGCGAGATGCTTATCAGGATCTAGAGCCTATAAACTATGGTACTTTGATGATGAAGTCTGGTCCCGATCAGAACCTGGCCCTTGATGCCATGAAAGAGTTCTATGAAAAATGAAGAAAAGCAGAAGAACAGAGATGACGCTGGAAAACGCAATGGAATACAGAGGCTTCAATTGTACTTATGGACTGTCATCATGTACAGATATTTATACTATATATATCTAACTTGAACTGGAAAATTACAACAATAATTGAAGATAGAAAATGTTAAAATCTAGTCTTTGTTTTTCATTCTGGGGGTTGAAGTCGATCAGTCCATACACTTAGCTGTCTTGCATTCACGCTCATCCTCGATCTCTTTCTAGTTTAGACCTTGTTAAGTTAGGATAACATGTACGTCCTTTCAAAGTCAACCCACTGTTGATAATAATAGTAGCCTTAATAGTAATTTTATATTGATGTTGGTTTAGCATATACAGAATTTAGCATTACTCCTATATTTTTATAGAAAATGAAATCAATAATACGGATGGAGAACGATTCTCAATGACTATACAGTATTAATCGACATTATCTTCTGCTAGTTGCGGATTATTGCTAGCTACGTGATGAAGCTGACAAATCAACAACTATAAAAAGTTCAAGTTAATTATATAGAAAACAACATTGATTTTGCAAGTAGCTCGCTAATTTGACTAATCTTTAAAAGATTGTTGAGAATTAATCAATAGTGATTGTTGACACCCAAAAATCCAGCTAACAAGCCTAATTCATGCCTTAAGCCCAATTCATATTTCGAGGCAAATTACACCCGCAAACATCACACCACGCACGTGGACCCAAGCCACATTCATGCACTTGGGGCTTATAATAATGGGTGTGGTGTGGAAGGTTACAGAAAGTATGATGTCCATCGCGAGTTTTAGGCATGCTGATAATTTTGGACTTGGGACCAAAATTCAAGCCAGCAGCCCAATTCTCAACATGGGCAAGGTGAAGAAGAGAGATAGCACAATTCAAGCCCAATATCTCATTAATGGGGATAAAGCCAACCAACAAGATAAGAAACCCAAAGCCCATTGAAACAATCCTCTCACCCAAAGCCCATTGAAACCATCTTAAACTCACCACGTCCAAAATCTTGATCGCAGCAACATAACAAAATCCTAGTAGCGCAGCAGAAATCCTGGGATTGCAGTCCCAATAGCAGATTTGAGCAGTGGGAATCCTGGAAAGGTAATCCCATTAGCAGGATTTTTGGGATTATGATTACAGCTACACGCCAAAGACAAGGCATCAAGCTTAATGCTGCATCACACATCAACTCTCCTATAAATTAAGAGTTCTTACTATTGTGAAGGGGGCATTCAGAAGCAACCCCAAAGAAACCCACATGCAAAGCAAACCCAAGCAATTCCCCAATACTTATCCCAGAAACATGTAGGCAAACAAAGAAACAAAACCAAGCAGTTTCCTCCAACAACTATCCTAAAAACCCATTTCCAATCCAAAACTCATCAACCACAATCCGAATCCAAGCTTTCATGGCTGCTGCAAATCTCTCATCTTCACTACAAATCATGCTTTTCTAGCTCCCACGCCACATGCATCTTGCCAAGCCTCTTTTGAAATAATCAATTCACTGCAGTGCATATACAAGGAGCTGCCGGGAAGAACACAACAACAAGCTTCCTAGGATTCTCAGGTCCTTCAAAGTTTGCTGGGCCTTGTCTTCGCTAACTCAGATAAAGGGGCAAAGTTTTGGGTCCTTACCCATGAATATCACTGCCGTACAACCCTGATCAAAAGTGCCCTTACATTTTTGGCGACTTCATTGGGGACTAGGCTGTGTTTCACCTCAGCTTCCTTAACAGCAGCATTTTACTCCAGAATTTTTCCATGCTCGCTTCAAACCAGTCATGCTTTACCATTGACAATGTATATCAGATGCATTCAATGGGAGCTCTCTTGATGAACATGCCAATACTCATTGAAACACAAGCTTGTTGCTTATCGTATTGACTATGAGACTTCAATCCATGAGTTCTTGTAACAAGGATCATGAAAGCTGTCAAAATCAAATTTATTCACTCATTATTCAAACTTCAATATGGAGTGAACAAATTAAGAGTCCTATTACTCAATCTATAAAAAGCCATCTCACCTTGAGGCTTCAACAAAACCAAACAAGCCACCACAAAAAACCTCATCACCAGTAGATGCATTTCTTCCATATCTGATAAGGTCTGAACCTTCTGCCTAGGAACTAGGCCATGATTCCAGCAGCTAACTTCTTCCTTGCTGAACATATGTCACGCTGAATCTTGATTAGCTACCACTGCTAAGAGCAATATATAAACACCCTACAAGCATCACAATCACTAGCACCACAAAACTACCTTACTTTTGTTTAGCCATTTTTCAAGCATTTCGAGCCTATTTACTAGATTTTTCATAAACCTTACAAACAACATGGAAGACAAAATATCAGTCCTTATTTGTGCTAATCCCAGGCCTAAATCAGCTCAGTATACTCAACCTCAAAGCTATCATCTTTTTTTCAAAAGTAATTTCAAGCATCATGTAAGAATGCTTGGGGGCTTTGCTTAGTGAATTTAAAAAAAAATGCTATGATTTAACCATGGCTCCCTCCACTGCATAGCAATGCTTTATGCTTTTAAAAAAAAATCATGCTCTTATTCCATGGCAGGATGACAATTTTCTTCAAACTATCCATGTTTTTGCTGTCACAACACCGCCAGATACAGTCAAGCAATACAGCAACAAAGTTCAAAGTGATGCAAGCAAGCTTATGCCATAAGCACAAGCGCTTCACACTTCCCAAGTGATATTCATTGCCGGAAAACATGCAGAGCAAAGTCAAATCTTGTTCTTTTAATCAAACTACTACACTTGGAGGATGATGAGTTAGTTTCTGTTAATTACCTTTAACAGCAGCTCATCCATCCAAACTTTTGAGCCTCATATCCATGCATCGAGCTGATCCCATCTGAAAGCAAAAAAAATATTCAAATCAGGCAAAATCATTCCCTTTACATAACAAAACCAGCACCAAATTATATCGTTGTAAAAATCCAAATCTTGACAACACCTCAAGCAAATCTACTTTCCATAATCAGTCATACCATACCATTTCGATCTGTTGCATAACTCAAGCGTACTGATTTAAACCAGAATCAATACATCAAGCATTTGCACTCTTATAATCAGGCTTTTACCATATCTATTGCATCACTCAAGAGTACCCTTCCAGATCCACACACCAAAGTCGACCGGCAACAAACAATCTTGAAGAAAAGAAGAACTATTAGATTACTGACGGATCTCAAGCATATTCATATCAGGCACACACATGCAAAATTTACAATCTTAATTTGAAAATAAGTCTTTCAAGCATACAGAAGAAGTGAAAAGAAACTTCAAGCACAACATTCACTTTGTTGGAAAAAAAAAAAAGTTCATGCATGAAGACGGGAGCAACCAAGCAAAATGGACTGAGCATCATGCAACTCAAGCAACGTCCCAAGCAATTTAAGCATTTCAAGCTGCTTAGATGCGTAGACAACTTAAAACAAAAAGAAAAGTTCACTGCTGTAACAAAGCCAAGACTATAACATTCCCCATTCATGATCAAGTCACTAGTAAATCATGGAAGTCACAATTCACCACCATGCTAAAAGGAGCTCAAAAACAAAAACAAGCCATTATGCCCAAAGTAACTCAAATATTCTAAACTGTTCTAGTGCCGATATCATGGTATTCACTTCCTTGCAGGCCTGAAGCTCTGAGATCAACAACTAGACCCATTTTACTAGTGGGAATAAAGATGATGTTCAAATACATCCATGAAGAAACTGAACTTTTGATGAAATGAAAAAGAATCATACGCTACATCTTCATTTGGTCTTTGTTATTTCTTTCTGGGATTCAAAGTCGATAGAACTCCAAGGACTCCATAGCTGTCATACAATTTTAACTCGGTATATAATAGCTGGAGGCATACATATACCTTATCCCCACTACAAGAAAATGACTCTTTTACCGCGCACATTTTACGGCGTGCATCAATGAGTGCCGTAATAGACATACATTTACGGCGCACTTTCACGGCATGCCGTGAATACCCTTTCTGGTATAGTCTTTTACGGCGTGCATTAGATGCACGCCGTTAATGTCAATTTTCATTTGATCTTTTATGGCATGCATTGATGCACGCCGTTAATGTCCATTTTTATTTGGTCTTTTATGGCATGCATTGATGCACGCCGGTAATGTCCATTTTTATTTGGTCTTTTATGGCATGCATTGATGCACGCCGTTAATGTCAATTTTTATTTAGTCTTTTATGGCATGCATTGATGCACGCCGTTAATGTCAATTTTATTTGGTCTTTTATGGCATGCATTAGATACACGCCGTAATAGTGTTATCTTTTACAGCCTGCAAGAATGTGTGCCGTTAATGTGGTTTTTAATATAGCCTTTTACAGCATACATTAATGTGTGCCGTAAAAGTATAAGGCGCGAAATTTTTACCAAAGTTTTTATTTCCCCCCATCTCTTCCCCCTACACTTTATAATTCTTTTTTTTTTTTTTCATTTCATAAAACAAAACTTTTCTCTCTCAATTTTCCATCTCTTCCCTCTATGTCTATTCCGTAAGAAGGTCTCTCTCTCGCCCCCCCCCCCCCCCCCTCACGTCCTGCATATCAGAGGAGCTCAAGAAACAAATTCTCTCAGCACATATTGGTAATCCTTCTCATCTTCTCTACTATTGTTGGTAAAGGCCTAATGGGTACACCAAATTGGGATCTTTTTTTTAGGGTTGTCTCAGATCTAGGGATGAACTCGCCGGTCAGTCTCATACTCGATCGTTCTCGATCATTTTCACCCCATATTACAAATGATCGACTTTGATCCAACCTTGAATCTCTTGGCTGGCCGGGTTCTTATCTTGTTCGCTTCTGAGATCAAGAGCGGAGCAAACCCAAACTAGATTACATTCATTCATCGGGTTTCCATCAGTTGAGGGTAAATCACGATCTCCTTCCAATTCTATACCATTTAGATATGAAACAATATGATTGTGCTTATAGTTGCAGATGAGCAATTTTAGTTTTGTGGGTAATAGTGTCACGCCCCGGATTTTGAATAACAAATTCAAATCCGAAACATGAATTAATACAACTCACATAAATACAACCTGAATTTTTTTCTCAAAACAACCACACCTCACATCGCTCGATATTACATAAACCAAATCTCAAATTTGTTTATTACAGCACACTCTCACCAAATTATAAATGTAGCTCAATGAGCATAACACACCTCACAAAAGAAAGTCAGATTCACACAAATGCAGCTACTCTACGCAGCTCGATCACCTTTCTGATTTTCCTGACCTGTAGGATTACCCGCTACACCGTTTGAATAGTGTACCGGGATTGCAACAATACAAACCCGGTAAGCTTTTTGCAAAGCTCGTATGAGTAAACGAAAGGATTGCACGATTTAAAGTAACCAAATCAACTCAAGCATAAATTCAACTCAAGTATTTTCTTTGCATAATAATTGAAGTGTACAACGTCACTTCAAGCATCAATCAACTCACATCTCACAATGACTACTCAAAAACAAACAACTTCTTACTCAATATATACTCACAGGCTTATGATTTATTTATATAAATCATCCCATGCAGTATATTATACTTACAGGCTTATGATTAATTATATTAATCACCCCATTCAGTATATCATACTTACAGGCTTATGATTAATTATATTAATCACCCCATTCAGTATGTCATACCCAAGGGCATATGATAACTCATTTATCCCCCAAGCAGTATGATGTACTCAAGGGCATACGATAACTCAAGGTTATCCCCCTAGCAGTATAGTGTACTCAAGGGCATACGATAACTCAAGGTTATCCCCCAAGCAGTACAAAGGCAGACAGACTAAAGCTCTAACTGAATCGTAGAGTGTCACCTTGACCAAGGTTCACCCTTACGAAAATATTTGCCTCAAATCACTCGACTCCTCATTTAACTCATCTCAACGACTCAACTATAGCACTTTACTCAATTACTCTTTATCACACTCAACTCAACCTATAAGATAAATTATATCTTCTAGAGAGTAATGCTCGAATTGTAAATCAATCGCATCAATTCCACACTTCACCAAATACCACACATCCAATATATATTCCACGTAAATATATATATACGTAGTCACCCACACAAGAATGACCACTAATACCAACTATAGTTCACATGCATTAAAATCAGGAAATTCATTTTTATAGTTTAAATACATTTTACTTACCTATGGACCGTAGTCGATCAAGTCCATATAATTTAAAACAAATATTTATTTTCATAAAACAATTTCCACAATTTCCCAATTAAATAAAATCACCGAATTTCGGTTCGTGAATGAACCATGTGCGATTTACTCACCTCGATATTCCCGCTGCGTCTTCAATTCAACACAATACACACCGAAACCGCTCACCCAAGGGAGACCGTCAATCACCTAATCAAACATGACCTTAACTTAGCCAACAACTCAAAAACATACTCAAACGACAATCCAACAGTCAGATTCTAATTTAATGATGATCCAACGGTCGGATCGAAATTATACGATGATCCAACGGTCGGATCCTCACGGATCGCCCTCAGGATCATCCTCCAAAATTATCACGAAGATCCAACGGTCCGATCTTCCTGAATCGTCCTTACAAACATCTCCACAAAATTATACGAAAATCTGACGGTCGGATTCTCACGAATCGCATTCCGAATCACCATTTCTCAATTATACGAAGATCCAACGGTCGGATCTTCGCCCGTGACCACACAAAGTCATCGGGACAGTCATACGATCAACATATTAAAATTTGAAGCAAAACCGACGGTCAGATCTTCGCAGATCGTAAACCGAAAGTAATGCATAAAAACCGAAACCCTAGCATGCATCAACTTTCTCCAAATGACCTTATAATATATCCAAACGACCGTATCGATGCGTAGATGAATAAACTGAAAACAAAACACCAAAATATGGCTGGACGCGCCACCACGCGCCGCCACAAGCTACTGGTCAACCGGTGGTCAACGGCGGCAGTCAACGCCGGGTCAACCACCTCCGATGCAAAAGTCGTCAACTACAAACTTCTTCAAAATAAAAGGGTGATCAACTTTCATACCTGGAGCTAAGTCTGGTTCGGCCTAGATCGTCCTAGATCATGCTTGGAAGTTGGATTAATCTGGGCCGTCTGATCAGATTTCCAGATTGAATCAGGGACGTCGAATTTTCAATTCGTGATCCTTCACTCTACACTCAAAATCGTCGTGCAAGGAGGATATGAGGATGATCAGGGGGAGGAGGAGATCACGAAAATAGGAAGGATCGGCCGAGGAGACGCCGGAAAACTGGTTCTCCGGTCGGGTCGGTTTCGCACGGCTGGGCTCCTTCGATCCAGCTTTGGCGACGACGGCGGGGCAAGCGGAGGGCACCAGGCAGCTGGGCGGCTTGCGGCGATCATAGTGAGTGCCGGGTCGTGGCCGGAGAACGCCGGAGGAGAGAGATGGGGCCGGGTCGGGTCAGCGGGTCGGCCGGCCTGGGAAGGGTTTTCGAGCGAGAGAGAGAGAGAACCGGGGGCTGTTCCGCAAAAAACCAATTTTTCTGTCCTTAATGACAGAATTTCGATTTTTTGACTATTTATAGAAAAATCTCAATTTTCAAATATTCATAACGTATTCATACGAACTCCGAATATTGCGTTCCACATATGCACAAGATCGTATCGACAAGCTCTACAACTTTCATGAAGGAAGTTTTCCCAAATTTTGAACGTATAAAAAGTCAACTTTCGCGAGCCCCTAAATAACGTTCGTTTTCGAAAATTAATCGTTCGAACTAATTCCACAACTTCTCCGAGCCTCGTACTCGCTCCCACTATCGTGAAATCATTTCTAAAAAATCCACGGAATTTAATTTGGATTTTTCGGGGTATTACAAATAGTTTCAAACTTTCAATTTGTTCAGTGACATGTTGTGATTTCTTTAATTTAGTTCTGGTTTTCCTCAGGAGCTCAGTGGAAGAATCGGAGCAAGCCACAATGGAAGTCGCGAATCCTATTCCAATTCCATGTATGTTCACCGATCTCAATTTCTCGTTTGCTTGCTTTACTTGTTGTTGCTCCTTGTAAATCGATTCCTACGATCAAATTCTGCTTCAAAATGCTTTGATAATTTGATAAAATGATCTGATATTGCTTTCCTTTAGTTCGATTTTGAGGATTCCTGAGTTTCTCTGTGATTTGGATCCTAATTGAGCTGAAGACTATGCAGTGTGGTTTAATGCTAATTTGAATTTCGTTTGCTTGAGATCTAGTGAATTCGCTGTGCTTCTAGATACTTGTGTGTTACATTTGGGTCTGGGTTGAATTGAATTGGGTCTGGGTTGAATTGAATAATTACCAGAAACTATAACCCAGTTGTCCATCTGCAAAAGATAGTGATGATGATGATTTAGGAGTTTGCTACTGTAAATATCCTAGAGATGATCGATGAGTTTAATTTCGATTTCATCTTAATATATATAATCAAGGAAAACATGGAAGAAGATGTAGGGTGTTTGGATATTGCTGTTGTCTTCACATTATTGTCTTCATTAGAATAACATTTCGTATGAATTATGGGTTGGCCTGTCTCTCTGCCTTGGTGTCTCTGTCAATGTCTTTCTCCATCGATATTCATTCATCTGCTACTGTGTGATGGCTGTTTGACCTAATTAATTATCGAAAGGGTCTGGCTTATTCTTCATTTTTCTCATCATACTCATCTACTTTCAGATTGATACTTACAACAAATTCACCTTTTTCTTTAGGTCATTATTTGTGTTAGAAGGTACAGATGAGAATCATAGATAATCTGCAGAACTTGAAAGGATTCATTATCCTATATTGAACCATCATGGTTGTTTAGTTAGGTCCAATGTTATTATCTGTGTCTTTTACACCATCACATATAGTATAGGAGGGTTGATGAACCATCTTCACAGATTCATTTCTCTTATCTTTGGTTTTTGATTGATGTGCAGCTCTGTCCTTCCTTTAGAAATTTAAGATATACCTGAAAGCCAGCCATCATCCTATTTTTGTTTTTTTTTATTCTGATATTATAACTGTTATCTGCAATTTTGGACACCCGTTCACTCTTTTATTATTTGCAAATTTGTTTGACTTTAAGATTTTTTTTTTGTAATCAACAAAAATATATAAGAGTGTTGCCAAAGGTAACAACAAAATGATCTGATATTGCTTTCCTTTAGTTCGATTTTGAGGATTCCTGAGTTTCTCTGTGATTTGGATCCTAATTGAGCTGAAGACTATGCAGTGTGGTTTAATGCTAATTTGAATTTCGTTTGCTTGAGATCTAGTGAATTCGCTGTGCTTCTGGATACTTGTGTGTTACATTTGGAGGTTTTTCATGAAATGCAACATTTGAGATTAGCGATTCAACTTGAAAAAAAAAGAAAAAAAAATCTCTAACGATTGGTTTGGCTCTAGAGGAAGTGACACTGGAGTCACTATCCAGACCTACCAGGTGTCTAATGTTGATAAGGTAAGAAAGTATTAAAATTATTTAGTTGCTATTTACATAATTTTGTTGTTGTTTTCTGTACTTATTTTGATTTTTGGTACTTTGGATGTAGAGAACCTACTCCAAGTTTCGCTCTGAGTATGATGTAATGAGTAGAAGAGTGTATTGGTAATAAATTGAAATTAAGTTTTTGTTTTCGGATTACCTCTTATAAAACTGAATTTATTCACGTACAGTGTGTAAGTTTATTCATAGTTTCATACTATTTGCTTATTTATACTGTTATACATTTCAAGGGGCTGGCGCATTCAGACACCTGGTATAAATTTCAAGTTTTATGATTAGTTTGAAAATTTCAGACCTAGATTTGCTTCACTCTAACTCCAGGGTATTATTAGTACTAAGAGACTCGATTAAAAGCGCCAGAAGTCTGATAATGCATACACCGGGTAAAGCTATAGTATGTTAACATTTCTCATACATCAACTATTTTTACCACTTTAAGGACTCATGTTACCACTTTGAGGACTAATATTACTATTTTGAGGACTCATGTGGTAAACTAAGAAAATTTACCACTTTAAGGACTCATGTTACCACTTTGAGGACTAATATTACTATTTTGAGGACTCATGTGGTAACTAAGAAAATTTATCACTTTAAGGACTCATGTTACCACTTTGAGGACTAATATTACTATTTTGAGGACTCAAATTACCACTTTTAAGGCAATTGTATGCATGTCATACGTTAACATTTTGTAGAATTTTCCTGCATACAACCATGTCATTGTTCATATTATATTTTTGCTTACAAGTTTTGCCACTGGATGCAGGTGAGAATTGATCACATGGCTGTTGCTTTGTCAAAGACATTCAAGTCACCAGTAGTGGATACCATACAATGTCTTCCTCAACATCAACAGGTAACTCTCATGCAAGTATTGTATTCGGTAGTACTATTGTATAGCTGGCATATTTTAACTCCTCTTTGATAGTTTCACTAGTTTCAAGCCATCAATTGAACATATTGGCAAGCTATAAATTATTGGTCATTGCTTTAGCTCAGTCTGCAAGGTCCCGTTAAATTAATTGCTAGCTAATATTCCTTGGCTCTATGTCAAGCTTTATAAGTTTAGTTTTGTAAATTTAGTCCTTGTACTTGCATTTAACAAGTGTTGATATATTTCCTCATTTGCTTTACCACAGATTATAGTTGTGCTCTGCTGCAAAGCATTTCCGTGGTGTAAAGAAAGATACAACTATAGAAGAGGTGTGTTTTCTGGCTAATATTTGACCATAAAGATAATGGAAACATGAACAGACTATGTTACTGATTTCTTAACCTTGTCAACGTATGCAGTTAAATAAATATTCTTACTTGGACATCTGCAAATCAATACTAATTCCACCAGTTGGAAGTTTTCAATTTTCAAGTGTGCAAAGTGCTACATGACCAGGTAAGAAAAGACATTTTGTTAATATAACTCTTCTTAATATTACATACCAACTCGGAAAGTGGGAAACTAGCAAGATACTGAAGCATCATCTATTTGCAGGGGACTCTTCTTAGTTACTTGTAGAGTTGCTGGAAAGTTACTGGACTTTACTATGTTTTGGTATGCTAATGACTAATTCTGCAGGGGTGGTTATTTTCACATGATCCATTCTGGAGGCCTGCACAAATGAAGGTTATATTTACAATTTTTGTTTTGGGTATATTGTTCCCTTTTATTTATCTGTTGTCATTAACAATGGAACATACTTCTTTCCAGACACTTTTACATTATGTTCCTGCAGGGAGGGTGGTAGTCCTTGATCTGTTTGCTGATATGAAACTGATATGTGAATTGAACTTGTAGAGTTAGAGTTTGATTGATTGACGTAATGAGTACTGCTACTTGTACATTTTTAATTGTCATTTTGTAAATGAAATTACTTATAATGATAATCTGATTGAAATGTTTCTCTTACATCTAATTTGTCATATGGATATGGTGATACAAATGTGAAATTGGTAGAAATATAATTTTTTTTTATTAAAAAAAACTGTTTTTACGGCGTGCAAGTTGCGCCTTAAATGGGAACTCAATCACACTTTTACGGCACACATTATACGCCTTAAATGGGAACGCAATCAAGTCTTTTACGGCGTGCAACATGTGACGTAAATAACATGAGTGACATTTCCAATATCACTTTCATGGCGTTCTTAGATGCACTTTAACGGCGCATTTTAGTGTGCCGTAAATGAGGTACGTCTTTTACGGCTCCGGCATTTACAGCCTGCCTTTGTGCGCCTTAAATACCCTTTTACGGCACACATTGTGGGCCGTAAAAGACCGTTTTTGGTGTAGTGCCCGAAACCCCATTCTAATTTTCTCTCAGGCCTCATGTCGATCAATACAAAATAAACACAAACTAAATTAGACTTTTGTGTTTACTGACCCATAATGTTGTGTAAATTAAAACCCTAATCGTAAGGAGTTGTCATGACTCATCATGTCGTCCTCTTGCTTCCGTCATAGGAGCTGAGACTGTATGCAACACATGGAGGTGAATGTAAACCACAGTGCATGGGTTAAATAGCTGCTGGGCTGCTTGTCTCGACATCTGGGCTCTGAAATTTACTACCCTGGGCTACTTGAAATCCATGGGTCCAGTCTCTTTTGCAATTGACCAAATTACCCCTCCCGGGTTGCTGCAAACTGCAAAGAATACCCATCGTAGCTTGGGGACCTTGTGTTATTGCTTTTTGCACTACTCAAAATCAAAGCTCTCCAAAGCGACGTACTTTGTTCTGATTAGGGACTTGTTAAATACACTTGACCTTGAACTATATACACACACACACATATCTTGGATCTTGGCTAGAATAATACTTAAAAACGTAACTTATTTGGCTTAGTTACTTGTCGCTAGCTAGAGCACCAACCGGTGAAGGTATCTGATCCCTCATCAGTAAGGTCATGACCCGTTGCCACTTCTTGCTAGCACCACCCTGATTAGTAGCCAACTTATGGAGAGAACTTATTGTTTGCTTCTTTTTCGCTTGCCTGCGGCGATGGATTTCCTTTTCTATGGAAGATACTGCAAGCTCCTTCAGCAGAGACTCGCTGAAAGTACTTAGCTCCTTGTCCTTGGTGAAATTCCACCAGTACTTGGTGGCTACAGGCTTCAAGTTTTCTGAGCTCAGCGCAAAGGCTTCGACTTTCGTAACAGTCTTAACCATTCTGGTCGAGATTGGTAAGTCGTCGGAAAAGCTCAACTTTGATGCCCAATTGAGAAGCTCTTCTGATCCATAGAAGTCCCCTTTCTCAAGAAACTTGGAACCAAATTTTCCACCCTTATCATTGGTCTTGTAGGTCTGTACAGTGCCATGTGTGATGAAAATCATCTTATTGAGTCGCTCTCCGTCTTTAATAATGCAACGGTCCTCAGGATAGTCCACCCGCTCGAGGTGCTGACAGAGTGCTTTCTGCAGACTTTCCCCCTTAGTTTGAAGCATTGGCACCTAAGTTCAAGAAAAACTTTAGTTGTTAACTACTTAACTATGGCTAGGCCTATAGTCTTTCCACTATTAAATTCACAAAGCAAATTAATGCTTACTTTCTTGAGTGTAGCCAACCGAAGATACCGCTTGATATATTTACTATGTGCTGAAGGAAGAACAGAGAGGATGTTCTCAACTTGAACATCATTGTTCTGTTCAAGTTTTTTTTGTATGAATTGCATTATCACTTCCTTCAAATTGCTAGGCAGTCCTTTTCTAAATAACCACAAATCAACCTCTAAATTTTTCGTTTTCATCTTCCGTCTAATCTTCTCTGATCTTGTAGTTGCAAACTGCAAATATGTCTACAATATTCCACAACAAAAGTAAAGCAGCATAGGTTTAGTTCATTAAATATATAGTACTAAAATGCATTTCTTTGTACTATATGAGCATTAAGATATCATCAACTAGACACCAACCTGCAAATTTCCGATGAGATATATAAACAATAGCAAGCCTATAATGGAAATAAACACAGCAAAGAGGTTTTCCCATGCATAGGTACTTGTATGGAGGTTTTGACCAAGAGAGCTGCACAATTAATAACAAATGCAGCAATTAGTATATAAGAACAACATCTCACGGGTCATGAAGATATGTAAACAAAGCACAGAACAAGCAATATTATCAAACCTCAGATTTCGCAGCCCCCACCAGAAACAATTCAAGAATTTTTTAGGAAAATCAGTCGACTGCACTAGGCCGGAGTCAAGCGCATCAGCAAATATACCAAAATTAAAAGCATTTCCTTTCATTTCTTCCGGTAGGTTTATTGGACATTCTTTGTCTAACGATGGGATAGTTCTCAATCTATCTCGTCGTTCACTACAACTAAAGGTACTAGGTTGACATCCCTTGTGACGTTGGCAAACATAATGCCAACAATCCATCTCCCGTTGAATAGCAAATAAGTACCAAAGAGCTCCAAGTGCCTGAAAACCAAAAAATTACTTACAATTGTACTTCAAACACAATTGGATTTGGAAAATATGAAAGAAATATAACTAGCTAGGATCATTAATTAAGAAAAACTAGGACTTACATGACTTGCAAGGATGTATAGAAAGAAATTGAAAACACCTTTTGTCCACATGCCTGCTTTATTAAGAGTTTTCTTACGTTCTCTGCACAATAAGTAAACGGGAAGAACGCGTGGGACAAATTGGAACAAAATAATTGTGTCGAAAAGCTTCCTTTCTATCGAAAATCGCGGACCCTTCATTTTCGAAAAGAAAACGAACATTCCCACCTACAAATGGCAATCATAGGTTCACGCAACTAGAAAGAGAGGGAAATTAAGCAATATTACTCCATAAAATTAAGGCTTCTCTTGATTACCTGGGGTATGGGAAGAATAGCTAAAATGTCAATGAGGATGTATGATCTATTAACTTTCTCCCAAGCCTTCTTAGCTATTGCAAAAACAGTCTCATCTGTTATATTCCCTTTCGAATTACGAGCTTCCGCTTGTGTTTTGGTCTCCCCAGAGTCCTTGGATGACTTGGTTTTAAGTATACTAATCAAAATTCGCATAATAATGTCCGCAATGTAGAATTGATCTGTGAGTAACCTCAAGATGAGGGCTATGGCCTTCAACCTTGTGTCAAAATATAGACACTTCCGCTTCTGGTTAATGATCGGAATGTAGAAGAACAAAGGATCAAAGGAGACAGCAAACACACAAGATACTACAAATATGTTGTTCCACGTCAGAAGGAACTTCCCTTTTGGATCGAAAATTGTGTTAAAGGATAACCGTCTCTTAATTTTTCTTGTATCTCTTGCATCTCCTCCATCTTTTAGGGTAGATTTCGCTGCTGCAGTAGTCTCTAACTTGCTATGTTCATCAATAACCAACCACAAGTTACACTCATCAGTATAAATCAAGTTTTTTGTGTGATACAATGATCTACGAGAAGAAAATGCATAATCTTAAAGTTGGGTGAAAAACGACTGACCTCTGAGTTTTCTCTTCCTCCTGCTTTACATTTAGAGCTACTTCATTGTTAGCTACTTCATTAATGTTGGCCATGACTGAAAACTGAATCGTTTTTCTATAACGATCCTCAATTTTGCAGCAACTGAATCGCCTTCGAAACGAAAATTGAGAAACAACTATATATACTTGATCAAGTATAAGAGTGAATCAATAGCGCCACAAGAATATTTGTTTGGTATAAACTTAGAAATTCAGAATTGACTTCATTTGGTAAAGTTCTCTTTTTGGTATCAATGATTCCTTTTATTTTGTTTTTGGTGAGTGATCAATGATTCTAAAGTAAAGTTGTATGAATTATTATCGTGACCGAGTGGTATGAAGTTAAAGAGCGAAATTAAAGAAATTAAGAAGATAGGTCCTCCCAGAGTCCCACGTATTGTCCAACAATTATGGGTCTTAGTCTTCGCTTCCATTATCATGCACATCGTTTTCTATGATATTTGTTGTTACCACTGACACTATACCAACAAACCAAATGTTAATATATCTAAACCCTACCAACTATTTCCTCTGTAGCCTATAGCTAGTGGATGAGCCGATGAGGAATGGTCATCCTTATAAAAAGTACGAGTTGGAAAAAACCAAAGTTCATGATACACGTGAAATTGGTTTTTGTCTGGCCAAATAAAAAGTCAATGGTCAACTCAAGATATTTATTCCAATTAGTTTCGTGTATGGACATATTTTTCTCTAATTTTTATTGTTTATCTTTGTATATAAAGCAATGCATGTTCTGTCATGAATTTCATAACACTAACTTTAACTAAAATCATTCATTTGTTCAAATGTATCTCTAGTTCATCGCCCTACATAATTGATTTAATTTGCTCGCTAGCTAGTTGCCTTGTGAAGCACCAAGGGGAGTAGCCTGTTGACGAAACCTATCAAAACAAAACTGAAATAGGGAAGTGTAGACTGTTGGTGATTGGGGGCATATCCTAAATGTATTAGATGAACTTTGGGGCATATATCCTAGATTTTTAATTTTGGGTTCTTCCTCTTCTTAATAACCTTTTATCTTTAGTGAGAAATGGGAACAATAGACAATGAATTTGTCTTCACGAATCACAATATGAAATTTGCTCATCAATTCCCTCAAGACAGAAAAAAGAAATGCTCCTCGATCAGCTTATCGATTGTGTCCTAGCTAGCTACCTAGTTGGCTTGTGACGAAGCCCTGAGGTTTGGACTTGGGGAAGGAGATGAGGTCCTTGACCACTCGCCAATTTTTACTAGGGGTAATTTATAATTATTATAGGGCTAATTTTTATAATATGATTGTTAATTAATTTTAGTGGTGAAACCCAAATTACTTTATCAATTAATGATAACACTTTCAAGGATTTCATGTAAAATTTTGACCAAAGAAAACAAAAAGGAAAAAGAAGATAGAAACGCAGAATCTGGAGCAGGCTTTCAGAACTTTGAAGTCTGGATTCTAGGAGACTGGGTAATTAATAAAGGTTTGGATGTACGTGGGTTTCTGTTTAATCATTTACCCATAAACTATATATGGGTTGGAATATGAATACATGAAACCTAAGTTTAAATGGCCCAATCCAAGCCCTTGAGTTGAGTGAGCGATAGGGTAGGTGCTTATGCAGCCCAACGAGTTGTGTCCACTATATATATAGTAGTGCTGTCCAAGAATGAATTAATTTAGAATACTAATAAACCAAACGAGCTAGCTTGCCTTATGGAGAATGAACCGGAGACGGTAGCTCCCCTCTCCGCTTATGCATTCGAGGTGCTACAATACCCATTGTAACTTGGAGAGCTTATGTTATTGCTTTTAATTTGCACTTCATAGTGACCTTAAAACTCGGAATCAATAGCTCTCCAACTTCAAAAGCGAAGTACTTTGTTCTGATTAGGGACTTGTTATTTTGTTAATTACACTTGACCTTGAAACATCTCGGTTCTTGTTCAAGAATTAATCTAGCTAGAATAATATTTAGAAGCCTAACTTAGCCAGCTAGTTACCTGCCACCTAGAGCACCAACTGGTGAAGGTAGCTGATCCCTCATGACCTTACTGATGACCTTTTGCAACTTCTGGCTAGCACTACCCTGATCAGTAGCCAGCTTATTGAGAGACCTTATTGTATGCTTCTTTTTCCCTTGCCTGCGGCGACGAATTTCTTTTTCTATGGAAGATACTGCATACTCCTCCAACAGAGACTGGTCGAAATCCCTTAGATCCTTCTTCTTGGTGAAATTCCACCAGTACTTAATGGCTATACTCTTCAAGTCGTCTGTGCTCAGTACAAAGGCTTCGACTTTAGTGACAGGCTTAACCATTCTGGTTGAGATTGGTAAGTCCTTGTAAGAGCTAAACTTTGATGCCCAATTGAGAAGCTCTTCTGATCCATAGAAGTCCCCTTTCTCAAGAAACTCGGAACCAATTTTTCCACCTTTACCATTGGTCTTGTAGGTGTGTACTGTGCCATGTGTGATGAAAATCATCTTATGGAGTGGCTCTCCCTCTTGAATAATGCAACTGTCCTCAGGATAGTCCACCGGCTCGAGGTGCTCACAGATTGCTTTCAGCAGTCTTACCCCCATAGTTTGAAGCATTGGCACCTAAGTTCAAGAAAAACTTTAGTTGTTAACCACTTAACTAGGCTAGGCCTATAGTCTTTCACTATTAAATTCATAAAGGAAAATGCTTACTTTCTTAAGTGTAGCCAAACGAAGATAGCGCAAGATATATTTACTATGTGCTGAAGGAAGAACAGAGAGGATGTTCTCAACTTGAACATCATTGTTCTGTTCAAGTTTTTGTTGTATGAATTGCATTATCACTATCTTCAAATTGCTAGGCAGTCCTTTTCTAGATAGCCACAAATCAACCTCTAAATTTTTCGTTTTCATCTTCCGTCTAATCTTCTCTGATCTTGTAGTTGCAAACTGCAAATATGTCTACAATATTCCACAACAACAGTAAAGTAGCATAGGTTTAGTTCATTAAATACATAGTACTAATATGCATTTCTATGTACTATATGAGCATTAAGATATCATTAACTAGACACCAACCTGCAAATTTCCGATGAGATATATAAACAATAGCAAGCCTATAATGGAAATAAACACAGCAAAGAGGTTTTCCCATGCATAGGTACTTGTTTGGAGGTTTTGACCAAGAGAGCTGCACAATTAATAAAAAATGCAGCAATTAGTATATAAGAACATCTATGGGTCATGAAGATATGTAAACAAAGCACAGAAAAAGTAAGATTATCAAACCTCAGATTTCGCAGCCCCCACCAGAAACAATTCAAGAATTTTTGAGGAAAATCAGTCGACTGCACTAGGCCGTAGTCAAGCGCATCAGCAAATATACCAAAATTAAAGGGCCTTCCTTTCGTTTCTTCCGATAGGTTTATCGGACATTCTTTGTCTAACGATGGGATAGTTCTCAATCTATTTCGTGGTTCACTACAACTAAAGGCACCAGGTTGACATCCCTTGTGACGTTGGCAAACAAAATGCCAACAATCCATCTCTCGTTGAATGGCAAAAAAGTACCAAAGAGCTCCGAGTACCTAAAAATCAAAAAGTTACTTAACAATTGAACTGCAAAGACATTTGCATGTATATGGATAATATGAAAGAAATATAACTAGGATCATTAATTAAGAAAAACTAGTACTTACATGACTTGCAAGGATGTATAGAAAGAAATTGAAAACACCTTTAGTCCACATGCTTGCTTTATTAAGAGTTTTCTTACGTTCTCTGCACAATAAGTAAACAGGAAGAACGCGTGGGACAAATTGGAGCAAAATAAGAATGTCGAAAAGCCTCCTTTCTTTCGAACATACCGGACCCTTCATTTTCGAAAAGAAAACGAACATTCCCACCTGCAAATGGCAAGCATAGGTTCAAGCAACTAGAAAGAGAGGGAAATTAAGCAATATAACTCCATAAAAGACTTCTCTTGATTACCTGGGGTATGGGAAGAATAGCTAAAATGTCAATCAGGATGTATGATGTATTAGCTTTCTCCCAAGCCCTCTTAGCTATTGCAAAAACATTCTTCCCTTTCGAATTAGGAGCTTCCGCTTGTGTGGTCACCCCAGAAGCCTTGGATGACTTGGTTTTAAGTATACTAATCAAAATTCGCATAATAATGTCCGCAATGTAGAAGTGATCTGTGAGTAACCTTAAGACAAGGGCTATGGCCTTCAACCTTGTGTCAAAATATACACACTTGTTCTTCCCGTTTATGACTGGAGTGTAGAAGAACAAAGGATCAAAGGAGACAGCAAACACACAAGATGCTACAAATATGTTGTTCCACATCGGAAGGAACTTCCCTTTTAGATTGAATATTTTGTTAAAGGAGAAACAGCCGGGGGGGTGGATCGAGTCGGAGTTTCCTCCAGTTGTTCTTGTATCTCCTCCATTAGTAACCGATCTGAAAATCACACAATGAACAAGAAGTTGAACTCGTAAGTAAATTGAGTATATTATTTGATACAATGATCTACAAGAAGTAACGTGCAAAATCTTCAAGTTAGGTGAAGAACTGACCTCTGAGATTTCTCTTCTTCCGAGTGCTCTACAATTAGAGCTACCTCAGGGTTAGCCATAACTCAAAACTAAAGCGGTTTTCTATAACGATCCTCAATTTTGCAGCAACTGAATCGCCTTCGAAACAAAGATTGAGAAGAACTATACTCCATCAAGTATAAGTGTGAATCAATAGCGCCACACATTATATATTGACATGCAAATTTGTTAGATATAAGCTCAGAATCCACTTCATTTGGTAAAGTTTTCTTTTTCATATCATTGATTCCTTTTATTTTGTTTTTGGTGAGTGATCAGTGGTTCATACAGTAAAGTAGTGTGAATTATTATCGTAACCGAGTGGTACGAAATTAAAGAGCAAAATTAAAGAAAGAAGATAGGTCCTCGCACGTATTGTCAGACAATTACGGTTCTCAGCAGTCTTGGTCTTTTTCTTTTGCTTCCGTTATCATTCACATCGTTTTCCATGATATTTGTTGTTAACAACTTGCAATATACCAACAAAACCAAATTTGGGTTGTTAATGTATATCTCAACCCTACCAACTCTTTCCTCTATAGCCCATAGCTAGGTAGTGGATGAGGAATGGTCATCCTTATAAAAATTACGAGTCGGAAAAAACCAAACTTCATGATACACGTGAAATTGGTTTTTGTCTAGCACAGGAAAAGTCAATGCTCGACTCAAGATATTTATGTCCAATTAGTTTTGAGTTTGGACATAATTTTTCTCTAATTTTTATTGTTTATCTTTGTATATAAAGCAATGCGTGTCCTGTCATGAATGTATATAAGACGCGAATGGTTTTTCTTCATAATACTAACTTTAACTAAAATCATTCATTAGTTAAATGTATCTATAGTTCATCACCCTACATAATTGATTTAATTTGCTAGCTAACCAGTTGCCTTGTGAAGCACCAAGGGGAGTAGACTGTTGACGAAACCTAGCAAAACAAAACTGAAATAGGGAAGTGTAGATTGTTGGTGATTCGGGCATATCCTAAATATATTAGATGAAGTTTGGGGCATATCCTAGGTTGTTTAATTTTGGGTTCTTCCTCTTCTTAATCACCTTTTATCTTTAGTGAGAAATGTGCAAGAATAGACAATGAATTTATCTTCACTAATCAAAATATGTAATTTTCTCAAGACAGAAAAAAGAAATGCTCCTCGATCAGCTTATCGATTGTGTCCCAGCTAGCTACCTAGTTGGCTCGGGGAAGGAGATTAGGTCCTTGATGACTTGCCAGTTTTTACTTGGGGCAATTCATTATAAGCCCAATTTTTATAAAAAAATTTAGGTAAAATTCATCCATTATTTCTTTTCAATTTACAGCCAAAAGTTACCATGTAGGATAAAATAATACAACATTTTTTCTCTCAAAATTATACTGCAGGAAAATCCTATGCCCCTAGTTTTCTCTTTTTATTACCCTGACCAGTAACCATTTGGGGACCCTTTGCAGACTTGTTCTTTTGTAGAGTTTTAATGCGAGTGACTTGTCTTTGTATTGCAGAAGCTGCTAACCTCTTCAACTGATTCAACTGATCTTTGTTATAATATTGGTACAGAATCTTGTCCTTGGTGAAATGCCACCAGCATTTGTTGACTACCTTCTTCAAGTCTTCGGCCTCCAGAGCGAAGACCTCAACTTTGTTCAGAGACCTAACAAATCTGGTCGAGTTGGGCAAGTCGGAAGAAGAAGTAAAACTTGATATCCGATTCAGAAGTTCTTCCCCATATAAATCACCTTGCTCAAGAACCTTAGAATTACCAAATTTTATAACTTTATCTCCTTTATGTATTCTGTAGGTCCGAACCATGCCTTGCCTGATGAAAAACATCTTATCAAGTGGACGCCCCTCTTCCATAATAGGATGCTCCTTTTCGTAAGTCACCGACTTAAGATACGTACATATTTCTCGTAACAATCTTTCATCCATTCTTTGAAGCATCGGAACCTAGGTTAACATTTAGGAGAAAAAAAATAAAAACTATTAGTGTAATGACCACAAATTACTTTTAGTAATGACAATATTCTACGTATTTTATGTGCATTATCAAAGTCAATACTTAGTTACTTAAACTAGAAACCACTTTGTTCCGCAGATGATTTTATTTACCGTAAGAACAATTTTTTCTTAGTTACCATGAGTTATCATTGTTTTTTTTAAAACATTATCATACATTCACTTGTTTGAGAAACATGCATGTGTGTGTTGGAGAAGATATCTCATGAATACAAAGAGGAATATAATTACTTACTTTCTTAAGTGTAGCGAGTCGCATATAGTGTCTGATTAAATTGCTGTGTCTCACGGGAAGTAGAGAGAGGATGTTCTCCACCTGAACATCTTTGTTCTCTTCGATTCTTCGTTCCACAGTTTGCATGATCAGTTTCTTCAGTACTTTATTAGGGATGCCCTTTCTTGATAGCCACAAATCTACCTCCAGATCTTTCGTTTTCGTTCTCCGCCGAATCTCTTCTGCTCGTGTAGTTCCAAACTGCAAATATGTCTGTGGACGTATATATGTTCAACACAACGCCACAACAGTGGTAAAAGCTTTTCAGTTCATATATATGGATGATTAAAGCATGAATATATATAAAGACTCTGAGCATGCACAAACCTGCAAATTTCCAATGAGATATAAAAATAGTAGCAAGCCAATAATAGAAATGGAAACCGCAAAGAGGTTTTCCCAAGCATTGGTACTGGGCTGCAGGTTCTGACCAAGAGAACTGCAAGCATGAAAGAAGCTATTAAATAGTACTCGATATCTACACACACACACCCCTATCACTGTTGTCAAAACAAATCTAGCTACACTCATTTCCTTATCTATACATTTTCACTTCTCGATTATAATACCATTTGTAACTATTATAACGGGAGTATTTTTTACCCTCCACTTTTCAACATAATTTAAATTATATCAAAATAAATAGGTGCAAACCTGAGATTTCGCAAGCCCCACCAGAAACAAATTAAAAATTTTTGCGGAAAATTTGTTGACCCTAGCATGCCAGAGAGAAAGGCATCAGTAAATACACCAAAGTCGAATAGTGTTGGGTTCGGTGGATTTGTAGGACATAGTCCATTTAGTAATGTTACATTTCTTGATGTATGGTGATCATCACAGCCATAACCGCCATGTTCATATTGATTTTGACTACGGTAAGCGGATTGCCAACAAGCTGTCTCTTTTAATATAGAAAAATAATACCACACAGCTCCGAGTACCTAGACAGTCGATAAATTAATTAATGATCTGACTTCATAGGAAATTAATCATTTTAAAAATTTAATGAGTTCAGTTAAGAGTGAACTTACATGACTAGCTAGAATGTAAAGAAAGAAATTGAAAACACTTTTAATCCATATGCCCGCCTTTCTTGGAATCAAATGGCGTTCATTACACAACAGAAAAATGCGAAGAACCCGTGGCACATATTGAAGCAGAACAAGAGAGTCTAGGAACTTCCTTGTTTCCGAAGATCTTGAGCTCCTCATTTTGGAAAAGAAGCTGAAAATTACAACCTGGAAGAAAAACAAAAGCCAATTGTTAGCGAGGATACTTAATATCAATTACTAATAGACCTGTAGCCCAACTTGGAATTAATATATACACATACACACACCACATATAGTAGGTCAACGGTCTTTCTCAAGTCGTGGTACTTATTTCTTTTATAGCCTATGAAGAAAAATATTATATCCTTAATTTAGTTTTAGTATTTCACTGAAATTTATTCAAGAGTATAGTCGCCGTTCATGCAAATAAAGTCCTTTTTGGTATACCATATGCATGTGTACAACTGACCTACAAATAGACCGGATTTTGATCCGGATCCGTTCTAGATCCATAGTTATTGAACGGATTTGGATTGAAAATTTGATCCATTGATCTGTTAATGATCTAGATTGGTTAAACACAGATTTATGTTGATCCGATCCGTTAATGATTCTGTCCGTTTTTATAGTAATTAAATATTATTTTTGTATTAATAAGATGTTATTTTCTAAAATATTAACTATAAAATATACAACACTTACTACTTTTGAATAGAAAATAATAAATATATAATATTTTATTAAAATTTCATAAAAGTGTTATGATACAAATTTAATATTATTATTAAAATTTAAAAATATTTGTTATTATAAACCGATTAGATTAGCGGATTGGGTATCTATTAATCCGGCAGATATGGATTTAGATTGAGCTATCAACAATCTACCGGGTTAATAAATCATGTCGGGTTGAAAATTTTTATTACTAAACGGATTGGATTTAGGTCGATCCGCTACAAATCCAGTCCATTTTCAGGTCTAGTCAAAAGTAACTAAGAAAATTGGAGGTTTTAAACAAAGTAAAATCTCGATTTAGTAACCCAGTCCTCAACGGAGCAATGCTATGTAAAGCAGAAAATATATTAAAACTTGAGCGAAATAGAGAAATAATAGATCATCGATAAACTTACCTGTGGAACGGGAAGAACAGCTAAAATGTCCACTAAAATGTATGATCGGAAAATCCGGTTAGCTACTACCATAGACGTGTTTGCTATTGCCAAAACACGCTCGAGTGCTGATTTCTTTCCACTTGAGGAATCCCCAGATCTGGCTGATGGTGATTTAGCCGTAGTCATAGCTAATATATTTAAAAGAATGTCCATCATGTAGAGGCGATCTGTAAACGATCTTGATGCAAGAGCAATTGCCTTCAAGTTTTTGTCCAAACTGAGGCACTTCATGTCTTCATCTACTATAGGAATGTAGAAGAACAAAGGATCGAGCGACACAGCAAGCACGCATGTTACTATAAATATCTTATTCCATATTGGAAGGAAATTCCCTTCTGGATCAACAATTTTATTGAATGTTCTTGACCATTTGCTTCTATTTCCTGCCTCCTTTGCGGCAGATTTACCTGTTGCAGTCTCTGATTGCCAATGTTCTAACACCTCTCTGATAATTAAGAGGAAACATATATAAGCTTCATTAACAAGAATAACTAAACTTGTTTATACCAGTATGTAGTAGCAGATCTATGTAATATATTATATATGAACCAATTATAAGAATACAAAGACGAATAAGTGTTCTTATAGAATTGACCTCTTAGTCTCAGCCACATCTAACATTACGTCAGAGTGGTGGTTTGCCATAACTGCCACTGATCAACAGTCTCGAACGCTCGAAATTATATCTGATTATGACACAATGGTCCTCCAATACTTGACACAAATTCTTAGAAAGTGGATTCAGCTCGCTTCCATTGAAACAAATAATTCTGAGAATGAAGTACTGAGATCAAATTTCTAGCTCTACCAGTCTACCCTATATGTAGTCAATGTTAGTTTAATCATTTGCCGACTATTTATTGTCCCTTGTAGGTCCAGATCCTCTCCTTGGTACACTGCATCCTTAGTTATCCTAGACTTCTAATCTGGACTATCAACGGAAAATCCAAAGGCTATAAATATGACACGTCAGCAAAAGAGCTTATAAAACTCATTAAATGAGAACAAACGCCGTTTCTTAGCTAACTGAATCAAACAAAAAAGAATAAAAAAGGGTTAAATACTGTTTAGTCCCTGAAGTATGCATTCGTCCTCGTTTCAGTCCCTGCTTTTCTAATTTAATCTGAAAAATCTCTGAGGTCACAATTTCATGTCTAATAAGTCGTCGCCGTCTAAATGCTTCGTTAACTGGCTGACGTGGCAGATCAGTAGACGCCAACTCAGCGCCACGTAAGCATGGTGGATGTTAAAATGTCGAAAATAACCCTAGCCTCCCCTTTTAATTTTTTTAATTCTTTTCTTTTTTGTTCTTGTTGCAATCTCTTCTTCCTCTTGTTCCTTTACCCAAACACGGGCCTCATCATCCTAGCTCTTCTTCTTCCTCTCATCAAATCCAACCTCAAAGCTAAAGAAGACAAACAAAGCCACTCCGTGAGACCAAAACCAAGGAGAACCCAGTCTTTGCCTCATGTTTTGGCTTTCATTCCTGAGCAAGTGCGCCACCTCCACGCCACTCACTCTCCGGAGTTCCTCGGTCTCCGATTCACGACACTGTTGGGCTTCTCAAAGAATCGAGCTCTGGTTCAAATCTCGTGATCAGAGTTTGGCCACAGAGGCAGAGCTTCAATGACCACGACTTCAGTCTGGTTCCATCCAAATGGAAGATGAACCAGACTACGGAATCCGACGGTGATGGCGGGTACGAGGCCGACGGTGATGGCGGCAACGCTGCATGCGGTTGCGATTTTGCTGAAGCAGGCTGAGGATTGGGATAGGTAACCTAATCTCAGTGCTTCAGATTGATTATTTTCTGGTAATTTTGGGTTTCAAAGAAAGAATTGGGGTTAATTTGAGGTGGAATTTAGTTTTTGATGAACTTGGAAATACCCAGATGTTGGATATGTTGGTTTGATTGATTATGCAAGTGTAGTTCTTGGAATTTGTTGATATATAATCGCAATGGAATTGTTGGTTGAGCTCGATGGTGGTTGTGGTAGTTTTGGTGGTGGTGAAGGTAGGAATCTGGGGGATTAGAAATGAGGAATTGAGAGGCAGTGGCTTGGAGAAGTGGGTCTGGGAATGGTTGTGGTGGAGGGTAAAGGTGGTCGGATTGGGTGTAGTGACAAATGGAGTAGGAGGTGGTGCAGCAGCAAGTGGTGGTGGTGAAAAGGTGGTTTTGGAGATGGTGACTGTGAAACTGCTCTCGGAGACTTTGTTCCTGTTCAAGTTTTGGTGGTGCAGCAATAGAGGGAATTCGAGTTTGAGTTCTTTGAGTAAGAGAGGTTGGTTGATTCAGTTTCAGATGAGGCGGCGAGGGGTTGAGGAAAGCGGCGAGGGGTTGGGCTCAGAAAGAGAGCTTGGTGGTGGTTATGGTGGTTTGGGTGTGAAGAAGAAGAAGGGTTATTTTGGACAATTTACAGGTTGCATGGCCTGCAAATGTTGAGGTGGTCTGGCTTGGAGTGCCACATCAGCAACATAACGGTCCAACTTGATAGAATCTTAACGGCGAGGACCTATTAGACACGAAATTATGACCTCAGGGACTTTTTAGATTAAATTAGAAAAGCAGGGACTGAAATGAGGACAAAGACATACTTCAGGGACTAAACAGTATTTTGCCCAATCAAAATCATCGTTTTCAAACTTTAAACAACGCCATTGCCAGACTTCTACTTTCTTTCCTCCTCCTCCATCCATCAGGTTCGTCTCCTGCATCTAAATTCTTATGGCCAGTGGGAGGTATATTATGAGTTTTCGACTATTTCTTTGCTCAAATTTGTTATTTTCTTGCTAAATTTTTTTATTTATTGAAACTAGATTTTGTCGAGTATATATATATATATATATAGTCCGGTTCTGAAAAAGACGTCCGCACTTTAGCAGCTGAGGCGTTCCAGGCGGCGACGGCGGCGCGCAGCTTGCAGGAGGGAGGCTGGAAGCATCCCGGACGGTTCTGGGCAGCGTTCGAGGTCAGAGGAGGTCGGTGTTGCAGGTTCTGGGCAGCAACCCGACCTGCAACTGTAGGTTTTTTGCAGCGAGCTGCAACCCCGTCGTCGGCGACTCCACCGACTGCAGGCCTCTCCGTCCGACCCCTGCCGTCCGTCCGCCAAGCCCCGCCGCTCCGTCGAACCCCGAGCCGAGCTGCAGCGGCGACGTCCGCACTTTAGCAACAGTGCGGACATCCTCTTCAGAACATTTTCGTGTGTGTGTGTGTGTGACACGTATATATATATATATTCACGGTGGGTTACTGGATTTGTAACTTTTTTGGTTCATTGGGTTCTCTCCCAATTCAGTAACTTCTAATTCTACCCTGCAATCTTTCATAGAAATCTATTGCCTTATTTATAAAAGATCCTAAACTCGTCCATAGCTTTGACAACCCTAAAGATTGGAAGATGGGATTCCAAACTCGCAAAAAGAAGGATGATTGATATGCATTATAAACTACATAAACCTGAACATGTAAAGATCAAATGATAAGACAAAAAAAAAAAGGGCAGGCATAGTTCATGTCGTTCATAGCAGAAGAGGGATAGAAAAGAAGAAAAGAAGAAAGGGAGAAGAAAAGTCGAACCTATGAAATTTCTTTTTCTCGAAATCACATACGCATTAAGGGCGTCATAGCTGTTACTATCGTTCTTCATCGAGAGCCAGGTGTTTAAGAGGAGCCACAATATAATGAGAGTGTAGAGATGAGGAGAGAAGACGATGGGTTATGGGAGTTAACGTCGAAGTGGAAGAAAAGTAACGACGTTAAGTTTCAGCAATTAAGAGTCCAATGGTGGTGTGGATAAATACTGACCTTTATATTTAATGGATGGCTTAGATTAATAGTCAAGGAAGCCAAGGACTGAAACTAGTCAAGGAGAGGATATTGATTGACAATTAGGTGACCTAAGTCCCAAGTTTTTTTTTTTTTTTTTAATCGATCAATTATTGACAATAGGTGTCGACGTGTTATATCTCTCACCCAAGTCTTTCTTTTAATCGATCAATTATTGTTCATTACCGATTAGTAATTAAACCTCAACATGGTAAATAAACCTCTAAGTGTCACATGCAAATTGGTATTTGATTAATACTTTGTAATTCTGATTGCAATTCATTAAAGCTTGTAGAATTTTCATCGGAAATTGTTAGCTGCATTCCTCTTGAGTAGTCTTGACCACCCGCCATAGAAGCCATCAAGGAAACTTCATGTATGGCTGGATTGTGGATTTCATTTTCTAGATTTTCTAGGTAGCTAAACCCAATGAAAACTTTGAAGAGCTTTTTACCAATAACTACAAAATGACATTACTATTTACCAATAGCAGACTCCAAAACCAATAGCCCATGCAGCCAATAATTGAAACAGGCTGTCAGCCCATTTTATAGAAAAAACACTCAAATATTAAGAAAATTACGAAACATGCCACTGAGACTCACATAACCCATTTCTCCCAAAATCAGAACGGTTCCAAAATCGAAACCATCCCAAAATCCAAATCCTCCCTAAATCGATCTAGGGCTCCGACGAAGGTAAGGGACGAAGCAGCTTGCGGATCGAGGCGGCGAAGGGAGGCTGCGAATCCTGCGAAGGGAGGTTGCCAATCCGGCGAAGGGAGGCTGCCAATCCGGCGAAGCAAGGCTGCGAAGCCGGCGAAGTGAGGCTGCAAATCCGGCGAAGCAAAGCTGCGAGGCAACCGGCGAACCTAGGCTGCGAAGCCGGCGAAGTGAGGGGGCGAAGGGAGGCTGCGAAGGTTAGCATAATGCATTAGATATTATCTGTAATGATGAATCTTATAAAAAGATGTACAAACATGATTGGGCTACTAATTTGTAATTGCTGCAGGTTATCAATTTGACTATGTATTTGATTGGACAAATACTGAAGTATCCACAAATTGGCTCCAGTTCCAGAACACGAGTAAGTACTTAATTTGTTGGGGTTTTCTCTAAAGGAAAATAATATCATTTTTGTTTGTGTGTATATTTGCATCGATAATGATCGTTATTTCATTTGAATGTCTTTCTAGCAGGCAAGTGCAAAACCAGCTTTGAACCCTGGACCTTCTGCAGAAAGAACAGAAAGGCCTTCAGGTTTGTAAGTTTAAGTTTTCAAGCAAGGCTTGAAATGCATCAGTCTTTACTTATGTAAATAGGTGTTTACAATATCTTCAATAGTTGGTCTTGGATCTGTGGTTTAGTCTTTGATTGAATTAATTTTTAATTATATGAATATTTCAGTGGGACAAGATTTTCTAGAAGGAATGGTTCTGGGCATGGTTCACATGGTAATAACTCCAGACATAGATCAACTGATGATGCGCCATCATCCAAAGATGTGGTGAGTGGTGCCAACATCTTATACAGTTTATGTTTGAGAAATTTTGAGGGTCAGTACTTTTAGCCTCATGTTGTCACAGGTTTTGGCATGGGTAAGCTATAATGACATTGTGTTGTTTATTTGTTTTGCAATTTGGTGGAGCTGTACTGATCCTAATTTATTTGTTATTTCTACAGGGCTCAGCAACATTTTGTTTGTAGGTCAGTAGCTATAGTATGATTGTTAGTTTTGTATTGAGGGTCAGTAGCTTTAGTTTGTGTTTATGTTAGTTTCTTATGGTTCTTTGTTCTTGCAAGTTCATGGATTAGTTGCAAATTTTGCTGCTTGTATCTTCTACTTCCTTTCATTTTTTTCTTTTCCAATTTTTATCTTGGAAAGAAATAGAAGAAACTATAGAGATTAGGCTCTGTCTTAGTGATAGTTTTTATGTGTTTGAATGCTATGATTTTTGAAGAGAAAGGATTAGAGTTGTAATCGCCAAAGCATTTTTTGGCACACTTTGTCATCCCTTATGCTCTGTGTGCCGGTTGACTTGCAGGATGGATCTAATGAAAGCAATACTGAAGTGAGCAAACGCGAGAGGGCCAGGCTAGTATACTATTGGGGGTCAGTATACTACTGATGATCAGTACACTACTGATGGTCAGTATACTACTGGGGCTAGTATACTACTGGGGGTCAGTATATTTCTGAGGGTCAGTACTCCAGGAAATCCTGCTGGAGAAACTTCTTCACCATGAGAAGAGGTGAAATTCAAAGCAACTTGTATGTGAAAGCAGCAAAGCCAGAGATAAATGATATATTGTTCAAGTTTCATATTGTAATATTTATAAATAGTTTTTGAAATTATTAAATAAATGAGTTGTTTATAAGAAAAACAAAGATGGAATATAGAAATATTATTTCTTCACAATGCTACTGACATTCAGCAGTGTTAATTCACATTATCAAACTCACAAGGGCAGATTCGTAAATTACTTACCAATAGAAATAATTCAAAAAGTGAACAGTACCGCATGAACAGTACTGCATGGGAATTTAAAAAAACAGGCCTGCTAATGGTAATTTATGGACTAAAAGTGTAGGTAGTGGTAATTTGCTAAACTTTGAACCCCAATAGATTGAGTTGAGACGATTCTGTCCAAAAAAAAAAACAGAGAGAGAGAGAGAGACTGTGATGATATAGGTTTGGCCTTTTATTCATTAAGATTATATAGTTTATAATAGGATTAAATATTTGTTACTCCTTGTACTTTTCTCTAAAAAACAGTTCAGTCCCTCACCTTTTAAATTAAACAGTTTAGTCATTATTCTCTCTAATTCTCACACAATACATCCAAAATGACTATTATACTCTTCACTTCATCTTTTTATCATTTTTCTCTCTTTTGTTATGTTTTTTTTATATTATTTTTCTCTTCTTTTTTTTTTTAATTTTTTTTTTCTGCCTCTCTCTCTGTCTCGCCGGAGCTGCTCTTGGCCTCGGGTTAGAACCTTCTTCTTCTTCTAAACCTTCTTTTTCTTCAACCCATCATCCATAATCTATCCAATTGATAGCAATTGAGCCAATAGCCCAGAAGTAACACTCCATAGACTACAACAATTCAAAAACCATCAGCCAAATCTATGCTTCTCATCTGCAACATAACAACCAGAGCCAAACACCCAATCATCAAAACCTGCATTTTTCACATCAAATTTCAAGTCAAACTTCTCTATAACTACAGCAAGTCTTCTACATCACAACATTTCCATCATTCCAATTGGGCATTGTTCAATTACTTGACTCACAATTAGAGAGAAAGAAGGCGAAATGCTAAAGAAGGCAAAAGCAATTCAAAATTTGAATTGAAAAAAAGGAGATGAAGAAGAAAGGTGCTCACGGTGTTAGTGGGCTGAACCCTAATTTCGAAATGGCTACCCTTGAGGGCCTTCAAATGCCTCAGAGATATTTCCTCCGCCGCCGCCTTCACCTGTGGCCAAAGCCTGGCGAGATTCGACCCATCTAGAAAACCCTTTCCCTTGTTTTCCGTAGACCTTTTTTTTTCCTTCCGATCTTCAATTTCGGTTTGCGGGTCAAGCTGAGGAGGTTGGGGTGGCGAGAGTGTAGAGCTGGGGAGGTTCAGGAGCAGCTTTTCGAGATTGGCGAGAGTCAACAGAGAGAGAGAGAGAGCAGAAAAACTAAATAAAAGAAAGAGAGAAAAATAAAAAGAGAGAGAAAAATGATAAAAAGAGGGAGTTAAGGGTATAATAGTTATTTTGGACTCATTTTGGACATGTTGTGTGAGAATTAGAGAGAACAATGACTAAACTGTTTAATTTAAAAGGTGAGGGACCAAACTGTTTTCGGAAGAAAAGAACAGGGAGTAACAAGTATTTAATCTTTTATAATAACTGTTTGATTGAAAGAAGAAAAAAAAAAAAGCAAACGTGAACTCTCTCACCTAAACCCTAAGGCCTTCCGGTTGCAACTTTCTTCTCATCCGGCGGCGCCCGGACGTCTAGCCTGGCCTCCAAACTTTCCGTTGTCATGCGGTTTGCTGCCGGACGGGCAAACTACTGCCCATGGGACACCGTCAGGGATTCTCTTTGGTGTTTTGTCAATTTGGCTTGGCTGGGATGGTGGAGACGGTGGTGGTGGGGCTGTCCGGGTCGGTATTCGTTCCCGCTGCTGGTTTTCTTGGATCGTCGGCGTCATGGAACTCGATTTGCAAGGCTGGATCTTGGACCGACGGCGTTGGGCCGAGGAGTTGGAACCCAGATTGGGGATGTTTTGTTCACTTTGATGCAGGTCGGCGGTGTGGCTCGGAGCGATTGGGTCGCTGCCATGGCAGTGTGGCTCTTGACGACGTGGGTCGGCGGAATGGATTGGACGGAACTCTGCCGGAAAGGGCCGTACGACGGGGTGCTGGAGAAGAAGGCGGACTCGGCCCGAATCAGGCTTCTGTGCCGGGAGATCTCCTTGGTATGCCCTATTGGGCTTATTTGTTGGGCTAAGGTTCTACCGTAGTCCATCAGCTTCTATTTGGGCTAGGGTTTGGCTCTTGGCCCATACCTATGTTTTTAGCTTTTGTCTAATTACAATAATTGTCCTTGTATTAGGAACCAAACGAGTGTAGTTTTGGCTTGTCTATTTGCTATGTTTTTTTCATAGCTTATAGGCTTGCTTTTATAGTGAGCGATAAGTTCAAATATAGTTGGTCTATTCTATGTACTACTGTGGCTCCTCCACGAAGCCTTGTTCTGGCCATTTTATGTGTCAGCGGGTGAGTATATAATGACCTTCTTGGCATGCGCTATTATCAATGGAATTACTATTATTCAAAAAAAAATAAAAATAAAAAGCGGAATGCTTGAAGCCCAGGTTTAAGTGGCGCAATCCAGGCGCTTGAGTTGAGAGAGTGATAGGGTAGCTTATGCAGTCCAACGAGTTGTGTTCACTATAGGGGTGGAATTGGAAATTTGATTTGAAATTTTGAAAGTGGGTCGAGGTTACTGAGTTTTGGGCCTTTTGACCCTTCAGGGTTGGGCTTTCAGCTGCAGAAGAAGAATTACAGAAAGAAATACCGTGCCAGGGGAGTGGTAAACTGATAATACTCGACTGTGATTTTTGTTACTCTCTTTGTAAAGATAGCTACTTTCAACTCCGAGGGTGGTTGTCTTTCATTTTCAGAACAAAATGGGAGAGAGTGATGAAAGCTTACAGATTTTGATGTCTGTAACTATATATATATATATATATATATATATATAGCCGTTCGAGAGCGGACGTCCGCAACCTAGAAAAAGTATGGACGTCGCTCCTCCGACCTCGATCGAGCGGCGACGGCGCGGCGCGGCTTGCATGAGGGACGCTGGGGGTCGTGCGGAGGGGTCTGCGGTCCGGTGGAGTCGCCGGCGATGGTTCTGCGGTGCTGCACAGAACCTACAACTACAGGTGAGGTGGATGCCCAGAAACCGGCAAGCCCGACCTCGAATGCCGCCCAGAAGAGGTCTGGGACGCCTCCGGCCACCCTCCGGCCAGCCCCGCGCCGCCTGCTGCATCGATGTCCGCACTTTAGCGAAAGTGCGGATGTCCGCTCCTGATCGGGCCTATATATATATAGCATTGTCCAAGAATGAATTTAGAATACTAATAAACCAAACGAGCTACTTAGCCTTATGGAGAATGAACCAGCTCCGATCCTTCATGACCAAAATGCCCCTCTCTGCTTATGCATACGAGGTGCTACAATACCCATTGTAACTTGGAGACCTTATGTTATTGCTTTTAATTTGCACTTCATAGTGACATTAAAACTCGGAATCAATAGCTCTAAAACTTCAAAAGCGAGGTACTTTGTTCTGATTAGGGACTTGTTAATTACACTTGACCTAGAAACTATATATATAAACGAACCAAGGTTCTTGTTCAAGAATTAATCTAGCTAGAATAATACTTAAAAAGCCTAACTTAGCCAGCTAGTTACCTGCCACCTAGAGCACAAACTGGTGCAGGTAGCCGATCCCTCATGACCCTACTGATGACCTTTTGGAACTTCTGGCTAGCACTACCCTGATTAGTAGCCAACTTAAGGAGAGAACTTCTTTTTCGGTTGCCTGCGGCGATGGATTTCTTTTTCTATGGAAGATACTGCAAACTCCTCTAACAGAGACTGGTCGAATTCCTTTGGATCCTTGTTCTTGGTGAAATTCCACCAGTACTTAATGGCTACACTCTTCAAGTCGTCCGCGCTCAGCTCAAAGACTTCAACTTTCGTGACAGGCTTAACCATTCTGGTCGAGATTGGTGAGTCGTGGGAAGAGCTAAACTTTGATACCCAATTGAGAAGCTCTTCTGATCCATAGAAGTCCCCTTTCTCAAGAAACCTGGAACCAATTTTTCCACCTTTACCATTGGTCCTGTAGGTATGTACTGTGCCATGTGTGATGAAAATCATCTTATGGAGTGGCTCTCCCTCTTGAATAATGCAACTGTCCACAGTATAGTCCACCAGCTCGAGGTGCTCACAGATTGCTTTCAGCAGTCTTACCCCCATAGTTTGAAGCATTGGCACCTAAGTTCAAGAAAAATTTTAGTTGTTAACTACTTAACTATGGCTAGGCTATAAGCTTATAGTCTCTCCACTATTAAATTCACAAAGCAAATTAATGCTTACTTTCTTGAGTGTAGCCAACCGAAGATAGCGCATGATATATTTACTATGTGCTGAAGGAAGAACAGAGAGGATGTTCTCAACTTGAACATCATTGTTCTGTTCAAGTTTTTGTTGTATGAATTGCATTATCACTACCTCAAATTGCTAGGCCGTCCCTTTCTAGATAGCCACAAATCAACCTCTAAATTTTTCGTTAACATCTTCCGTCTAATCTTCTCTGATCTTGCAGTTGCAAACTGCAAATATGTCTACAATATTCCACAACAAAAGTAAAGTAGCATAGGTTTAGTTCATTAAATGTAGTACTAAAATGCATTTCTATGTACTATACTACTATCTGAGCATTAAGATATCATTAACTAGACCACAACCTGCAGACTTCCGATGAGATATATAAACAGTAGCATGCCTACAATGGAAATAAACACGGCAAAGAGGTTTTCCCATGCATAGGTACTTGTTTGGAGGTTTTGACTAAGAGAGCTGCACAATTAATAACAAATGCAGCAATTAGTATATAAGAACGTCTCATGGGTCATGAAGATATGTAAACAAAGCACAGTACAAGTAATATTATCAAACCTCAGATTTCGCAGCCCCCACGAGAAACAGTTCAAGAATTTTTGAGGAAAATCAGTCGACTGCACTAGGCGGTAGTCAAGCGCATCAGCAAATATACCAAAATTAAAGTGCTTTCCTTTCCTTTCGTCCGGTGGGTTTATCGGACATTCTTTGTCTAACGATGGGATAGTTCTCAATCCATTTCGTCGTTCACTACAACTAAAGGTACTAGGTTGACATCCCTTGTGACGTTGGCAAACAGAATGCCAACAATCCATCTCTCGTTGAGTGGCAAAAAAAGTACCAAAGAGCTCCGAGTACCTAAAAATCAAAAAGTTACTTAACAATTGAACTGCAAAGACATTTGCATGTATATGGAAAATATGAAAGAAATATAACTAGCTAGGATCATTAATTAAGAAAAATTAGGGCTTACATGACTTGCAAGGATGTATAGAAAGAAATTGAAAACACCTTTAGTCCACATGCTTGCTTTATTAAGAGTTTTCTGACGTTCTCTGCACAATAAGTAAACGGGAAGCAAATTGGAACAAAATAAGAAAGTCGAAAAGCCTCCATTCTATCGAACATCCCGGACCCTTCATCTTCGGAAAGAAAACGAACATTCCCACCTACAAATGGCAAGCATAGGTTCAAGCAACTAGAAAGAGAGGGAAACTAAGCAATATTACTCCATAAAAGACTTCTCTTCATTACCTGGGGTATGGGAAGAATAGCTAAAATGTCAATCAGGATGTATGATCTATTAACTTTCTCCCAAGCCCTCTTAGCTATTGCAAAAACAGTCTCAACTGTTATATTCCCCTTCGAATTAGGAGCTTCGAATTCCGCTTGTGTTTTGGTCTCCCCAGAAGCCTTGGATGACTTGGTTTGAGGTATACTAATCAAAATTCGCATAATAATGTCCCCAATGTAGAAGTGATCTGTGAGTAACCTCAAGACAAGGGCTATGGCCTTCAACCTTGTGTCAAAATATACACACCTTCTTCTTCCCGTTTATGACTGGAGTGTAGAAGAACAAAGGATCAAAGGAGACAGCAAACACACAAGATGCTACAAATATGTTGTTCCACATCGGAAGGAACTTCCCTTTTAGATTGAATATTTTGTTAAAGGAGAACAAAATGACACAATGAACAACAAGTTGAACTCGTCAGTAAATTGAGTACATTATTTGATACAGTGATCTACAAGAAGTAAAATGCAAAATCTTCAAGTCAGGTGAAGAACTGACCTCTGAGATTTCTCTTCTTCCGTGTGCTCTACATTTAAAGCTATTTCAGGGTTAGCCATAACTCAAAACGTTTTGAAGCGGTTTTCTTTAACGATCCTCAATTTTGCAGCAACTGAATCGCCTTGGAAACAAAGATTGAGAAACAACTATACTCGATCAAGTATAAGTGTGAATCAATAGCGCCACATTTTATACATTGACATGCACATTTAATTTGTTAGATATAAGCTCAGAATTCACTTCATTTGATAAAGTTTTCTTTTTAATATCATTGATTCCTTTCATTTTGTTTTTGGTGAGTGATGAGTGCTTCATACAGTGAAGTAGTACGAGTTGTCAGACCAATAAAAATGCAAAATTAAAGGAAGAAGACAGGTCCTCCCACGTATCGTCAGACCCGGCCCTGCTTGACATTATTTGACCCAGGTCACGAGGAATGTCAAAATCCTGGCCCAGAATGTGACCCACGATGGCTGGTTGCCAGCTCGGCCCAACCCACAACGTCGGTGACGTCAGGCGCTGGTCTGGAAAGGGTGACGCTTGTAGGCTCGAGCGTGGATATCAATTTCTTGTCGTGTAGCGGGAAAACAGGTCTGGCGCGTCCTGGACATCAATTCGTCGCGTAGAGACATTAAATGGGAGGGAAAGGGTACACGTGCAAGGTAGCTGAAGGTTCTTTTGGAAATTTGAAACCAATGGTCATTTAATCTGGACCGTTGAGTTTCAATTAGTCAAGAGATCTGACGGCAGCCAATCAACCTCTGTGTGTGGGTGTATATATAAAGCTAACAAAACGGTAACAAAGAAATTGTAAAAAAATCTAAAAATTTCCTTATAAATATACCTACAATTTATTTTACCTCTCACACTCAAAAAATTATATCTTTCATAGTTATACAAAGTTTTTCTTCCTCCTCCTATAGCTCATTAGCTCTCATATGAAGCACATTGAAATATATTTGATTTCCATCATTACCATTTATTTACATCTAATATATTTTAATTTTATAATAAATAAATTAATAAAAATTCAATGAAATAGTAACTGGCTGGTTAAAAAACATAACAGGTGGAAACACATGTCCAGTGGCAATGAACATTGTTTTGACCCAGTGACCCTGACCTATTGACTCAACAGGTGACCTTGCTCTAAAAATTACGAGTTGGAAAAAAATTAACTTTATGATACATGTGAAATTGGCTTTTGTCTAGTATAGGAAAAGTCACGTCAAGATATTTATGTCTAATTAGTTTTGAGTTTAAACATATTTTTCATCTAATTTTTATTGTTTATTTTTGTATATAAAGCAATGCATGTCCTGTCATGAATGTATATAAAGCAATGCATGTCCTGTCATTAAAATGATAATGGTAATTAACAAACCTCATGATACAAGAAGGAGAGAGAGAGTTTATCAGAGACAACCTAGCAGAACGCTCTGCTAGGGTTTGTGGTGCGGCGGCCCTTCTTGGCTGTCGTGACCTATACCTACTCCATTCATGGAGGAAATTTCAGGCTTTTGCCACTTCATCTTCGTCTTCCTTGTCTTCAGAGGCAGTGCGTCTGTGGTGCGGAGTTTGGGCGCTGCTGAGGCTGTGTCGGTGGGCCAATTTGCTGTTGGTACACCATCGAAGGGAGGCGGTGATTACTGGGAGGAGTGGGATCCGGGTAGCAGTACCGGTGATCTAAGGGTTTTGGGGCAGGGTCTCGCTGCAGATATGGTGGTGATGGGTGCTTGGTCGGATCGATGGTTGAAGGATAAGGGCGGTGGGAACCAGGTTTCTTCTTCTACCGGTGGGTTTGGATCTTCATCTACGTGGGATTACGACGCTACCGGGACGGGGCTGAAGAACGTCGGATTCTGGTGCGAGGCGAGGGGATTGGGTTCTGATGGTGATGGCCGTGCGGTGGTGTTGGCTTGTTGGGACTTCGATGGAGGCGTTTTGTTCATCGGCGATGGTTATCGCAGTTTGGCAGTCTCTTCCATTGCAGGTCATAGGGCCGCGTCCGACGGTGCTGCTGTCCAGATCGCTGGCACTAGGATCCGGATATGGGATCCAGGTGGGCTTGGCAAATGGAGCCGGATCTGGGATCCGGGTGGAGTTTGGTTTTGGCCTGCGGCCCACAATCTTTGTTGGGCTTTTTATGATTTGCTAGAATGGATTAGGGCTCCTATGCTTTACTGGTATTGGATCCAGGACCCAATTCTATGGTATTTGTTCGTGAAAGATCGTCTGCCAACATGGCCATGTTCTGACACCCTTGGCCGGCTTCGATCTTTAGGTGGGAGAGTGCCTTCATTCCGGCGCCAAGTTGATTTTTGTCAATTTGTGCGTTGGAGTTCGATGGGTAGTCAAACCACCGACTACTCAATTCACTACACAGCTGCAATCCGTAGTGTAAAATCAGTACTGCGTTTCGATGCTGCTGCTCTTAAATTTAATTATTTGTATTTCAGATGCAATTTTTGCATCTTTTACTTTCGCATTGTTTATTTTCTTTTTTATGCCTTTTGGCATGGTATCGTTGCAATCTCTCAATTTCAATAAAGGGCTGGCCTCATTTTACTCAAAAAAAAAAAAAAAAAACAAACCTCATGATACACCAGCAACCTAATACAAAGTTTCTATTGCATTTATTGTAGTAGTTAGAGAAAAACACACTCGGACCTAGCGTGCTCTGCTAGGGTTTGGTAGACGGGTTGACCTTTCTACTATACCTGGTCGTCGTTTGATGGCTGCTTTGAAGTCAGTCCAACTGGCTTTGCTTCTTGTCACCTTCTTCTTGGTCTTTGTTGATGGAGAGGTTATGGGGGTGGATTTTGTTCGTTCTGCAGGTGTGAGAGGAGTCTCGGATTGTATCTGGGATAGGGAGATTGATGGCTTTCGATTATGGGAGCATGATGGATGTCGATCGGTGCTTGCTGATTCCCAGGCTGTGCGGGTAGGAGATATGGCGGCGGGGTCCACGGCGCCAGGATTTCTTTCATTGAAGACTCGGACCGATGGGATCGGGTACCCAATCTTTGGATGCTCTTTTCTTCGGTGGCGGCGGTTATTGAAGGTGGAATGGGATGAATTTGACGTTGGTGGTGGAGTGATTGTTCGTTTGCCATGGCCGGAATTACAACCGATCTTGTCTTACTTTGGAATGGATGGTACTGGCTGCTGGAACGCTGATTGTTCTAAATGCGGCAGTATAAGGGGCATTTGGGGTGAATGCAGTGGCTTTGGTGGCAGCGTTCATGGCTGGAGCGGCGGCAAGGAAGTTTTTTTCCCTACTCAGGTCGAAGCTTGGAGTAGCTGGGCCGTTTGGGCCTTGTATTGGCTTGTGGGCTGTAGCTCTGGGTTCTCTACTCTAGTTACCCTTGTGTTATGGGGCTGGATGGTTTGGGTCTTTAAGGCCCATAGTGCTGTTTAATTTTTGTTTGGGTCACAAAAACCAGTGCCTTAGTTGTTTCCCATTTATGTCTGCTTCGAGGTTTCTTGATTTTTTAGAATAATGGTGCGTGGATTTCCTAAAAGGTGGGTGTACTCGGGATTTTTTGGGATTTTATCCTTCTAGAATAGGGTTTCATGAGGTTCTAAGGAACGATTGCTTTCTGTCGACCCCATAGGGATGTTTCGTTTTTGTACTGCTTGCTAAATCTAATGAAAGGGCTGACCTATTTTCTTTCAAAAAAAAAGTTTCTATTGCATTTGACAAGTCAATTAGACTTATGGTCAACCCTAAATAGTAGTTTTCGACATGTACGCTACTCGTCCAAACTCTTTATATTTCCACTACGTAGTTCCTCTATCATTATCCGAGACAATATTTATTTTCTAAACTATTATTTCAAGAACATCTCCGTTCAAAATCAACTTGGCCATCCAAATGAACTGTCCTTTTGTTTTCATGTACAACGTATAACCGTATTGAATAGCATGTGCTTCATAATTGGCATAGTTGTTTTACTTTGTCCTAGTTGCCTTGGGAAGCACCAAGCGAGGACTTGGGGGAAGGTACAGGGTCCCTGATCAGAACTTTGCCTACTCTTTGCCAGTTTTTACTACCCTGACCAGTAGCCAACTGGGGACCTTCCTTGTTCTTTGCTTGATTAATGCGACGAACTCGTTTTTCTATGGCAGAAGTTGCAAACTCCTCCAACTGCTTCAATTGATCCAAGTTGCCAAAGTATGCAGAGAGTTCCTTGTCCTTGGTGAAATGCCACCAGAATTTAGTGACCACACTCTTCAAGTCATTGGCCATCAGTTCAAAGACTTCAACATCGGTTATGGACCTGGCATTCCTAGTCGAGTTGGGAAAATCAGAGTTGGTAAAGTTTGAAGCCCAATTTAGAAGCTCTCCTCCATATAATTCACCTTTCACAAGAAGCTTAGAACCGCTTTTACCATTTGTTCTGTAGGTTCGTACAATGCCTTGCCTTACCAAAATCAGCCGATCAAGTTTATCCCCTTCCCGAATAAAGCATCTATCCACACTATACTCTCTTGGCTGGAGGTGGTCACAGATTGCTTTCAACAGCTTTTCATCCATAGTGTTGAGAATTGGAACCTATATACATTTAGCGTTAGACAAAAATCTAGTAATGGACATTGGCCAGGCTATAATGGAGAACTTTGAAAATCATGAATGAATCATAAATCATAATACAAACGACTCACTTTCTTGAGGGTAGCCAAACGAAGATAGCGCTTGATAAAGTTACTTTGTCCCGAGGGAAGAACAGAGAGGATTTCATCTACCCGAACTTCTTTATTTTCTTCGATCCTCCGTCCCACAGTTAGTATTGGAGTTTAGCATATTACCAGCAATTAGTTTGGCATATTGCCAGCAATTGTTTTTTGTCTGTTGTTCTCTTCTTTTTCACTTTCTTTTTGCTGTCTCTTCTTTTCCTTCTTTTCCGTTTTTTTTTTGTCTTTCTCCTTTTTCCTTTTGCTGTTCCCCTTTAACCTTTTGTTGTCTTCCTTTTCCCTTCCCTTCCGTTTATATGTTTTCTCCTTGTAAAAGATCATGTTAATTGAATCATATCAAAAAGAAGAAAAGCTTGCTCCATCAGATATGTTTTTCAACAGTTAGCATGATCACTTCCTTCAAACTCTTAGGGAGGCCTTTTCTAAATAGCCACAAATCTATTTCTAGACTTTTTGTTTCCATTTTCCGCCTAATCTTTTCTGATCTTGTAGTTGACAACTGCAAATATGTCTATACATTCCACAACAACTGGATATCAGCATTACAGTTGTAAGAACAAAATATACATATATATGTATACAACTATACATATACATACGCAATACCAACCTGCAAATTTCCAATGAGATATAGAAATAGTAGTAATCCTATTATAGAAATATAAACTGCAAATAGGTTTTCCCAAGCGTAGGTACTGGTCTGGAGATTTTGACCAAGAGAACTGCAGAAGTGAAATAGGGCAATCAACACATAAGTAAACTGATTAAGAAAGTTATACTGAATTCATTTCTTTATAAATTCTTTGGTATCAACATAAGTAAGCAGAGCACAGCTAAAATAAATAAGACAGAAAATTGCAAGATCAAACTGACAATGTAGGTGCAAACCTCAAATTTTGCAGCCCCCACCAGAAACAGTTCAAGAATTTTGCTGCAAAATCTGTTGACCCTAACATGCCAGATTGAAGGGCATCAAGAAATATACCAAAATCAAAGAGTGTCTTGTTTGGAGAATCTACAGGGCATAAATTATTTAGTAATGTGACATTTCTGAACGTGCGAGTGTCGTTACAGTCAAAATTACTAGGTTCACATCCATTTTCTCTTTGGCAAGCATATTGCCAGCAAGCTGTCTCTCGCTGAATGGAGAAAAAGTACCAAAGAGCTCCAAGGACCTAAAGGAGCAAGAAGTTAGTTTATGATGGAAATGCAGAAAACATATCCATGACTAGCTAGGAATAAGAATAATGCAGATCTCGTTGAGCAGTTAGGCTAGATATTTAAGATGAGTTTGAAACTTACATGACTAGCCAGGATGTAGAGAAAGAAATTGAAAACGCTTTTAACCCATACCTGTCCTTTTAGTAGTCTTTTCGCATTTGTTACACAACAGGTAGATGCGAAGAACTCGTGGCACATATTGCAAAAGAACAAAAGCATTCAAAAACTTTCTTGTCCTCAAAGATCTCGAACCCTTCATTTTTGAAAAGAAAATGAAGAACACTACCTGAAACAGTTAACAAAGGTTTAAGCCAATTGTTAATTTTCAAGTGGTGACAAACATGTGTCTCAATAGATTAATATATTGATATACTATGCCAAATTTGTCAAAACAATGGCTCCAGAGAAATGTAATTACCTGTGGGATTGGAAGAACAGCTAAAATGTCAACTACAATGATGTAAGATTGCAAAACCTTCTTGGCTATTGGAAATGCCCTCTTAGCTATTTCCAGAACATCCAGAACTGATTTCTTTCTTTTAGAAGGAACTTCCTCACCTGTTTTATTTCCTTGGGAAACAACATTCTTAGTTGATGTCTTCACTTTCGATATAAGAATAATTTGTAAAACAAGGTCCCCCATATAGAATAGATCTGTTAATGACCTTAACACTAGAGCTATGGCCTTCAACCTGTTGTCCTACTTAAGGCACTTGACGTCTCTGTCGATGATCGGAATGTAAAAGAACAAAGGATCCAATGAGACTGCAAAAACACATGAGATTACAAATATCTTGTTCCACATTTGAAGGCATCGTCCTTGTGGATCAAGTATCTTTTTTATTCTTGGCCATTTTCTACGTGGTGGTTGATGTTCTCCATCTTGTCTTACAGACTTAATTTTAGCCAGTGATGATTTCCAAAGTCCTATATATATATATCTCTTTGCCAAAAAAAAAAAAAAAAAAAAAAAGTCCTATATATCTGAGAAAAAAAATGCAACAGATTCAACTGAGATGCGCGCTGTTAATCAAATGAACGACATAGAAGTTCTAGGCCTAGAACAAGTTTGAAACAATTCATATGCAATAATGATACTAGTGAAGTTAACAAAAACTAACCTCTCAGCTTTCTCTTCAGCAAAGGCGTAGCTACATACGGGCTCCGTTGGGCTACAGCCCACCTCAGATTTTGAAAAAACATAAATTTGTAGCTTAATTATGGTTTAACAGATTAAATATTAAAAATTAGCCCACCTCAAATTTCTAAACTTAGCCCATATGTTATTTATTTTCTTGTTTTAGTCATACATTAGTCTGCAATCACATGCTCTGCATGTGTACGAAATTTTTTTTTGTTTTGTTTTTTTTTAAAAGGTGGGTAGTTATTGCAGAAAAAGTAGATTCACTGGTAGTTATTGCAGAGAGAAAATAGTAGGAGAGAAAAGTGGGGGTTGTGGAATCATTTCTTTTTCATTTTCTTAATAAAAATCTATTTTATAATTGTCTTATTTATCCTTCTAATTTAATTTATTTACAAAGTTTTTTAATCTTTCAGGGTTAAATCTGTCAAAATTTTCAATTTTGGCTAACAAAACCTCTTATTTTAATAATAACTAGTTTGCAATCACATGCTCTGCATGTGTAAGAAAAATTTTAATTGTAAACAAAAAAAAAAGTTATCTGCAAAAGAAAATTGATTCAATGGGTAGTTATTGCAGAGAGAAAATAGTATGAGAGAAAAGTAGAGGTTGTGGGATAATTGATTTTCTTAATAAAATCTATTTTATAATTGTCATATTTACCCTTGTGATTTAATTTATTGTCAAATTTTTTTAATCTTTCAGGGTTAAATCTGTCAAAATTTTCAGTTTTGGCTAACAAAGCCTCTTTTCTTAATAATAGTATAGATATAGATATGTTATTTATTTGCTTGAAGTATTTGATTTTGTATTATGCTTTAAGAGGCATAGTCACATAAAAAATTTGTGTTTTTTTTTTTGGTAAATTAGGTCTGAAAAAGAGCTAACTGAGAATTATAATATATATTCAATAATTAAAGATTTTTGCTTCTATATATTCAAGGGCGCGGGGTACAATTTGAGTAGGTGTGTTCTTTTGTCTTAAACTTTTGTTATCAAATTTCTATCACACGTTATAATGTTGATTTTTTGGGTCACTTAGCTATTTGATTATTTAATATGTATTTAATATATAATGTAGTTTAATTTAAGAAAAGAATAAAACATATTACTTGTAAACCTTAAGAAAAAATAATAATTTGAAAGCATTAGTAAACTTTTAAGAAAATAATTTTTTTTTTAGCCCACCCTATTTTAAAATCCTAGCTCCGCCATTGCTCTTCAGGGTCCTCCACGACTAAAGTTACTTCCAAGCTGGTGTTAGCCATAACTCAACTGATCAAATTTAGTACACAACCAATTTAGGAGCTTCTCAAAATCACCAAAAAGTTAAGAATACAGATGACTGAAGCCGAAAATGAAACGACACAGCTCTCCAAGATTGAAACGAAACTTTGTGAAAGAAGTACTGATGCCAGGTTCTACATACTTATTATATACTATGCAGCAGGTCCATATTTTATGTGCAGTCAATTGGTATAGTAGATATAATTAAAGGTTTCATTTAGACAAGTTTTAATCATTTGCCAGCTTAAACTACACTTGTTTCTGATGGAAGACAAACAAAGAAGCATCGACATTGGGTGCTCTTATGAGTCTTATCTCTCCCTAGTTTTTCTCTAACAATTTGTTCATTATCAACCAATGCAATGTATTATAAAACTTGCAACTCTTCGTTTTCATTAACACCTTAAAAATGACCAGTTGATAAAAAATGATAACCCTCAGCTAACAATTTCGAAAAGTCTTCGCTTGCATTTGATAAAACTCATTCAAACTCGTCGACTTTTCGAAATTGTTAGCTGCTTTCATACTCCAGCATCTAAATTACAGGAAGCTTCATGTGTAGATTATGGATCTCATTTGGCTCATGAACATATAACTAATGGCATAAAGTAAGTTGCAGATCTTCAACTGTAAGATTTTGCTGAGAAAAGTCAAGTTCTTGTACATGATTGTTCATAGTGCGTAAGCGCGGAGGTCAGATTGAAACACAGACATGACGTTTCATAATGCAGACTCTCCAGTAGGAAGCCCAATGAAAACTTCAAAGACTGGACTCTCGGAGATTTAGATAGATAATTACAAGGTTTGAATGTTTGTGGGCTTCTATTTTGCCATTGACCCATAAGCTATATGTCGGTTGGAAAACAAATGCATGAAGCCCATGTTTACAATTACTCACCAAATGTTCTTATGCATAATATCTAAAATATTTTCTTGTTGTTTAATGCTAAATGCTAGGCATTAACCTAATTAGACAGTCGAACAAGCTCAAAGTTCATCGCTAGACGATCGGACAAGCCAATAGTTCGATCTCATAAGTGAAGTACTCCTTGCATGACACAGCCTTTGCCACCAATCAAGCCACTGATAAGGCTGTATATTCCTACTTTCATAACCAGCTGCAATCACGGAGTTTCAAAAAAGCTAGAATTGCAAGTCCTAGTACACAAGTCCACAACCACCCACTTTCCTCAAAAGAAAAAGAGCACTAGCAACAGAACTGTAGGATCCACATTCACATCTCCAGTAGCTCTAAATCAACACCTTCAAGTTTCATTTTCTTCTTTTCTAGGATTATATGTCCCAATTCAAGGTTGTTATGATGGGGTCTCTCCTTCCTTGCCAACTTAGTTTAATGTTTAGATTGCACGTTTAGTAATGAGTGCCTTCCAAGGGGCAAATGACTTATACACAGTACCATCCACTCCATCAGACATCTCTCATTACCATTGTACATGATTTGAGCGTGGTCTCAATACCCATGTGCTTCTCAAGTTTCAACCCACTAGCCAATTTAGCTAGCCATATCATGCTTTGCAGACTTCGTCTGTATTGGGATGTGTCCCTTGTATTGTTGTTTGGCTTTGAGCCTTGTTAATTGATGCAACCTTTTGACAAAAAAAAAAAAAATGGTTATGGATCCTAATCTTAAACTCTAATTTTATTTTACTCCTAATGAAAGTATCTTGAAATTAATAATCCTATCATTAACATAGATATCTTCCGTCAAATCTGTCAACTATGCTATAACAATACAGTGATACACCATATAGGAATTACACTTGTTCTTTTGGGGTGTTCACAATTCTCATGCACTTTTTCTTAGCACCCTACTAGAGTCTAAGCTAGTAATGAAGTTCCCTGGTACCAATTCATTACACTGGTTTATGTCCCACTCCTACTTAATACAAATTTAGCAAGCACAAGGAATGTGTGTATCGATTGATTGTTGGATAGCTACTGATGTAGAAATTTGAACCATTCAAACCATTTGGAGATTTGTGGAAACCATTCATTCCCCCAAAACACGAATGGTTGGAACTTCGAAGTTGAAGTCCAAACCCACAAATCCAATAGTTTGGAGCAATTCACCATCTACAGTCTATTATCTAACTGCCACCACTACAGCCCACGAGGGTTGGTTCAATTAGCAAGGATTAAATTGTGCGTTGAGCCCCAAGTCCCCCAACCGAGTTCTCTCAACTGAGTTCGACTCCCGCTATCAATAATTCCTCTCGGGTGGGTAACTAACTTAACAAATAATCTGGCTTAAGGAAATACGAGTGTGGATAGGATCTTTAGTTAGACTATCAGACTAATCCGTCAAATACAAGACGTTACGTTTTCAAATTGTAACGATCAAAAACAAAAACTCTATTTATAAGAAACATAAAATTTTGAGTAACAGAACATACATACTACGTCCCATCTAAAAACTTTTCGAAAATCAAGAGGGTTTTAACAACCGAAGCGAAAAGTTCAAATATTTACCCATCTTGGATGGACCCACCCTAAGACAAAGATAAAAGAGCAAATTAAGGAAGGTGAGACCCACCAAAGAGGCTAATGATAAAGAGAGAGAGAGAGAGAGAGGGAGAGAAGTAGAGAGAACTGGAGTGTGTTTTGAAGTGAAGAGTTCTCATTTTGCTGCCAAAAGTTGAGACTTTTGCCCTCTTTAGAAATCCAAAGAGCTCTCTCCTCAGATTCCCCGTGTCCGGTAGCCCACATAAACGTGCTCTGGTCTTCATGGATGTCCCTCCATGCCTTCTCTTTCTCTCTCACTCTCTTTAGAAGGTTGTCGTTTTCTTCTGTTTTAGTCAAGTCTCACACCAAACCATTTTGGTCACTGTCAAAGACTAGCCTATTTATGCCTTTGCCCTTCTTCTTCTTCTTCTTCTTCCTCATCATTTAGCTTCCAGATAATCCCAAGTTCCCACCTTTGAATTCAGATTGTGAAAGTGGGTTACTGGGTTTGGGGCCTTTTGACCTTCTGGGTTGTGCTTTCAGCTCCAGAAGAGCATTCACTGAAGGAAACACAGGTTAGTGATAACACCCAATTGTGATTTCTGTTGCTCTCTTTGTGAAGATAGCTGCTTTGAACTGAGAGTGTGGTTGTTTTTCATTTCAGCTTTAGAGATTTGGTGGTTTTGTTTAGGATTGGATTGGATTGTCATTGTCCTTTTGTGATTTTTTTTTGTGTTTTGTCTTTTCCTTTTCAGAACTTACTTTGTTTGAACAGAAAAAGAAAAGGAATAACCATAATTATCTGAGACTATAAAATAAAGGGTGCTTGAATTTTACAGCTTTTAGTGATGGTGAATGAGATTTCAATGTTTCCGAGTGTTTTAGAATATTGCTGTGTTGATTTTCCTGTCTCAAATGGTTGCTGAAATGTGGCAAAGCACTAACTTTATGTTGTTTCATTTTCTCATTCCTATCTATTTGTTTATCTCTGATAGTGGGCTGTTGTCTAATTAAAATAGTAGATTCAGGTATTTTATTAGTTGTTAAAGGAGAGTCTTCTGTCTTTCTCTCAGAGACACACTTGATGGTGTGATTAACGTATTTCAATTTAAAGTCTTTGGAATTGAAATGGGGTTTTTCATTTTGGGTGCATAGCTTCTCTCTCTTCATCTCTCACAGAGTCATACACGGGGTTTTTGTTTTTCTTCTTTGCAAGGAGTGGTTTAGCTTGAAGCTTTCGGGGTTTTGGATGCTGAATTTGACATTTTAACTTGGGAATCGGCTTGTTATGTCTTTTGAGGGTTACAAGCAGTACTGGAGGTGGTGATTCATAATGAGTACTATATCTGATGTTTTCCTGGTGTTTTCACAGTCTCATACTCTGCTTTGGAATTTGGAATTAACATTGTTGTCTCGATTGTTTGCAGCATAGGGAAATCTGAGTTCACTTTCTGAAGTGTTGGGATTCATGGGAACAATGGCTACGCCCATCCCTCGTGTTGCATCTAATTTTGATGAGGTTTCTATGCATCAGAGCTTGCTCTTCTCTGATAGTCTCAAGGTACTCTTTGTTTTCAAATTATATCAGTTGCTCCTTAGTTCTGCAAGTTAGGTGAAATCCCTATGGGCGTTTATAGTCTCATGAATAATGAACTGTTTGGTCTTTTGTATCCCTCGGTCAAAAATATCAAAATTTAAGGGCATTATGAATTCTATTAGATAGCTCTTTTTGTTAGTGTTGATCCCATGTAAGAGAGGTTTACAAACTGAAAAGTTCTGTGAGTTACTTCCATTTCAGGATTTGAAGAATTTGAGATCACAATTATACTCAGCAGCAGAGTACTTTGAACTTTCTTATACAAATGATGACCAAAAGCATATGTGAGTTATTCTGATTCATGGCTGCTAGAGTTTTTCAAGGTTCTTTCTTTGGAAACCTGATTAGAAAATGACAAAAAGACAAAAATCCTATTCTTTTGCAGAGTGGTAGAAACATTGAAAGATTATGCCATTAAAGCTCTTGTGAATACAGTGGACCATTTGGGTTCTGTGACATATAAGGTCAATGACCTCTTGGATGAAAAAGTGGATGAAGTTTCTGGCACAGAATTTCGGGTTTCTTGCATTGAACAGGTATGGTTAACTTTTAAAGTAAGAAATTTCAATCATTAGATATACATTTCGAATTCAATTATAAAAGAAACTGTGAACAAGTTTGTATAATTATTGTTGCTATTTAAAGATCAAAAATGGCCTTTTTGGGCTGTTTTGGATTGGTTTTGCATCTTACCTGCTTCAACTGCTGATCGAGTATATTGCAACTCCTACTATGGGTTTAAAGCTCTTTTTAATGATACTCATCAGACGATCTTTTCCCTGATCTCGATTTTACTCATTCTTTGGTGGGAATTGCTTACTTGGTTCACTTGACATCATTATGTTAATAATTGCATCATCTGAATATGTAGCAATCTGTTTCAATCACAAGAAACCAATACTTGTGTAGGTGTTGACTATTTCCTTTTCTTTTCCTTTCTTTTATTTGGTATGCTAGAGGCTGAGGACATGTCAAGAATATATTGATCATGAGGGTCTTTCCCAACAGTCATCAGTGATAGATACTCCCAAATACCACAAGCGGTACATCTTGCCAGGCAATACTTCACTATCCTCTCAATTTAACTTCTGATACTTTCGACAGTCTCCATTTTGTAATTTTTGTCCTTGGAATTGTTGACAAGGATGAATAGTATTCTTACGACTCAAATTCTTGTTCAGTTGGTGAGACCATGCGTGGAGCCAACAAAGCTAAATCTAAATACAAAGGATGCAACTTAGATGATGAAGATGAATGGCATCAATTTCGGAATGGTATTATGCTTTATCTTCTGTTTTGTTTCATTGCAAAATGCATATAACTTAGCTAAGGGATTAACTTAGCTTTGGTTTTTTCTGGAATTCTGATTGGATTTTGCAAAGCTGTTCGTGCTACAATTAGAGAAACCCCACCAACTACAGTCAGGTAAATGTTCATGTGGAATCTAGTTTTGAATCAGGTCTGTAAGAGGATCATTATAAATTTAGTCATGTTATGTGCAGTAGAGGGCGGTCTTCATCTCCACAACCTCAAAGACCTGCAGTTTTTTCATTTACATCTACCATGCCCAAGAAAGAATTAGGTGAGTGTACATCTTGGCATGATGACATTTACACCTTTATAGTGATTTCCTAGCTGACAATCTGATTATGATGATGGTTACTATCGACAGATAAGCGAACAGTTTCACCTCATCGGTTTCCGCTTTTACGGTCTGGATCTCTTGCAAGTAGGCCGACAACTCCAAGCAAAAGTCAGTCAACTACCCCAAACTCAAGTAGACCGACGACTCCAAATCTTTCTAATGCAAGACGGCGGGTGAGTATTGTTTTCACCTAAGCAGAATAGTTGCTGGAAATTGTTAACCAAGTGTGGAAGTTATCTATTTGATTTACCCTCCCCTTTTATTCTTATACTTATAAACTGATTGTTTATGTATATACCAGTACCCTTCAGAGCCTCGAAAATCAGCTTCAATGCGGCTACCGGCTGAAAGAGATCATGGCAGAGAGGTTGAACAATACCCCAGCAAAAGTAAACGCCTCCTCAAAGCCTTGCTTAGCCGGCGCAAGTCAAAGAAAGATGACATGTTATACACTTATTTGGATGAATACTGAGAGAATGGTCAATGGAAGCAGAAAATTACTGCATAATTTGCTTTCAGCTGTGCCTTTTGCTTAATACAGATGTATTGCCTTTTCTTTTCAAAGTTTGCTGCTTTTTATAGAGAAATGTATGTACCGACTTTTTATAAACATCATATATCAATTGTTATATAGTACCATTTCAGAAGTTTAGAGTCAATTTTATGACAAGACTTTGGCCATTACAGATTACGATGACAAAAGTAACTCTTAAATCCTTATATTGCCTATTCCATGTCATTTTAAATGGTCGAATCTGTTGGCAGCATCAGTCTATATTTGCCAGCTACTTGCAATAATTAAGGTTAAGACTTAAAAATGATAGGAGTGTCCATAAGATCTCGCTGCCGAGGACAGCACTGAAATAACTAGTAAAACATCCTCAACACAAACCATGCTTTCAAAAGTTCCAGGAGCACTAATTTTTCAAAGCATGGCTTGTAGTTAGGGCACCAATTAGTGACAAAATGGATCAAACACTGCAGTTCATGAAAATAGCGGACACAGTTCCATCACTTTTGGTATATTTATGAGACTTAAATCGACCCACACCGACTTATGCCCACCTCTACTGGAAACGGCTGTGCCAGTGGCACCACCTGTTCCGCCGCCTCAACTTGAGAAGCATTGTAGTCGAAAGGCCACAAAAATTCGCATTTAGTTACTATGTTTCTCAAGTCCTTGGCCATGAGAACAAACGCCTCTACGTTTGTGTGACACCGGACATTTGCGTCCGAGGAAGGAAGTGCCGCAAGAGATGATGATGCAAAATGCAGAAGCGCGTGTCCATAAGAATCACCCTTCTTGAGGAAGTTGGTATCCATGGATGGAGAAGTAGCCGGTTCTGTTGCTTTTCCAAAATGACCACTCTCAGTAGCAGTCGTGTAAGTCCACATAAACCCTTCTGTAATGAATACCATTCGATCAAGTGGTTCTCCCATCTGAAAAACCAGGGTATCCTCTGGGTAATTCACCGGCTTCAGATAGTCGCACATCATTTTCAAAACTTTTTCATCCATCTGGCTAAGCATTGGTACCTAAATATGTATATAGACCACTAATTAATAAGCTTACAATAATAGACAACACACACAAAGAAGGGTGCGTACTGTGATGAGGAACATACTTTTCTTAGCGCACTCATGCAAAGAACGCGCTTTAGAGCTTTCTTGGTATACCAGGGAAGAACAGAGAATACATTCTCCACATCTGCATTTATGTCCTCGTCCAATTTTTTCTTGATGTTTTTCATGATCTCTTCCTTCATGTCATCTTGGAGGCCATTTTTTTCCATCCACTTTTCTTTATCGTACTTTATGATCTGAATCTTCTCTCTTACCTCCTCCGCTCTCATCTCCTCCGCTTCCTTATACTTCTCTATATACTTCTGTTTCCCGACATGCAATATTGAGCTTTAGTTCTACCGTCACTTAAGAGCAGAAAAAAAAAAAAAAAAGGGAGATGATATATACGCTCCCCGTTTTTCTAAAATTGTTATTTACACTCATTTTTCTGTTCTAATTTAAACAAAAAGAGAGTGTGACTAATAACTTTTTACAAATATAAGCGTGAATATCAGCTCCTATCAAATTTCATATATTTTGAATAGAAGATTTGCGGAAGAAAATAATATTATTTACTTGATGCATATACAATATTTCAATTAAGGGTATGAAGGTAAACTAGTAATTTTGTGAAACAACTGATACGTATTTAATTGATTACTATAACGGAATACCGGTGAAAGTATCACGTTACTACAAAATTTTGAGACCAAGTATCTTACTGATCAACCACTGCAAGTGGCCTAGTGGTTCTTGCCTAGTTGGGTGTGCTCCCCGACCTAGGTTCGAACCCCGAAGCTGTCAAAGTGGCCAGACACTGTGATGCAAAGCACAGTTAGAGCATTTCACATGCGCCGAAGGGGTTTATCTTGGGCCTAGAAAGCCTTTGGGTTCCCCTTGACAAAGTCAAAAAAGTATCTTACTGATCATTTTTAATTATTGAGTATCAAACCGATTGGAATGAAAAAGTTCTGACTTTGTTGGTATAAAATCATTACTAACCTGCACTTTTTTTTTTTTTTAATTAATTGAGATTATTAAAATTCACTAGCCAAAGGCTACAATCTACGTACACTTAAACAAGAATTCCAGCCAGAAAATTCAGAAAAATCTCCCCAAGCAAATGCAAATCATTCAAGTCTAAAAGACGCCTGCATTTAAGCGAACCTAAACATGCAAGAACAACCTCAATTCCTAAGGAAAAAAATATTTAATTAACCCTTACTTGCCAAGCACTCAATTGTGATACAGGTAAAAAACTAGAAACTGCTTGGAAAGCTAATAGAAGCCCTCCCTACTCACAGGGATGAAATCAGCTGTCCCCATTATTCTATCTCAATTCTGTCCCCTCAACATGATTGGTCCACAAAGATTAAAAAAATATTTTCTTAATATTTTGTTCTATTTTTTAATCTTTGTGGACCAATTATGTTGAGTGGACAGAATTGAGACACAGAAATCTGGGACAGCTGATTTCATCCCCTACTCACAAGGGCTTGAAACCCTAAAAAACATTATAATTTATAAACAATAACAAGCTCCTTCCCAAGGACTTTCTCCTTCATTTTAAGCCTGAAGATGCAGTGAAAAAGAAGAAAAAGCCTAACCTGCACATTATTTCCGATGAGATATATAAATAATATCAAGCCAGTGATGGAAACAAGAATGGCAAAGCAGTTCTCCCACAAATAATTACTTGTTTCGAGATTAGTGGCAAAATTACTGCAAAAAAATAATTATATGCATTAGGTCATATTTATATATGTTGTAATACTCTGATTGCTTTGCCAGATCTGCTATATATATATATGTTTATGTTGTACTATGTCTTGCCCATAAACCAGGGCCGTATTAATGTATGAACTCTTTACATCAAAAAAAAAAAAAAAAGGTAAATAATATATCAAAATAATATATACTTTATCTAAGAGAAGAAAATTTATCTGCCATAACAAACCTTTTTACACAAATACTCTTCATATATTAAAATACTTCAAAGAATAGTTTAGAAGGAAAAAAAGTTAACTTTTTTTTTTTTTGGCATTGAACAAAGCAAAGAAACAACCGAACAAAAACGAAAACAAGCTAAACAACACAGGAAACTTAAAACTCCAGCAGAGACTTCAAGGGGGAGGACCCGCTGCATCAAAGAGGAGAATTCGCATTAGGGAGGGGGGAGGATTGGACACCCAGTCATCCGTGCACACCCTGCGAGATGCCAAAGCCGCAATAGAGTCCGCAGCACAATTAGCATGTCTACTGGTCCAAAGCCAGTTAACGCGATCGAAGAGGCCAGCCATAGCTCGAATCCGAGAGACGATTTGAGTGGCAGACCAATCAATCGAAGATAGAGGATTTAACAAATGTGAAATCAAAACCAAGGAGTCTGATTCCAACTGAAAAGAAGAAAGGGAGAGGGATGAGGCAAGAGAGAGACCAAGGACAATAGCCATGGCTTCTGCTGCCAGAGAGGACATCGCATGTGATGATTTGGCTAACCCCCCAAGAACAGCACCCTTAGAATCACGAATCAGGGTACCCAGGCCACAAGATAAGGAATCCGCATTCCAAGCCGCATCAGTGTTTATCTTGAACATACCAACAGGAGGGGGTTTCCAAATTGCCGAAACAGATGATTCAGAGAAGGAGGATCTCACATCTCCACGATTAGAGAGGCATTTGGGGATCGATAGAAATTCCATGGAAGCAGAGAAAGCTCTAGAAGCAGTGAGAATAGAATCCGGAGTATCATGGTTGAAAACACAATTGCACCTATGTTTCCAAATGGACCACAGTAAGAACAACACATGAGTTTGGGAAACCCGATCAGGCAGAGATGATGACGAATCCGGGGAGAAGATCGCGGAAATCCAAATATCAAGAGATGTTACGGCTTGGGGGTCAATCCTGTAAGAGAGGGGATGGCAGAACCACGTTCTTCTTGCCCAAGGGCATAATAAGAGAACATGTTCAATTGTTTCAGGATGAGCCTCACAGAAGGTACAGAGTGGGGAAGATGCAAGGTGCCTTTGATATCTGTTGTGGTTTGTTGCTAAGGCACCAGACAGAGCTCGCCAAAGGAAGTGTTTGATTCTTGGTGTAACCTTAAGATTCCAGAGCCAATTCCAAGTGCTTGAGGGGATTGAGTGCGACCTGTGAGGATGAACAACAAGTGGGGGCATGGAGTCTTTGATTTTTGCTTCATAACCCGTCCTAACGGAGTAAATGCCCGTTGAGGTTGCCGGCCAAAGAATAGAGTCTTCATCTTCCGGATTTCCGAAAGGGGTAGCTTTAATAGCTCTGATAGCCTCCACTGAGAGGAAAGGAGAGACCACATCCAGATTCCACGTGTGATTCAGAGAGTCGACAAAAATACTGACCGGGGTTTCCGGGGTGTTGAGAGGCATAAAATCTTTCAAATTGCAAGACGGTAGTCGGGGGATCCAATTGTCTCTCCAGAAATCAATAGAAAGACCAGATCCAACCTGCCAAATACAACCATCCGATAGAATGTGCCTGGCATCCAAAATGCTGGCCCAAGCCCAAGATGGTGAGGATCCCCGAGTTGCTTCAAAGAAGGTGCAGGAGGGGAAGTAACGACTCTTCAGTACACGGACCCAGAGTGCATTGGGATTGGCAAGGATTCTCCAACCCTGTTTGGCAAGAAGGGCATAATTGAAAGATTCAATACTACGAAAACCCATACCTCCACAAGATTTAGGCAAGCCAAGAGATGACCAATTTTTCCAGTGTATACCCGTAGTGGTGTCATTTCCCCACCAGAAATTTGCAAGCGCAGAGTTGATTTGGTTGCAAAGAGAAGAAGGGAACTTGAAGACCGACATTGGGTAGGCAGGGATTGCCATAGCCACGGATTTGATCATGATTTCTTTTCCAGCTTGGGATAAAGTGGAAGTATTCCACCCAGAAATTTTCTTTTCGATGTGCTCTTTAACATAAGCCAAAGCCGAAACTTTTGATCGGCCCCAGATGGTCGGCAGACCAAGATAAAAGCCCGGATTCAAAACTGGTTGCATACCCAACACCATGCTGATGAGATTAACAATTTCTGGAGGGGTGTTGGGGCTAAAGAAGAGAGAAGATTTGTGGAGATTAATGGATTGACCAGAGGCACTGCAATAGTGATGCAGAGTATCGGAAAGTACTTCGCAATTGTACAGTGTAGCTTTGAGGAAAAAGATGGAATCATCTGCAAAGAAAAGATGACTGACCAATGGACCATTCGAGCTCAATTTTACAGCATCCAGTAAGTTAGCGTCACATATTTTCCGGATCATGGTGGATAAAACATCATTGATGAAAAGGAAGAGGAAAGGGGAGAGAGGATCTCCCTGCCTAAGACCACGGGTTGGTTTGAATTTGCGACCAGGAGCTCCGTTGACAATAATAGCCATTGAGACAGAGGTAACACAAGACATTACCAATCTCACCCAATTTTGGTGGAATCCCATCTTCAGAAGAACCAGCTCCAAAAACTTCCAGTCCACACGATCATAGGCCTTGTTCATGTCCAGTTTTATTGCAAATTCCCCAACTGAACCCGACTTGAGTAACTTGAGGTGGTGAAACATTTCATGGGCCACCAAAATGTTGTCCTGAATCTGTCTACCAGAGACAAAAGCAGACTGATTCTCAGAAATTAGGGATGGCATAAAGGGCCGTAATCTGGTGGAAATGATCTTCGTCAGAATCTTGTAAGCAAAGTTGCAGAGAGCAATAGGGCGAAAATGGGAAGCATGCTGAGGGGTTTCCACCTTTGGAATCAAAGCAATGAAGGTAGCATTAAACTGATTCAAGACAGAGGCAGAAGCAAAGGAATGAGACGTTGCTTCAAAAACAACTTTTTTGACAATTTCCCAATAAGATTGGTAGAAGGTGCCAGGAAAGCCATCGGGGCCCGGTGCTTTGAGTGGACCCATGTCAAAAACTGCATCCCTTACTTCTTCAATGGTAATTTAAGACAACAGAGCATTGTTCATATCGGAGGTTACCACCGGGTCAACAAAATCCAGAACAGTTTGCACGTGGTCAGTTGGGGAAGAAACATACATGTCACGAAAGAAGTTGTTGAGATGATCAACAATATCTCTCTCATTTGTTAACCAGTGGCCAAAATCGTTTTGGAGTCTCAGAATCTTATTTCTTCGACGACGCAGAATTGTTGCTTGGTGGAAGAAACGGGTGTTGAGGTCGCCATGGGCAAGCCACGAGACTCTTGATCTTTGTTTCCAATATAATTCCTCCAAGGCCCAATGGGAAGCAATTTCATCAGACACAGCAGTGATTTGCTGATGGGCATCAGGAAGATCAGAGTCCAAAAGAGATTGGATTCTACTTTGGCCATCAGATGCAACTTTGCCAAAATTGGGAAAGGTATTTTTTGCCCAAGAGGATAGAGAAGTTTGGCACTCTTTGAGATTTGAAACCCAGTTTGTAGCCTGTAATGGGGAGGGAGAGTTCTGCCAGTTGGCTTGGACAATCTGAGTGCTAGTTGGATGTGTGGTCCACAAGTGTTCGAACCGGAAGATAGGCGGAGTCAGACGCTCTGTGGGCTTAGTGTCCAGCATAATTGGGCGATGATCAGAACCAAGTAAAGGAAGGTGAAAGACCTGGGAAGTCGGCTGATTTGCAATCCAAGCATTGTTGCCAAAGGCGCGGTCCAACCTCTCCTTGATAACCACCTTACCATGTTGGAAGCAGTACCAGGTGTAATCCGGCCCCTGAAAAAGAAGATCCGATAGGTGGGCATGGTTCAGGAAGTCTTTAAACAGATTAATCCTCCACCGAGGCTGAGGGAGGCCACCCCATTTTTCATGCAGCCACATGATTTCGTTAAAATCCCCCAAGCACAACCAAGGTAAAACATGAGGGGAGAAGACAGTGTACAACGAACGCCAGAAGACCGATTTTTGATTAACATGGGGGTTCCCATACAACCAAGACACATTACAATGGAAATTTTCAGAAATAAAATACAGACTAGTATTAATATAATTAACCGTGCCGATAATACTGGAGACTTGGACAGAGTTGTCCCAAAAGAGAGCAAGACCACCACCCCCATTGTCAGTAGGATCAACGACAAAGTAATGGTCAAAACAAAGTTGACGCATCCAAAACTTGAGCACTGATTCTTGCTGACGAGTCTCCATAAGAAAAAGCATAGAGGGGCTATGACGTTTAACCAAACGTCGGAGAGACTTTCCAGTCAGGGCCGCCCCCAGTCCCTGACAATTCCACGATAATAGCCTCATGATGGGCCCGTGGCTGCATCAGGCCAGCCACCAGTGCCTTGATCCCCCGGAGGATCGGGGTCAGATTGAGGGTTAGAAGACATTGCAGCTTCAACAGCTTCAACAGGGAAAAAAAGTTAACTTAACCACCCACTTTATTTAAGTAACCATTTCCACTCCAACACCCGTCTGGTATTGGTATTAGGTTGGTGTGAATATTTCTAGTAGTATTTAATTTTAGCAAAGAGACTTCCATGGACCAAGGTCCACCTGCACCTAGGCAAAAAAATCAGATATTTTGCCACCAAATGCCCCATTTTGCCCTTCATTTTGCCTATGGTCTACCTACACCTTGGTCCATATTAGAATTTTTGTTTAATTTTAGAGCTTTGAGATTTTTTTAAAATTTTTTAGAAGTCATAACTACTACTACACAAAACACTTTTTCTAACGTTTGAAAAATGTCATGGAACAAATTCAATGATGTCTTTCAAATGCCATAACAAATGACGTCTCTGTTGGCGCCGTCTTTTCCAACCTCTTTGAAGGACTTCTCTATTAATACTCCTTTTCCCAAACCGTTTTTGGGAACCGGTAATTTTAGACCTTTTCACAATGACTACTAAAAATTGCATTTCACAGTGCATCATAGGAAAAGTCTTTTCCTAACAAAATTCAACCGTCACACACCTCTATATGTGTGAGATCAATCTAACATGCAGTTATAAAACTAAGAGTATGTTCTTGAAAAAACTTGACTTTCCTATCTAGAGTAAGAAATGAAATTGGCCAAATTCCAATTTGAAATTGTTCACTAAACATTAAATCTCTACTATAAGAAATGGAGGTGACGAAGTGGTGTTAGCTCAGTGGTTAGAACACCCACTATCTAGAATCAAGTTCCTGGGGTCGAGTCACCATAGGGTAGGAGTGAAATCCTTTGATCCTCTTTAAAAAAAAAAAATAGAGGGGTGTTGTTTTAGTGTCAAAAGCTAAATTAAACTTCCCATATTGCCCATGACATATATAAAAGTTTGACCGAAATAACGTATATTAACGAGGATTAGCAATGTAAAATACAAAAATCAAATGAAAAAAATATATAAATAAGGAAAATAGTAATAAAATAGGGGGCATCATGTTTATTAATTGGGAAAAATATGCTAACCTTAGATTCCGCAAGCCCCACCAGAATGTATAAAACATCTTTATTGAAAAGTTTACTGATCCTGTACTACTCGATTGAAGGGAATTAGTAAATATTCCAAAATCAAACACAGTAGCATTTGGTGGATTCATTGGGCAAGACGCATCTATCAATGTAATATTTTTTGAACTATCATCATCGCAATGAAAAGTACTGCAGGTATTACTGTACTTTATGCAAGTGTGATACCAACATGATATTTCTCGTTGAATAGAAACAAAATACCACAATGCTCCAAGTACCTGAGAGGGAAAATCAATTTGGTCTATCAATCATGATCAATTCGACACTTCGGATATTTTGGTCACTATACTTTTAAAAACATAATTTTAGTCACTCAATTTTGGCAATGCCTTCCTTTGGCTACTGCCGTTAAATCAACTATTATAAGCCGTTAAAATCAAGGACATTTATATTGAATCACTAATAATAAATATATAAATCTAAATAAAATTAATATTTGACCCAAAAAAAAAATATTTGACCAAAAACTAAAATTACTTAATAGTTTGCTTCAATAAAGTGGAGGAAAGATAAACAAGTCAATCTAAGCAGATCCTACCAACAAGTTTCATGGCAAGAATCCAAGTCCTAGAGCTATATATATATATATATATATATAAAATATGTGTGTGTGTGTATAGAGACACACACATATATATATATATATATATATGTGTGTGTGTGTGTGTATAGAGACACACACACATATATATATATATATAGAAAGAGAGATCGAGAGATAATATTTTTCACCAATTTGACTGAAATATCAGTCAAATCCTTGACAAAAATGTATTAATCATGAAATATTCACGAATAAAACATAGGAGTAACTAAAGTGAAGAGAGTGTCTAAATTGATATTTTTGAAAGTATAATGATCAAAGTGTAGAATGAAGCAAACTTGAGTGATAAAGTTGTTATGTTGCCTTAGTCCCTAGCACTCTACATAAAAAAATTTGAATTAATTTTTGAATCTGTTGACCATCTTCATTGAATATGTCTAAACCATTGTTGTTGTTAGTTCTCTCCCTTGCTATATTTTCAAAGGAAAAAAAAGACATAATAGAATGAGGTCAAGTGAATAAATTTAGAGGTTCCAATAGGAACACTCTTTATTTATTATTATTTTTTTTTTGAGAAGAAATAGGAACACTCTTTAGGGAGAGAATAATTGGATAATCAAATAATAACATCTGGAGAAAAAAAAAAGAAGAACTTACATAACCGGCAAAGAGATACAAAAAGAAATTAAATGCAACTTTGACCCACATCCCACTGATCCCAGTGCTAATTTTCTTGAACCATCGGCGCAGTAGACAAATCCTTGGCCAATATTGGATGAGAAGAAAGACATTTAGAACTTTTTTTTCATCCAAATATCCAAAGTCTCTCTTTCCGAAGAAGACGATGACTATTAGAACCTGGATCAAATAAACAATATCTTTGGTTATATATATTCTGCTTTGGTAATGAAAAAGATAAAAAACAAGGTTTATATTAGTAAAAAAAGTTTGCCCAGTCAACTTCCGAGAATGACTTCTAGGCTCTAGCTAATAATCAATTTACACCAAAAAGAAGTTACAATTTGTCTCACTTGTGGCACGGGGAAAATAGCGAAAACGTCGGTTAGGAAAGAGCGCCATGACAACTTGCGAGAAAATTCTTTTGCAAACTGAATCATTTGAACTCGGGATACCCATTCCCAATCAGAATTTGTACCCCTTGGAACCTTTGAGGCTGCAAATTTGATAGCTTCACGAAGTTGGTATACGATATGCACTAGGAAAGTTATGTCCGTGACTGTTCGGGAAACCAGAGCTGCAGTCCGCACTTGTTTATCGATTCCCACGCACTTCTCTTCCTCTTTGATGTATGGAATGTAAAAGAACAAAGGATCAAATAAAACTGCAATCACACATGAAGTTACCAGTACCGTACTCCACCATGGATTCAAAACTGAATGAATTTCCGCAACTATTGGCCTCTTCCATTTGTTGCTTGCTTGAGGTTCTCCAGGTTCAGGTGTCCATACTGGATGTTGCATTAGAGCCTCAGGACTGTTGAAATCATAACCTATACCTGGTGTAAGGCTGATAGAAGAAAAACAGAAATTGCAATCATTGCAGAAATCTATTGAACTAATAGCCGCACCTTCAATTCCATGCAAAAATTGCGTTCCCAGAATTAAAATTAGATTTAATGCAACTCACCTTAGCTGAATGCTGTCATCCCGGTCCCATTGAAAGCGAGGCCGAGACATCATTCAAGTCTTTTATGTAGGATAAGATGTTCTGAGAAATTAATGGAGCGAACCAAATTAATGGTTAGTACTGGTACATGTACAGTATATATGTGCTGATGTGCACGTACACTGTGTTAACTAAAATGCAAGGCGATTTGAAATTCAGGTTTTTATCGAAATATTTCGAAATTTGGGAGCAAACCTGAAATAGCCAGAGCCAGAATGTGGAACACAACATTGTTTGAATTCAAATTTATAAACTTGGGTAAGTCAAATAACAACCACTAGGAACTAAAAGAAGACGACTTGGGTCTAGTCAAGTTTAATATACTTGGGTTGATGAGATCTTAAAACCCGGCGAAAGGTAAGCTGCCACAAACGTGTTTATATTTTGTTTTGTAGTTCGTATATTTTTACGATATAAGCTGACGAAGACCCTGTGATCATCCACGTCTTTTCATAATATATAGGAAGACTATAATAAGACAAGGAATCTCACGTCTTGGCGTTTGAACGCTGGGTTGATTTAGTATTATTTACTTAATTATAAACGTAGGATTAATCTCTGGCCCAAGAAGCATTTGGATACTGCAAACATTTCGAAAGAATGACGAAGACCTTGTGATCATCCACACGTCTTTTTATAATACATAGGAAGTAATTTATAACCCATTCTATATTAATGATTTCTATTTCTTTCTTATTTACATATTTTCAAGTCCAATACAGAAACGATTAAAAAAATATTTTATTACATCAATATCAATAACATGTTATATATATATATATATATATGTGTATATTTTGTCAAGTAATGATTCTCAGCTAATTCTTTTGTGACATTGATATTGATTTTACGAGTTGCGACTGCAAGTGTAGAGAGCGTATTTTTTGTTATGAACATTGTGAAGACTTGTTTCTGAAATCAAATGGGAGACGAGTTTATGAATGATAGCTTGATTTCTTATATTGAGAAAGTTATTTTTACTAGTATAGATGATGAGACTGTCATGCAACGATTTCAATGATATGCTCTGCTACTGTTCAGTGATATGATTTGCAATTTGGTTCAATGATATGATCGGCTACTGTCAATGATATGATCTGCTACTGTTCAAATTGAATTGATATGTCATTCATGGATTGACAGATCTAATTGCTCCTGCTCCTTCTACTGCTCCTGCTACTACTACAGCTCCTGATACCGCTACTATTACTACTCCTGCTACTGCAAATGAAGCTGCTATTGAACTAAGGACACGTTTAGCAATAAAGAAGAAAAAGAAGTTTGACTAAGAGCTCTGAGATTCTCTCTCTTAGCAACGTGTAAAAGGAAGAGATTTTTTCTTTTGAGAAGTAATATAAAGGGATTATTCTCAGAAAAAAAAAGTAACATAAAAAAAAGAAGTCAAAAGAAATAGTTAAGGGTAAAAAAGTAAATTAACTCATGACATGTGGCAAGTGGAGAGTAGATTGTCCTTATTTGTAAGATCTAGTCCTTATAAAGGTATAAGAAGTCAAAAGAAAAAGGAAGAGATTTTTTCTTTTGAGAAAAAAGAAGTTTGACTAAGAGCTCTGAGATTCTCTCTCTTAGCAACATGTAAAAGGAAGAGATTTTTTCTTTTGAGAAGTAATATAAATGGATTATTCTCAGAAAAAAAAAGTAACATAAAAAAAAGAAGTCAAAAGAAATAGTTAAGGGTAAAAAAGTAAATTAACTCATGACATATGGCAAGTGGAGAGTAGATTGTCCTTATTTGTAAGATCTAGTCCTTATAAAGGTATAAGAAGTCAAAAGAAGTAGTTAAGGGTAAAAAAATAAATTAACTCATGACATGTGACAAGTGGAGAGCAGATTGTCCTTATTTGTAAGATTTAGTCCTTATATGTTTAATTCAATCTTTAAATGATGTATTTGTTAAGTCATCTTTTGTCAATAACTTGTATGTAATTTGTTAATTTATATTATTGCAAATTACTATCAATTAATCATATCATGAGGAATGCATAATTTAAATTAAAATTGATATAATTGACTTAATTTAAAATTGCAATCACATGAAAATTATGGAAGAGTTCAATGCTGGTCCAGGCAGTGGCGGCGATCCAATGCTGATGCTAGTTCAGAAGTGAGCTGGGCATTTTCTAATGGCTGTGATATCCCAGCTATCGATGATTGGGTTTGGGCTCACCTCACGGGCCCTGCCCAAGCTATTATTTTCTTTATTATTGTTATTTAGTTTGTTTGCGCTATTTGTGAGCAATAAGTCCCTACAGTAGTTGTGTAGGGCTAGTCGGGCTTTGTGCCTATTTGTGTAATTTAAGTGTCTTGTCTGCTCTATGTAGGCGGCGAGTTCCTTATACGTCAAATGGTCGCTATCGCCTAGTGGCAGGGTGAGATTAAATGTCGCCAGATCTATTCTCTGGCAGGAACATAATAGGAAAGCTGTGCTTATGGTAATTATGCTACGTTGTAATCGGGTTACATATCGAATTATCTTTCCGTTATGTTACTGTTATGTCAAAGCAAATTGAATAGCCAGTAGAGCACTTTTTACTAGCTAGTGCTTGTTAGAATACATGTTTTCTGTAGAGATTTTTGATATTATTACATAAAATACTCTAGATGCTTATTGTAATCAGGAGTTTAGGCTCAATGTCCCCTCTGTATCCGACAGTTTCATTAATCAAGGCTTAAGGGCAGCCGCACTGGCCCTTTATTCAAAAAATAAATAAAAAGGTGAAGCGAACTGAATAGGTCAAGCAATTAGTTGGTGTGGATTATGACAACTGAATACAAATACATAAGGGTTTTTGTCCATTTACCATAATTCTAGGGATTTTTTTCCCACTTACCTTATTAAGTTTTTTTAATTCCCTCTTACCCATGAAGACTCTAATAAGGTATTCCTTAATACCTAATAATTTTTTTTAAGACTATTTTATCCTCACCATTTTGTTACATAGAGAGAGAGAGAATCTATAGGAGACTTCGTCGAAGTCTGATCGTTGGCCGCCACCCATCAGACTTCTCTAAAAATCTCACCGGATGTTTTTAAAGAGGTCGTCGAAGATCTCATAGGTCACTGGAAATATTTATTACCCCCAAATAAACCTGTATTGCCCCCAATAGACTTCTATTACCCCCTAATAGAGGTTTATTGCCCCCCCTCCCAATAGAGGTTTATTGCCCATCTATTAAGGGCAATAAACTGAATTGCCCTCCAATAGACCTCTATTAGGGGGCAATAGAGGTTTATGAAACCTCGCCGGAAGTCTCCAAAGAGGTTGTCAGATATCTCATATGGGGCTGGAGAGGTTTACTGCCCCCCCTGAATAAACATGTATTGCCCCCTAATAGACTTCTATTGACCCCCAATAAAACTTTCGGTCGCCAGAATGAGAACTAATATATCTGGAATTAGATAAATAAAACTTTGATTAAGGAAAAAAAGAGGAAATTACATCAATTCAAAATATTTATTTTCCCCAATAGACGTCTATTGCCCCCCAATAGACTTTTATTGCCCCTAATAAAACCTTTCTTTTTCTTTTCTTCTACCTCCATTTTACCAAAAAATAATAATAATAATAATAATTTGGGCAGAAAATACTCTAGGCACCGAATTGGAGCAAACCTACCCAAAAAATTCTTTTTTCTTTCCTTCTATTTTACAAAAAAAAAAAAAAAAAAAAAAAAAGCCAGCCCAGACCCAGATCTCTTCCTACTCTCTTCGATTCTCTTCTCCAATATCTTGAATTTCAAGCTATATCGATCCAGCATTTCCTGGATTTGCAGGATGACCCGAAATGGGGATCCAACTCGCCCTCGACTCACGACCACCACCAACTCAGTCCTCCTCCTCCTCCACCGCCAACGCCAACCTCGACTGCGTCCTCTTCCAAGACCTCATTGAGATCGTCCATTTCGTCCAGTCCCTCATTGTAAGCCAACTAAATCCAGCTCTCACTGGAAAATTGATCGTTCCGCTAAGGAGGAGATGCTCAGTGGTGAAAGCTGACGGCAACGGTTCTAGAAAGCCGGCGAGCTCTCAGAGAGTTTAGGGAGTCTCATAGCTCGAGCTCTTTTGCTGCTCCAGTCAAGCAGCTCACTTCCTTCACAGTTCCGGCTTCAGGGATCTCTTTGCCGCAATCGGAGAAAAGCTCCGATCTCGTCAAGTCTCTTCGCCTTAACCGGAGAAAGCTTCGATCTCGTCCTCCGGGTCAGAGAGAGAGAGAAAAGACAGAGTGGCTATGGTTGTAATTCATTAATTGGGTTGAGCGCAAAATGATCATTTGTTGTTAAATTGTGTAGACAGGAATAAAAATTTGTTGTTGGGGTAAATGAAATAATTTTTACTTATTTTGGTGCTTTGGGTCAAGGACCCTGACTTGATGCATATACTCTCGCAAGCGTACGAATCGTGTCAAGTAAGGGAAGTATTTGGACCTTAGTTTATCGTACCTCGGGGATTAGGTGTTGGACCTAACCAAGATAATTGGCGGTAGGATACTAAAAGCACACAAGAAAAATAAAAAGTAAAATAAAAACTATAAACAATCAAGGCACCAAGCCTTGGCAATGCTCGGCTTAGCTCACACCAAGCCTATTCAAAGCCACTAACTTGTAGCCTCAAGATGGGTATACACAAATGAGTCGATGGATTTAATGTTTGAGAGTTGATTTGAACTTAACAAAAAGTAATAAAATGCAAAGCGATTAATAAAAATGCAAGGAAATTAAACTAGAAAAGTATGAACAATATAATGAGAATGTCGGGTGCTAGGGAGGTTCCTTCACCCAAATCTCATGTGTCGGAAGCTAATCTAATGTAGATGCAAATTTCCCACTTTGGCGGTAGTCGTATCCAAGGCGGTTCAAGGCTCAAGGACCGGAATTCTCTTTCATGGTATTCCTACTCCGGTTCAAGGGTCGTAGGAACTCACTTGGCATGAACTAGAGCCGGTTCAAGGGTCTCTAATTCACATCAAGAGGCCTAAAGATCGAGGAATTAGATTACTAAGCGACCCGCCCGCGCATTCACGCAACGGGTGTAAATCACTATGCTTATAACCCCTCGAATATGAAATTGAAGGTTTCTAGCTTAGAAATTAGAGGGGGTCAAGCCTCTAACTCCATTCTAGACATGCTCAAAATACACACCCTAGAGTTGAGTAGGCTCTTAGATATGCATTTTAACCCAACAAAAATAGATATAAGCATCCATCATATGAAAATTGCATCATTACATTAAAATAAGCATCTTTTACACAAGATTTGGACTATAGCACACAACCCTAGCCCCCAACAACAAAACTACTCACTACCCATCATTAAACAAACATCAATATACATAATTTAAAGAGGAGCAAAGTGAAGAGAAGTAGGAAGTAACAAGAACAAGCCACAAATTGCTATAGAGCATTTATGGATAGCCTTGATTTATGGCTACCACTTTTACCCAAATTTGATGTTTATGAAGCTCTTAATGCTTGAGCTTCCTCTTTGAATCTTGTGAAATTGATGAAGTTTTTTGGTGGAGTAGTGAAGAAAATGTAGAAAAATGGGTTGGTGGTGTGATTCTTGGTGAGGAAAAGAAAAGATGAGAAGGAGTAATTTTGGTGAGGAGGTGTGGATCTTAGTGAGGAGAAGAAAAGATGAGAAGGAGGAATTTTGGTGAGGTGGATCTTAGTGAGGAGGTGTGGATCTTGGTGAGAAGGAGGAAAAGATGAGATATGGGGTGTGTGGCTGAATTCTAGGGTGAGG